>NC_136267.1:83590267-84145450 GCF_964187855.1 Myxine glutinosa | reverse complement strand
ACTTTTCGCACTTGTGTTAGTGTTGAAAAACCACTTTTCGCACTTGTGTTAGTGTTGAAAAACCACTTTTCGCACTTGTGTTGGTGCAGGAAACCACTTTTGCACTTGTATTAGTGTGGAAAAACCACTTTTCGCACTTGTGTTAGTGTTGAAAAACCACTTTTCGCACTTGTGTTGGTGCAGGAAACCACTTTTGCACTTGTATTAGTGTGGAGAAAACACTTTTCGCACTTGTGTTAGTGTTGAAAAACCACTTTTCGCACTTGTGTTCGTGTTGAAAAACCACTTTTCGCACTTGTGTTGGTGCAGGAAACCACTTTTGCACTTGTATTAGTGTGGAAAAAACACTTTTTGCACTTGTGATAGTGTTCGAAAAACCACTTTTGCACTTGTATTAGTGTGGCAAAACCACTTTTCGCACTTGTGTCGGTGTTGAAAAACCACTTTTGGCACTTGTGTTGGTGCAGGAAACCACTTTTGCACTTGTATTAGTGTGGAAAAAACACTTTTTGCACTTGTGATAGTGTTGAAAAAACCACTTTTCGCACTTGTGTTAGTGTTGAAAAACTACTTTTCGCACTTGTGTTAGTGTTGAAAAACCACTTTTCGCACTTGTGTTGGTGCAGGAAACCACTTTTGCACTTGTATTAGTGTGGAAAAAACACTTTTTGCACTTGTGATAGTGTTGAAAAACCACTTTTCGCACTTGTCTTAGTGTTGAAAAACCACTTTTCGCACTTGTGTTGGTGCAGGAAACCACTTTTGCACTTGTATTAGTGTGGAAAAACCACTTTTCGCACTTGTGTCGGTGTTGAAAAACCACTTTTCGCACTTGTGTTGGTGCAGGAAACCACTTTTGCACTTGTATTAGTGTGGAAAAAAACATTTTTTGCACTTGTGATAGTGTGGAAAAAACACTTTTCGCACTTGTGTTAGTGTTGAAAAACTACTTTTCGCACTTGTGTTAGTGTTGAAAAACCACTTTTCGCACTTGTGTTGGTGCAGGAAACCACTTTTGCACTTGTATTAGTGTGGAAAAAACACTTTTTGCACTTGTGATAGTGTTGAAAAACCACTTTTCGCACTTGTGTTAGTGTTGAAAAACCACTTTTCGCACTTGTGTTAGTGTTGAAAAACCACTTTTCGCACTTGTGTTGGTGCATGAAACCACTTTTGCACTTGTATTAGTGTGGAAAAACCACTTTTCCCACTTGTGTTAGTGTTGAAAAACCACTTTTGGCACTTGTGTTGGTGCAGGACACCACTTTTGCACTTGTATTAATGTGGAAAAAACACTTTTCGCACTTGTGTTAGTGTTGAAAAACCACTTTTCGCACTTGTGTTAGTGTTGAAAAACCACTTTTTGCACTTGTGTTTGTGCAGGAAACCACTTTTGCACTTGTATTAGTGTGGAAAAAACACTTTTCGCACTTGTGTTGGTGCAGAAAACCACTTTTGCACTTGTATTAGTGTGGAAGAACCACTTTTCGCACTTGTGTTAGTGTTGAAAAACCACTTTTCGCACTTGTGGTGGTGCAGGAAACCACTTTTGCACTTGTGTTAGTGTTGAAAAACCACTTTTCGCACTTGTGTTAGTGTTGAAAACCACTTTTCGCACTTGTGTTAGTGTTGAAAAACCACTTTTCGCACTTGTGTTGGTGCAGGAAACCACTTTTGCACTTGTATTAGTGTGGAAAAAACACTTTTTGCACTTGTGATAGTGTTGAAAAACCACTTTTCGCACTTGTGTTAGTGTTGAAAAACCACTTTTCGCACTTGTGTTGGTGCAGGAAACCACTTTTGCACTTGTATTAGTGTGGAAAAAACACTTTTCGCACTTGTGTTAGTGTTGAAAAACCACTCTTCACACTTGTGTTAGTGTTGAAAAACCACTTTTCGCACTTGTGTTGGTGCAGGAAACCACTTTTGCACTTGTATTAGTGTGGAAAAAACACTTTTCGCACTTGTGTTAGTGTTGAAAAACCACTTTTCGCACTTGTGTTAGTGTTGAAAAACCACTTTTCGCACTTGTGTTGGTGCAGGAAACCACTTTTGCACTTGTATTAGTGTGGAAAAAACCCTTTTTGCACTTGTGATAGTGTTCGAAAAACCACTTTTCGCACTTGTGTTAGTGTTGAAAAACCACTTTTCGCACTTGTGTTGGTGCAGGAAACCACTTTTGCACTTGTATTAGTGTGGAAAAACCACTTTTCGCACTTGTGTTAGTGTTGAAAAACCACTTTTCGCACTTGTGTTAGTGTTGAAAAACCACTTTTCGCACTTATGTTAGTGTTGAAAAACAACTTTTCGCTCTTGTGTTAGTGTTGAAAAACCACTTTTCGCACTTGTGTTCGTGTTGAAAAACCACTTTTCGCACTTGTGTTGGTGCAGGAAACCACTTTTGCACTTGTATTAGTGTGGAAAAAACACTTTTTGCACTTGTGATAGTGTTGAAAAACCACTTTTCGCACTTGTGTTAGTGTTGAAAAACCACTTTTCGCCCTTGTGTTGGTGCAGGAAACCACTTTTGCACTTGTATTAGTGTGGAAAAACCACTTTTCGCACTTGTGTTAGTGTTGAAAAACCACTTTTCGCACTTGTGTTAGTGTTGAAAAACCACTTTTCGCACTTGTGTTAGTGTTGAAAAACCACTTTTCGCACTTGTGTTTGTGTTGAAAAACCACTTTTCGCACTTGTGTTGGTGCAGGAAACCACTTTTGCACTTGTATTAGTGTGGAAAAAACACTTTTTGCACTTGTGATAGTGTTCGAAAAACCACTTTTGCACTTGTATTAGTGTGGAAAAAACCACTTTTCGCACTTGTGTTGGTGCAGGAAACCACTTTTGCACTTGTATTAGTGTGGAAAAACCACTTTTCGCACTTGTGTCGGTGTTGAAAAACCACTTTTCGCACTGGTGTTGGTGCAGGAAACCCCCTTTTGCACTTGTATTAGTGTGGAAAAAAACACTTTTTGCACTTGTGATAGTGTGGAAAAAACACTTTTCGCACTTGTGTTAGTGTTGAAAAACCACTTTTCGCACTTGTGTTAGTGTTGAAAAACCACTTTTCGCACTTGTGTTGGTGCAGGAAACCACTTTTGCACTTGTATTAGTGT
The DNA here is from genome assembly GCF_964187855.1 of Myxine glutinosa. Taxonomy (NCBI): domain Eukaryota; kingdom Metazoa; phylum Chordata; class Myxini; order Myxiniformes; family Myxinidae; genus Myxine; species Myxine glutinosa. Next base: position 84,142,334 of record NC_136267.1, on the reverse strand, counting down.
GGAAAAACCACTTTTCCCACTTGTGTTAGTGTTGAAAAACCACTTTTGGCACTTGTGTTGGTGCAGGAAACCACTTTTGCACTTCTATTAGTGTGGAAAAACACTTTTCGCACTTGTGTTAGTGTTGAAAAACCACTTTTCGCACTTGTGTTAGTGTTGAAAAACCACTTTTCGCACTTGTGTTGGTGCAGGAAACCACTTTTGCACTTGTATTAGTGTGGAAAAAACACTTTTCGCACTTGTGTTGGTGCAGGAAACCACTTTTGCACTTGTATTAGTGTGGAAAAACCACTTTTTGCACTTGTGTTAGTGTTGAAAAACCACTTTTCGCACTTGTGTTGGTGCAGGAAACCACTTTTGCACTTGTGTTAGTGTTGAAAAACCACTTTTCGCACTTGTGTTAGTGTTGAAAAACCACTTTTCGCACTTGTGCTAGTGTTGAAAAACCACTTTTCGCACTTGTGTTGGTGCAGGAAACCACTTTTGCACTTGTATTAGTGTGGAAAAAAACACTTTTTGCACTTGTGTTAGTGTTGAAAAACCACTTTTCGCACTTGTGTTGGTGCAGGAAACCACTTTTCGCACTTGTGTTAGTGTTGAAAAACCACTTTTCGCACTTGTGTTGGTGCAGGAAACCACTTTTGCACTTGTATTAGTGTGTACAAACCACTTTTTGCACTTGTGTTAGTGTTGAAAAACCACTTTTCGCACTTGTGTTAGTGTTGAAAAACCACTTTTCGCACTTGTGTTGGTGCAGGAAACCACTTTAGCACTTGTATTAGTGTGGAAAAAAACACTTTTTGCACTTGTGATAGTGTTGAAAAACCACTTTTCGCACTTGTGTTAGTGTTGAAAAACCACTTTTCGCCCTTGTGTTGGTGCAGGAAACCACTTTTGCACTTGTATTAGTGTGGAAAAACCACTTTTCGCACTTGTGTTAGTGTTGAAAAACCACTTTTCGTACTTGTGTTAGTGTTGAAAAACCACTTTTCGCACTTGTGTTGGTGCAGGAAACCACTTTTGCACTTGTATTAGTGTGGAAAAAACACTTTTTGCACTTGTGTTAGTGTTGAAAAACCACTTTTCGCACTTGTGTTGGTGCAGGAAACCACTTTTCGCACTTGTGTTAGTGTTGAAAAACCACTTTTCGCACTTGTGTTGGTGCAGGAAACCACTTTTGCACTTGTATTAGTGTGTACAAACCACTTTTTGCACTTGTGTTAGTGTTGAAAAACCACTTTTCGCACTTGTGTTAGTGTTGAAAAACCACTTTTCGCACTTGTGTTGGTGCAGGAAACCACTTTAGCACTTGTATTAGTGTGGAAAAAAACACTTTTTGCACTTGTGATAGTGTTGAAAAACCACTTTTCGCACTTGTGTTAGTGTTGAAAAACCACTTTTCGCCCTTGTGTTGGTGCAGGAAACCACTTTTGCACTTGTATTAGTGTGGAAAAACCACTTTTCGCACTTGTGTTAGTGTTGAAAAACCACTTTTCGCACTTGTGTTAATGTTGGAAAACCACTTTTCGCACTTGTGTTAGTGATGAAAAACCAATTTTCGCACTTGTGTTAGTGTTGAAAAACCACTTTTCGCACTTGTGTTGGTGCAGGAAACCACTTTTGCACTTGTATTAGTGTGGAAAAAACACTTTTTGCACTTGTGATGATGTTGAAAAACCACTTTTCGCACTTGTGTTAGTGTTGAAAAACCACTTTTCGCACTTGTGTTGGTGCAGGAAACCACTTTTGCACTTGTATTAGTGTGGCAAAAACACTTTTTGCACTTGTGATAGTGTTGAAAAAACACTTTTCATACTTGTCTTAGTGTTGAAAAACCACTTTTCGCACTTGTGTTGGTGCAGGAAACCACTTTTGCACTTGTATTAGTGTGGAAAAACCACTTTTCGCACTTGTGTCGGTGTTGAAAAACCACTTTTCGCACTTGTGTTGGTGCAGGAAACCACTTTTGCACTTGTATTAGTGTGGAAAAAACATTTTTTGCACTTGTGATAGTGTGGAAAAAACACTTTTCGCACTTGTGTTAGTGTTGAAAAACTACTTTTCGCACTTGTGTTAGTGTTGAAAAACCACTTTTCGCACTTGTGTTGGTGCAGGAAACCACTCTTGCACTTGTATTAGTGTGGAAAAAACACTTTTTGCACTTGTGATAGTGTTGAAAAACCACTTTTCGCACTTGTGTTTGTGTTGAAAAACCACTTTTCGCACTTGTGTTGGTGCAGGAAACCACTTTTGCACTTGTATTAGTGTGGAAAAAACACTTTTTGCACTTGTGATAGTGTTCGAAAAACCACTTTTGCACTTGTATTAGTGTGGAAAAACCACTTTTCGCACTTGTGTTGGTGCAGGAAACCACTTTTGCACTTGTATTAGTGTGGAAAAACCACTTTTCGCACTTGTGTCGGTGTTGAAAAACCACTTTTCGCACTGGTGTTGGTGCAGGAAACCCCTTTTGCACTTGTATTAGTGTGGAAAAAACACTTTTTGCACTTGTGATAGTGTGGAAAAAACACTTTTCGCACTTGTGTTAGTGTTGAAAAACCACTTTTCGCACTTGTGTTAGTGTTGAAAAACCACTTTTCGCACTTGTGTTGGTGCAGGAAACCACTTTTGCACTTGTATTAGTGTGGAAAAAACACTTTTTGCACTTGTGATAGTGTTGAAAAACCACTTTTCGCACTTGTGTTAGTGTTGATAAACCACTTTTCGCACTTGTGTTAGTGTTGAAAAACCACTTTTCGCACTTGTGTTGGTGCAGGAAACCACTTTTGCACTTGTATTAGTGTGGAAAAACCAATTTTCCCACTTGTGTTAGTGTTGAAAAACCACTTTTGGCACTTGTGTTGGTGCAGGAAACCACTTTTGCACTTCTATTAGTGTGGAAAAACACTTTTCGCACTTGTGTTAGTGTTGAAAAACCACTTTTCGCACTTGTGTTAGTGTTGAAAAACCACTTTTCGCACTTGTGTTGGTGCAGGAAACCACTTTTGCACTTGTATTAGTGTGGAAAAAACACTTTTCGCACTTGTGTTGGTGCAGGAAACCACTTTTGCACTTATATTAGTGTGGAAAAACCACTTTTCGCACTTGTGTTAGTGTTGAAAAACCACTTTTCGCACTTGTGTTGGTGCAGGAAACCACTTTTGCACTTGTGTTAGTGTTGAAAAACCACTTTTCGCACTTGTGTTAGTGTTGAAAAACCACTTTTCGCACTTGTGCTAGTGTTGAAAAACCACTTTTCGCACTTGTGTTGGTGCAGGAAACCACTTTTGCACTTGTATTAGTGTGGAAAAAACACTTTTTGCACTTGTGATAGTGTTGAAAAACCACTTTTCGCACTTGTGTTAGTGTTGAAAAACCACTTTTCGCACTTGTGTTAGTGTTGAAAAACCACTTTTCGCACTTGTGTTGGTGCAGGAAACCACTTTTGCACTTGTATTAGTGTGTAAAAACCACTTTTTGCACTTGTGTTAGTGTTGAAAAACCACTTTTCGTACTTGTGTTAGTGTTGAAAAACCACTTTTCGCACTTGTGTTGGTGCAGGAAACCACTTTTGCACTTGTATTAGTGTGTAAAAACCACTTTTTGCACTTGTGTTAGTGTTGAAAAACCACTTTTCGCACTTGTGTTAGTGTTGAAAAACCACTTTTCGCACTTGTGTTGGTGCAGGAAACCACTTTAGCACTTGTATTAGTGTGGAAAAAAACACTTTTTGCACTTCTGATAGTGTTGAAAAACCACTTTTCGCACTTGTGTTAGTGTTGAAAAACCATTTTCGCCCTTGTGTTGGTGCAGGAAACCACTTTTGCACTTGTATTAGTGTGGAAAAACCACTTTTCGCACTTGTGTTAGTGTTGAAAAACCACTTTTCGCACTTGTGTTAATGTTGGAAAACCACTTTTCGCACTTGTGTTAGTGATGAAAAACCACTTTTCGCACTTGTGTTAGTGTTGAAAAACCACTTTTCGCACTTGTGTTGGTGCAGGAAACCACTTTTGCACTTGTATTAGTGTGGAAAAAACACTTTTTGCACTTGTGATGATGTTGAAAAACCACTTTTCGCACTTGTGTTAGTGTTGAAAAACCACTTTTCGCACTTGTGTTGGTGCAGGAAACCACTTTTGCACTTGTATTAGTGTGGCAAAAACACTTTTTGCACTTGTGATAGTGTTGAAAAAACACTTTTCATACTTGTCTTAGTGTTGAAAAACCACTTTTCGCACTTGTGTTGGTGCAGGAAACCACTTTTGCACTTGTATTAGTGTGGAAAAACCACTTTTCGCACTTGTGTCGGTGTTGAAAAACCACTTTTCGCACTTGTGTTGGTGCAGGAAACCACTTTTGCACTTGTATTAGTGTGGAAAAAACATTTTTTGCACTTGTGATAGTGTGGAAAAAACACTTTTCGCACTTGTGTTAGTGTTGAAAAACTACTTTTCGCACTTGTGTTAGTGTTGAAAAACCACTTTTCGCACTTGTGTTGGTGCAGGAAACCACTTTTGCACTTGTATTAGTGTGGAAAAACCACTTTTTGCACTTGTGATAGTGTTGAAAAACCACTTTTCGCACTTGTGTTAGTGTTGAAAAACCACTTTTCGCACTTGTGTTGGTGCAGGAAACCACTTTTGCACTTGTATTAGTGTGGAAAAAACACTTTTTGCACTTGTGATAGTGTTGAAAAACCACTTTTCGCACTTGTGTTAGTGTTTAAAAACCACTTTCGCACTTGTGTTGGTGCAGGAAACCACTTTTGCACTTGTATTAGTGTGGAAAAAACACTTTTTGCACTTGTGATAGTGTTGAAAAACCACTTTTGCACTTGTATTAGTGTGGAAAAAACACTTTTTGCACTTGTGTTGGTGCAGGAAACCACTTTTGCACTTGTATTAGTGTGGAAAAAACACTTTTTGCACTTGTGATAGTGTTGAAAAACCACTTTTCGCACTTGTGTTAGTGTTGAAAAACCACTTTTCGCACTTGTGTTGGTGCAGGAAACCACTTTTGCACTTGTATTAGTGTGGAAAAAACACTTTTCGCACTTGTGTTAGTGTTGAAAAACCACTTTCCACACTTGTGTTAGTGTTGAAAAACCACTTTTCGCACTTGTGTTGGTGCAGGAAACCACTTTTGCACTTGTATTAGTGTGGAAAAAACACTTTTCGCACTTGTGTTAGTGTTGAAAAACCACTTTTCGCACTTGTGTTAGTGTTGAAAAACCACTTTTCGCACTTGTGTTGGTGCAGGAAACCACTTTTGCACTTGTATTAGTGTGGAAAAAACCCTTTTTGCACTTGTGATAGTGTTCGAAAAACCACTTTTCGCACTTGTGTTAGTGTTGAAAAACCACTTTTCGCACTTGTGTTGGTGCAGGAAACCACTTTTGCACTTGTATTAGTGTGGAAAAACCACTTTTCGCACTTGTGTTAGTGTTGAAAAACCACTTTTCGCACTTGTGTTAGTGTTGAAAAACCACTTTTCGCACTTATGTTAGTGTTGAAAAACAACTTTTCGCTCTTGTGTTAGTGTTGAAAAACCACTTTTCGCACTTGTGTTCGTGTTGAAAAACCACTTTTCGCACTTGTGTTGGTGCAGGAAACCACTTTTGCACTTGTATTAGTGTGGAAAAAACACTTTTTGCACTTGTGATAGTGTTGAAAAACCACTTTTCGCACTTGTGTTAGTGTTGAAAAACCACTTTTCGCCCTTGTGTTGGTGCAGGAAACCACTTTTGCACTTGTATTAGTGTGGAAAAACCACTTTTCGCACTTGTGTTAGTGTTGAAAAACCACTTTTCGCACTTGTGTTAGTGTTGAAAAACCACTTTTCGCACTTGTGTTAGTGTTGAAAAACCACTTTTCGCACTTGTGTTTGTGTTGAAAAACCACTTTTCGCACTTGTGTTGGTGCAGGAAACCACTTTTGCACTTGTATTAGTGTGGAAAAAACACTTTTTGCACTTGTGATAGTGTTCGAAAAACCACTTTTGCACTTGTATTAGTGTGGAAAAACCACTTTTCGCACTTGTGTTGGTGCAGGAAACCACTTTTGCACTTGTATTAGTGTGTAAAAACCACTTTTCGCACTTGTGTCGGTGTTGAAAAACCACTTTTCGCACTGGTGTTGGTGCAGGAAACCCCTTTTGCACTTGTATTAGTGTGGAAAAAACACTTTTTGCACTTGTGATAGTGTGGAAAAAACACTTTTCGCACTTGTGTTAGTGTTGAAAAACCACTTTTCGCACTTGTGTTAGTGTTGAAAAACCACTTTTCGCACTTGTGTTGGTGCAGGAAACCACTTTTGCACTTGTATTAGTGTGGAAAAAACACTTTTTGCACTTGTGATAGTGTTGAAAAACCACTTTTCGCACTTGTGTTAGTGTTGAAAAACCACTTTTCGCACTTGTGTTAGTGTTGAAAAACCACTTTTCGCACTTGTGTTGGTGCAGGAAACCACTTTTGCACTTGTATTAGTGTGGAAAAACCACTTTTCCCACTTGTGTTAGTGTTGAAAAACCACTTTTGGCACTTGTGTTGGTGCAGGAAACCACTTTTGCACTTCTATTAGTGTGGAAAAACACTTTTCGCACTTGTGTTAGTGTTGAAAAACCACTTTTCGCACTTGTGTTAGTGTTGAAAAACCACTTTTCGCACTTGTGTTGGTGCAGGAAACCACTTTTGCACTTGTATTAGTGTGGAAAAAACACTTTTCGCACTTGTGTTGGTGCAGGAAACCACTTTTGCACTTGTATTAGTGTGGAAAAACCACTTTTCGCACTTGTGTTAGTGTTGAAAAACCACTTTTCGCACTTGTGTTGGTGCAGGAAACCACTTTTGCACTTGTGTTAGTGTTGAAAAACCACTTTTCGCACTTGTGTTAGTGTTGAAAAACCACTTTTCGCACTTGTGCTAGTGTTGAAAAACCACTTTTCGCACTTGTGTTGGTGCAGGAAACCACTTTTGCACTTGTATTAGTGTGGAAAAAACACTTTTTGCACTTGTGATAGTGTTGAAAAACCACTTTTTGCACTTGTGTTAGTGTTGAAAAACCACTTTTCGCACTTGTGTTAGTGTTGAAAAACCACTTTTCGCACTTGTGTTGGTGCAGGAAACCACTTTTGCACTTGTATTAGTGTGTAAAAACCACTTTTTGCACTTGTGTTAGTGTTGAAAAACCACTTTTCGTACTTGTGTTAGTGTTGAAAAACCACTTTTCGCACTTGTGTTGGTGCAGGAAACCACTTTTGCACTTGTATTAGTGTGTACAAACCACTTTTTGCACTTGTGTTAGTGTTGAAAAACCACTTTTCGCACTTGTGTTAGTGTTGAAAAACCACTTTTCGCACTTGTGTTGGTGCAGGAAACCACTTTAGCACTTGTATTAGTGTGGAAAAAAACACTTTTTGCACTTGTGATAGTGTTGAAAAACCACTTTTCGCACTTGTGTTAGTGTTGAAAAACCACTTTTCGCCCTTGTGTTGGTGCAGGAAACCACTTTTGCACTTGTATTAGTGTGGAAAAACCACTTTTCGCACTTGTGTTAGTGTTGAAAAACCACTTTTCGCACTTGTGTTAATGTTGGAAAACCACTTTTCGCACTTGTGTTAGTGATGAAAAACCACTTTTCGCACTTGTGTTAGTGTTGAAAAACCACTTTTCGCACTTGTGTTGGTGCAGGAAACCACTTTTGCACTTGTATTAGTGTGGAAAAAACACTTTTTGCACTTGTGATGATGTTGAAAAACCACTTTTCGCACTTGTGTTAGTGTTGAAAAACCACTTTTCGCACTTGTGTTGGTGCAGGAAACCACTTTTGCACTTGTATAAGTGTGGCAAAAACACTTTTTGCACTTGTGATAGTGTTGAAAAAACACTTTTCATACTTGTCTTAGTGTTGAAAAACCACTTTTCACACTTGTGTTGGTGCAGGAAACCACTTTTGCACTTGTAATAGTGTGGAAAAACCACTTTTCGCACTTGTGTCGGTGTTGAAAAACCACTTTTCGCACTTGTGTTGGTGCAGGAAACCACTTTTGCACTTGTATTAGTGTGGAAAAAACATTTTTTGCACTTGTGATAGTGTGGAAAAAACACTTTTCGTACTTGTGTTAGTGTTGAAAAACTACTTTTCGCACTTGTGTTAGTGTTGAAAAACCACTTTTCGCACTTGTGTTGGTGCAGGAAACCACTTTTGCACTTGTATTAGTGTGGAAAAAACACTTTTTGCACTTGTGATAGTGTTGAAAAACCACTTTTCGCACTTGTGTTTGTGTTGAAAAACCACTTTTCGCACTTGTGTTGGTGCAGGAAACCACTTTTGCACTTGTATTAGTGTGGAAAAAACACTTTTTGCACTTGTGATAGTGTTCGAAAAACCACTTTTGCACTTGTATTAGTGTGGAAAAACCACTTTTCGCACTGGTGTTGGTGCAGGAAACCACTTTTGCACTTGTATTAGTGTGGAAAAACCACTTTTCGCACTTGTGTCGGTGTTGAAAAACCACTTTTCGCACTGGTGTTGGTGCAGGAAACCCCTTTTGCACTTGTATTAGTGTGGAAAAAACACTTTTTGCACTTGTGATAGTGTGGAAAAAACACTTTTCGCACTTGTGTTAGTGTTGAAAAACCACTTTTCGCACTTGTGTTAGTGTTGAAAAACCACTTTTCGCACTTGTGTTGGTGCAGGAAACCACTTTTGCACTTGTATTAGTGTGGAAAAAACACTTTTTGCACTTGTGATAGTGTTGAAAAACCACTTTTCGCACTTGTGTTAGTGTTGAAAAACCACTTTTCGCACTTGTGTTAGTGTTGAAAAACCACTTTTCGCACTTGTGTTGGTGCAGGAAACCACTTTTGCACTTGTATTAGTGTGGAAAAACCACTTTTCCCACTTGTGTTAGTGTTGAAAAACCACTTTTGGCACTTGTGTTGGTGCAGGAAACCACTTTTGCACTTCTATTAGTGTGGAAAAACACTGTTCGCACTTGTGTTAGTGTTGAAAAACCACTTTTCGCACTTGTGTTAGTGTTGAAAAACCACTTTTCGCACTTGTGTTGGTGCAGGAAACCACTTTTGCACTTGTATTAGTGTGGAAAAAACACTTTTCGCACTTGTGTTGGTGCAGGAAACCACTTTTGCACTTGTATTAGTGTGGAAAAACCACTTTTCGCACTTGTGTTAGTGTTGAAAAACCACTTTTCGCACTTGTGTTGGTGCAGGAAACCACTTTTGCACTTGTGTTAGTGTTGAAAAACCACTTTTCGCACTTGTGTTAGTGTTGAAAAACCACTTTTCGCACTTGTGCTAGTGTTGAAAAACCACTTTTCGCACTTGTGTTGGTGCAGGAAACCACTTTTGCACTTGTATTAGTGTGGAAAAAACACTTTTTGCACTTGTGATAGTGTTGAAAAACCACTTTTCGCACTTGTGTTAGTGTTGAAAAACCACTTTTCGCACTTGTGTTAGTGTTGAAAAACCACTTTTCGCACTTGTGTTGGTGCAGGAAACCACTTTTGCACTTGTATTAGTGTGTAAAAACCACTTTTTGCACTTGTGTTAGTGTTGAAAAACCACTTTTCGTACTTGTGTTAGTGTTGAAAAACCACTTTTCGCACTTGTGTTGGTGCAGGAAACCACTTTTGCACTTGTATTAGTGTGTAAAAACCACTTTTTGCACTTGTGTTAGTGTTGAAAAACCACTTTTCGCACTTGTGTTAGTGTTGAAAAACCACTTTTCGCACTTGTGTTGGTGCAGGAAACCACTTTAGCACTTGTATTAGTGTGGAAAAAAACACTTTTTGCACTTCTGATAGTGTTGAAAAACCACTTTTCGCACTTGTGTTAGTGTTGAAAAACCACTTTTCGCCCTTGTGTTGGTGCAGGAAACCACTTTTGCACTTGTATTAGTGTGGAAAAACCACTTTTCGCACTTGTGTTAGTGTTGAAAAACCACTTTTCGCACTTGTGTTAATGTTGGAAAACCACTTTTCGCACTTGTGTTAGTGATGAAAAACCACTTTTCGCACTTGTGTTAGTGTTGAAAAACCACTTTTCGCACTTGTGTTGGTGCAGGAAACCACTTTTGCACTTGTATTAGTGTGGAAAAAACACTTTTTGCACTTGTGATGATGTTGAAAAACCACTTTTCGCACTTGTGTTAGTGTTGAAAAACCACTTTTCGCACTTGTGTTGGTGCAGGAAACCACTTTTGCACTTGTATTAGTGTGGCAAAAACACTTTTTGCACTTGTGATAGTGTTGAAAAAACACTTTTCATACTTGTCTTAGTGTTGAAAAACCACTTTTCGCACTTGTGTTGGTGCAGGAAACCACTTTTGCACTTGTATTAGTGTGGAAAAACCACTTTTCGCACTTGTGTCGGTGTTGAAAAACCACTTTTCGCACTTGTGTTGGTGCAGGAAACCACTTTTGCACTTGTATTAGTGTGGAAAAAACATTTTTTGCACTTGTGATAGTGTGGAAAAAACACTTTTCGCACTTGTGTTAGTGTTGAAAAACTACTTTTCGCACTTGTGTTAGTGTTGAAAAACCACTTTTCGCACTTGTGTTGGTGCAGGAAACCACTTTTGCACTTGTATTAGTGTGGAAAAAACACTTTTTGCACTTGTGATAGTGTTGAAAAACCACTTTTCGCACTTGTGTTAGTGTTGAAAAACCACTTTTCGCACTTGTGTTAGTGTTGAAAAACCACTTTTCGCACTTGTGTTGGTGCATGAAACCACTTTTGCACTTGTATTAGTGTGGAAAAACCACTTTTCCCACTTGTGTTAGTGTTGAAAAACCACTTTTGGCACTTGTGTTGGTGCAGGACACCACTTTTGCACTTGTATTAGTGTGGAAAAAACACTTTTCGCACTTGTGTTAGTGTTGAAAAACCACTTTTCGCACTTGTGTTAGTGTTGAAAAACCACTTTTCGCACTTGTGTTTGTGCAGGAAACCACTTTTGCACTTGTATTAGTGTGGAAAAAACACTTTTCGCACTTGTGTTGGTGCAGAAAACCACTTTTGCACTTGTATTAGTGTGGAAAAACCACTTTTCGCACTTGTGTTAGTGTTGAAAAACCACTTTTCGCACTTGTGGTGGTGCAGGAAACCACTTTTGCACTTGTGTTAGTGTTGAAAAACCACTTTTCGCACTTGTGTTAGTGTTGAAAAACCACTTTTCGCACTTGTGTTAGTGTTGAAAAACCACTTTTCGCACTTGTGTTGGTGCAGGAAACCACTTTTGCACTTGTATTAGTGTGGAAAAAACACTTTTTGCACTTGTGATAGTGTTGAAAAACCACTTTTCGCACTTGTGTTAGTGTTGAAAAACCACTTTTCGCACTTGTGTTGGTGCAGGAAACCACTTTTGCACTTGTATTAGTGTGGAAAAAACACTTTTTGCACTTGTAATAGTGTTGAAAAACTACTTTTCACACTTGTGTTAGTGTTGAAAAACCACTTTTCGCACTTGTGTTGGTGCAGGAAACCACTTTTGCACTTGTATTAGTGTGTAAAAACTACTTTTTGCACTTGTGTTAGTGTTGAAAAACCACTTTTCGCACTTGTGTTAGTGTTGAAAAACCACTTTTCGCACTTGTGTTGGTGCAGGAAACCACTTTTGCACTTGTATTAGTGTGGAAAAAACACTTTTTGCACTTGTGATAGTGTTGAAAAACCACTTTTCGCACTTGTGTTAGTGTTGAAAAACCACTTTTCGCACTTGTGTTGGTGCAGGAAACCACCTATGCACTTGTATTAGTGTGGAAAACCACTTTTTGCACTTGTGTTAGTGTTGAAAAACCACTTTTCGCACTTGTGTTAGTGTTGAAAAACCACTTTTCACACTTGTGTTGGTGCAGGAAACCACTTTTGCACTTCTATTAGTGTGGAAAAAACACTTTTTGCACTTGTGATAGTGTTGAAAAACCACTTTTCGCACTTGTATTAGTGTGGAAAAACCACTTTTCGCACTTGTGTTAGTGTTTAAAAACCACTTTTCGCACTTGTGTTAGTGTTGAAAAACCACTTTTCGCACTTGTGTTAGTGTTGAAAAACCACTTTTCGCACTTGTGTTGGTGCAGGAAACCACTTTTGCACTTGATTAGTGTGGAAAAAACACTTTTTGCACTTGTGTTAGTGTTGAAAAACCACTTTTTGCACTTGTGTTAGTGTTGAAAAACCACTTTTCGCACTTGTGTTGGTGCAGGAAACCACTTTTGCACTTGTATTAGTGTGGAAAAAACACTTTTTGCACTTGTGATAGTGTTGAAAAACCACTTTTCGCACTTGTGTTAGTGTTGAAAAACCACTTTTCGCACTTGTGTTAGTCTTGAAAAACCACTTTTTGCACTTGTGTTGGTGCAGGAAACCACTTTTGCACTTGTATTAGTGTGGAAAAACCACTTTTCGCACTTGTGTTAGTGTTGAAAAACCACTTTTCGCACTTGTGTTGGTGCAGGAAACCACTTTTGCACTTGTATTAGTGTGGAAAAAACACTTTTCGCACTTGTGTTAGTGTTGAAAAACCACTTTTCGCACTTGTGTTGGTGCAGGAAACCACTTTTGCACTTGTATTAGTGTGGAAAAAACACTTTTTGCACTTGTGATAGTGTTGAAAAACCACTTTTCACACTTGTGATAGTGTTGAAAAACCACTTTTCGCACTTGTGTTGGTGCAGGAAACCACTTTTGCACTTGTATTAGTGTGGAAAAAACACTTTTTGCACTTGTGTTGGTGCAGGAAACCACTGTTGCACTTGTATTAGTGTGGAAAAAACACTTTTTGCACTTGTGTTGGTGCAGGAAACCACTTTTGCACTTGTATTAGTGTGGAAAAAACACTTTTTGCACTTGTGATAGTGTTGAAAAACCACTTTTCGCACTTGTGTTAGTGTTGAAAAACCACTTTTCGCACTTGTGTTGGTGCAGGAAACCACTTTTGCACTTGTATTAGTGTGGAAAAAACACTTTTTGCACTTGTGATAGTGTTGAAAAACCACTTTTCGCACTTGTGTTAGTGTTTAAAAACCACTTTCGCACTTGTGTTGGTGCAGGAAACCACTTTTGCACTTGTATTAGTGTGGAAAAAACACTTTTTGCACTTGTGATAGTGTTGAAAAACCACTTTTGGACTTGTATTAGTGTGGAAAAAACACTTTTTGCACTTGTGTTGGTGCAGGAAACCACTTTTGCACTTGTATTAGTGTGGAAAAAACACTTTTTGCACTTGTGATAGTGTTGAAAAACCACTTTTCGCACTTGTGTTAGTGTTGAAAAACCACTTTTCGCACTTGTGTTGGTGCAGGAAACCACTTTTGCACTTGTATTAGTGTGGAAAAAACACTTTTCGCACTTGTGTTAGTGTTGAAAAACCACTTTTCACACTTTAGTGGGGGGGCCAATGTTTTCCCGTTGAATTCAAATGTTAATTTGTGGACACTGGTTGGGTTGTCTTTAGGGATGATAGAAGTTGTAGAAAAAATATGTCTCCATTTTTTTCAAGTTCTTTATAGCGGCCATTTTGGATTATCAAAATGGCGTTTGTTGAAAACCGAAATTGTCATTATCTTGGCTTCTAAATGACCTAGAGTGTTAATTTTGGTGTCCAAATGTACATATTTGCGGATACTTAATCCAATAAACACACATTTATACACCTACATATGATCAAAAGGGTTCTTATGGCAGCCATCTTGGATTTTCACGCACTTATGCCAACACATATATATATTTTTTTCCATCATTTTCACTTCTAAATCACATAAAGGCTGGACTTTAGTGTTCAAATGTACACTTATAATGTCTTTGTGCAATATTTTTAGTTGGCAGTGTTCATTGTTACATTGAAGGATCTCCATCCTCCTCATCATCAGTGTTATCGATTCCCATGGGGCGCTCCTGACCCGTGTTACCACACACCTCTTCATCTGCCCCACACATACACATCTCAGAACAGTTGAGATGCTGAGACCTGCATGAGCAGTGAGACATGCATTGGGTCTTCTTGCAGTTACATTTGATTAGATGTGTGATGGCAGCTGGGGCTGGAGGGTCCTTGGTTGTGATGGGCACCAGCTGATCTCCTTCTGCTCTCCATCCATGTTCTGTTGGTTGTGGAAGCTGGGGGTCCGGTACATCAGCCTGATGCCACACCATGGCCTGGAAATGTGCACGAGCAATGGCTTCATGTAAAGCTCCCCGTGTTGGTGGCAGCTTCTGTGCCTCCAGCTGTTTCTTGGTAAACAGTCTCCACCTCAGCTTGCCCACATCCACAACTGTAGTACGAGGCTCATACAGCTGGCATACAAATGCCTCAATGTCACTTTCTGTGTCAGCTCTCAGCTCCTCAGAGGCCCCAAGGTCATGAAACGCAGATACCACCTCAACAGAGCACCTATTGAGGGCTTGCCAACATGTGAGCTTTCCCTTGCCGGCAAACCGACCAGTCTGGTCTGCTCCCGTGAATGCATGGAATCCTGGTAGGGCTGCAGCCTTCCTGACACCAAGTTCATGTACTATTGGTTCCAGTGAGATTTGCCTCTTCTTGTTCCCCACACCCGTGATGAAGTATGTGTCTTTGCATAGTTCATGGTACCGGTGGAGTGCTAGGATGAATACATCAGTATCAGGTGACTGAATGTACAGCTGTGTTGCACCTCTTCGGACGGCATCTAGACTGTGAAGAAAGATCCTCGTATCAGCCTCCTCCTGGGAGCTACGGAGATGCTGTACATCCATGCAGTTGGAGAAGACATCCTGCCTTGAAGTGACGATGAAGACCTTGGTAGTCCCCTCAAAGTGACACAGAGCTTTCTTTGCCAGATAGACAGTTAGCTCATCTTTGGTGTTGGTGTGCGACAGGAACTGTTTTGCTGTCAGTTTCCCAATCGGGGTGCTGTCTTGAACGTGGTAAGCAGTGGGCGGCACATGTTTTGACCCATTGTGGCTTACCCATTGCTTGCACTACTGCCATGCCGTCTATGACAGTCACCTTCTTGGGAGGGGGTGGAGTATGTTCAGGATTGTCGTCGTCTGGCTGCTGACCAGTGCCAGTTGACTTCTTGGGTAGATCTTCTAGGATGCCCATGAGCTTGCTTTTGTCGGCATGTCGGCATGGCGGAATGGTGCATCTGGCTCTTTGGGCTTGTACGTGACTTGGCGTTTTGACTTGTAGCCGTACATGATGTTCTGACTGATGGTTATAACATCTCGATGAATAGTGGCTGAGCGCATAGTCTCTGGCTCAATGCTCGTGGCTGGTCCTTCCAGTAGCCAGCGGAGGAAAGCATAGAGTACTTTGGGTACATGCTTTTCAGCATCATCAGTGTTCATTTCTCCTTCAAATTGCCATGGGTGCTTGTTCTGACAAGCAATGGCACTGCGGAGAACAGAGGCACTCTCAAACAGTTGTTCGATGTTTTTTTCATTTGTCTTCGTCATTGCATCTTCGACAGCTGCATCACGCACGGCAGTGGAGAATACACAGTCTGACTCGTTTCGACGTTTTGGTTTCATGAAGTGAACGTCATCAATGTGAGAGTTGATTTTCTCCTTCATGCCTTGGGTAGTAGGTGATGGGACATTGTGCACACCATTATTGTCAAGAATCCTGGAGTAAACCGACTTCAGGTCAGACATGTTGAGAATTTCACCAGCTTGGAGTAGAGAGCGAACAAGGCTGACAAACTCAATGTCTGCGGCTATTTTGATAACATTAGTTTCTTGCAGTATGTGTTCTTTGTCATCACTTGATGTCCCACTCTTGGGAGCACGTTGGACATTCTGCACCCAGCATGGGAGATGATACTTGACGTCGATCGCATGAGCATCATGTGCACTGATGGCAGCACTCAGCTGAACTTTCCACTTGTGGTTGCTGCCTTCTTCAACAGCTTTCTTCAGCTGTTTACCTGCGTTGAACGTGCATACAACATGTACACTTTCCTTAGTGACCTCTTGACAGAAGAAACAAAGGTCTCTGTTGAATGGAGTTGATGATGAACGTGTGAAGCGAAGAGTCTCGTCTTGCGTAGAACCTGAGGTACTTGCAGCGGCAGGTGCAGAAGAAGGACGTCCACACCTCTTATGAAGATGCTGGGTGTCGCCATGTTCGCAGGCTTTCTGGTGGCGAACTCTAGCACGCTCCAGGTGAGCAGTGTTGCATGTAGATCCATAACATGCCCGGTGCCACTTTGCTTTATTGTTCCTCAAGTCAGTGGCAGTGAAACAGCTTAATCGTTCGCTGATCTGTTTGAAGTCTGCATCACCATATCGTGCCCTCTCCTGGATGAACTGGAGAAACTTTGCATATGAGCCCAGTGCTGGCTCAGTCACTAGTGCACCTTGGGGATCCTGGCACTGAATGCAAAGTGTGAAATCAGTTTCTTTCTTGGTTTTCTTGCTTTTTGGCTCCATCATAGCTCAGGGTCACGAATCTGGAACATACAAATAACAAATAACAAATAACAATTAAGATAGATGTGCATTAAGTTAGATTTTGGACACTGGTTCGGCTGTGCCATAAAAACCTATTTTTATCCCTTGTAGGTTATTAAAGAAGGTTTCATTCAATTCTCTATCCCCAAAAATGTACAACTGGACACCAGAATCGAAACTCTAGGTCATTTAGAAGCCAAGATAATGGAACTTTTCCTTTTTCGACATCCGCCATTTTGAAAATCCAAAATGGCCGCCATAAAGAACTTGAAACAATTGGAGACATATTTTTTCTAGAACTTATATCATCCCTAAAGACAGCCCAACCATTGTCCAAAAATTAACAAGCAATTTCAACGGGCATTTCAATCTGCTACATTGGCCCCCCCACTACTTGTGTTAGTGTTGAAAAACCACTTTTCGCACTTGTGTTGGTGCAGGAAACCACTTTTGCACTTGTATTAGTGTGGAAAAAACACTTTTCGCACTTGTGTTAGTGTTGAAAAACCACTTTTCGCACTTGTGTTAGTGTTGAAAAACCACTTTTCGCACTTGTGTTGGTGCAGGAAACCACTTTTGCACTTGTATTAGTGTGGAAAAAACCCTTTTTGCACTTGTGATAGTGTTCGAAAAACCACTTTTCGCACTTGTGTTAGTGTTGAAAAACCACTTTTCGCACTTGTGTTGGTGCAGGAAACCACTTTTGCACTTGTATTAGTGTGGAAAAACCACTTTTCGCACTTGTGTTAGTGTTGAAAAACCACTTTTCGCACTTGTGTTAGTGTTGAAAAACCACTTTTCGCACTTATGTTAGTGTTGAAAAACAACTTTTCGCTCTTGTGTTAGTGTTGAAAAACCACTTTTCGCACTTGTGTTCGTGTTGAAAAACCACTTTTCGCACTTGTGTTGGTGCAGGAAACCACTTTTGCACTTGTATTAGTGTGGAAAAAACACTTTTTGCACTTGTGATAGTGTTGAAAAACCACTTTTCGCACTTGTGTTAGTGTTGAAAAACCACTTTTCGCCCTTGTGTTGGTGCAGGAAACCACTTTTGCACTTGTATTAGTGTGGAAAAACCACTTTTCGCACTTGTGTTAGTGTTGAAAAACCACTTTTCGCACTTGTGTTAGTGTTGAAAAACCACTTTTCGCACTTGTGTTAGTGTTGAAAAACCACTTTTCGCACTTGTGTTTGTGTTGAAAAACCACTTTTCGCACTTGTGTTGGTGCAGGAAACCACTTTTGCACTTGTATTAGTGTGGAAAAAACATTTTTTGCACTTGTGATAGTGTGGAAAAAACACTTTTCGCACTTGTGTTAGTGTTGAAAAACTACTTTTCGCACTTGTGTTAGTGTTGAAAAACCACTTTTCGCACTTGTGTTGGTGCAGGAAACCACTCTTGCACTTGTATTAGTGTGGAAAAAACACTTTTTGCACTTGTGATAGTGTTGAAAAACCACTTTTCGCACTTGTGTTTGTGTTGAAAAACCACTTTTCGCACTTGTGTTGGTGCAGGAAACCACTTTTGCACTTGTATTAGTGTGGAAAAAACACTTTTTGCACTTGTGATAGTGTTCGAAAAACCACTTTTGCACTTGTATTAGTGTGGAAAAACCACTTTTCGCACTGGTGTTGGTGCAGGAAACCCCTTTTGCACTTGTATTAGTGTGGAAAAAACACTTTTTGCACTTGTGATAGTGTGGAAAAAACACTTTTCGCACTTGTGTTAGTGTTGAAAAACCACTTTTCGCACTTGTGTTAGTGTTGAAAAACCACTTTTCGCACTGGTGTTGGTGCAGGAAACCCCTTTTGCACTTGTATTAGTGTGGAAAAAACACTTTTTGCACTTGTGATAGTGTGGAAAAAACACTTTTCGCACTTGTGTTAGTGTTGAAAAACCACTTTTCGCACTTGTGTTAGTGTTGAAAAACCACTTTTCGCACTTGTGTTGGTGCAGGAAACCACTTTTGCACTTGTATTAGTGTGGAAAAAACACTTTTTGCACTTGTGATAGTGTTGAAAAACCACTTTTCGCACTTGTGTTAGTGTTGAAAAACCACTTTTCGCACTTGTGTTAGTGTTGAAAAACCACTTTTCGCACTTGTGTTGGTGCAGGAAACCACTTTTGCACTTGTATTAGTGTGGAAAAACCAATTTTCCCACTTGTGTTAGTGTTGAAAAACCACTTTTGGCACTTGTGTTGGTGCAGGAAACCACTTTTGCACTTCTATTAGTGTGGAAAAACACTTTTCACACTTGTGTTAGTGTTGAAAAACCACTTTTCGCACTTGTGTTAGTGTTGAAAAACCACTTTTCGCACTTGTGTTGGTGCAGGAAACCACTTTTGCACTTGTATTAGTGTGGAAAAAACACTTTTCGCACTTGTGTTGGTGCAGGAAACCACTTTTGCACTTGTATTAGTGTGGAAAAACCACTTTTCGCACTTGTGTTAGTGTTGAAAAACCACTTTTCGCACTTGTGTTGGTGCAGGAAACCACTTTTGCACTTGTGTTAGTGTTGAAAAACCACTTTTCGCACTTGTGTTAGTGTTGAAAAACCACTTTTCGCACTTGTGCTAGTGTTGAAAAACCACTTTTCGCACTTGTGTTGGTGCAGGAAACCACTTTTGCACTTGTATTAGTGTGGAAAAAACACTTTTTGCACTTGTGATAGTGTTGAAAAACCACTTTTCGCACTTGTGTTAGTGTTGAAAAACCACTTTTCGCACTTGTGTTAGTGTTGAAAAACCACTTTTCGCACTTGTGTTGGTGCAGGAAACCACTTTTGCACTTGTATTAGTGTGTAAAAACCACTTTTTGCACTTGTGTTAGTGTTGAAAAACCACTTTTCGTACTTGTGTTAGTGTTGAAAAACCACTTTTCGCACTTGTGTTGGTGCAGGAAACCACTTTTGCACTTGTATTAGTGTGTAAAAACCACTTTTTGCACTTGTGTTAGTGTTGAAAAACCACTTTTCGCACTTGTGTTAGTGTTGAAAAACCACTTTTCGCACTTGTGTTGGTGCAGGAAACCACTTTAGCACTTGTATTAGTGTGGAAAAAAACACTTTTTGCACTTCTGATAGTGTTGAAAAACCACTTTTCGCACTTGTGTTAGTGTTGAAAAACCACTTTTCGCCCTTGTGTTGGTGCAGGAAACCACTTTTGCACTTGTATTAGTGTGGAAAAACCACTTTTCGCACTTGTGTTAGTGTTGAAAAACCACTTTTCGCACTTGTGTTAATGTTGGAAAACCACTTTTCGCACTTGTGTTAGTGATGAAAAACCACTTTTCGCACTTGTGTTAGTGTTGAAAAACCACTTTTCGCACTTGTGTTGGTGCAGGAAACCACTTTTGCACTTGTATTAGTGTGGAAAAAACACTTTTTGCACTTGTGATGATGTTGAAAAACCACTTTTCGCACTTGTGTTAGTGTTGAAAAACCACTTTTCGCACTTGTGTTGGTGCAGGAAACCACTTTTGCACTTGTATTAGTGTGGCAAAAACACTTTTTGCACTTGTGATAGTGTTGAAAAAACACTTTTCATACTTGTCTTAGTGTTGAAAAACCACTTTTCGCACTTGTGTTGGTGCAGGAAACCACTTTTGCACTTGTATTAGTGTGGAAAAACCACTTTTCGCACTTGTGTCGGTGTTGAAAAACCACTTTTCGCACTTGTGTTGGTGCAGGAAACCACTTTTGCACTTGTATTAGTGTGGAAAAAACATTTTTTGCACTTGTGATAGTGTGGAAAAAACACTTTTCGCACTTGTGTTAGTGTTGAAAAACTACTTTTCGCACTTGTGTTAGTGTTGAAAAACCACTTTTCGCACTTGTGTTGGTGCAGGAAACCACTTTTGCACTTGTATTAGTGTGGAAAAACCACTTTTTGCACTTGTGATAGTGTTGAAAAACCACTTTTCGCACTTGTGTTAGTGTTGAAAAACCACTTTTCGCACTTGTGTTGGTGCAGGAAACCACTTTTGCACTTGTATTAGTGTGGAAAAAACACTTTTTGCACTTGTGATAGTGTTGAAAAACCACTTTTCGCACTTGTGTTAGTGTTTAAAAACCACTTTCGCACTTGTGTTGGTGCAGGAAACCACTTTTGCACTTGTATTAGTGTGGAAAAAACACTTTTTGCACTTGTGATAGTGTTGAAAAACCACTTTTGCACTTGTATTAGTGTGGAAAAAACACTTTTTGCACTTGTGTTGGTGCAGGAAACCACTTTTGCACTTGTATTAGTGTGGAATAAACACTTTTTGCACTTGTGATAGTGTTGAAAAACCACTTTTCGCACTTGTGTTAGTGTTGAAAAACCACTTTTCGCACTTGTGTTGGTGCAGGAAACCACTTTTGCACTTGTATTAGTGTGGAAAAAACACTTTTCGCACTTGTGTTAGTGTTGAAAAACCACTTTCCACACTTGTGTTAGTGTTGAAAAACCACTTTTCGCACTTGTGTTGGTGCAGGAAACCACTTTTGCACTTGTATTAGTGTGGAAAAAACACTTTTCGCACTTGTGTTAGTGTTGAAAAACCACTTTTCGCACTTGTGTTAGTGTTGAAAAACCACTTTTCGCACTTGTGTTGGTGCAGGAAACCACTTTTGCACTTGTATTAGTGTGGAAAAAACCCTTTTTGCACTTGTGATAGTGTTCGAAAAACCACTTTTCGCACTTGTGTTAGTGTTGAAAAACCACTTTTCGCACTTGTGTTGGTGCAGGAAACCACTTTTGCACTTGTATTAGTGTGGAAAAACCACTTTTCGCACTTGTGTTAGTGTTGAAAAACCACTTTTCGCACTTGTGTTAGTGTTGAAAAACCACTTTTCGCACTTATGTTAGTGTTGAAAAACAACTTTTCGCTCTTGTGTTAGTGTTGAAAAACCACTTTTCGCACTTGTGTTCGTGTTGAAAAACCACTTTTCGCACTTGTGTTGGTGCAGGAAACCACTTTTGCACTTGTATTAGTGTGGAAAAAACACTTTTTGCACTTGTGATAGTGTTGAAAAACCACTTTTCGCACTTGTGTTAGTGTTGAAAAACCACTTTTCGCACTTGTGTTAGTGTTGAAAAACCACTTTTCGCACTTGTGTTGGTGCAGGAAACCACTTTTGCACTTGTATTAGTGTGGAAAAACCACTTTTCCCACTTGTGTTAGTGTTGAAAAACCACTTTTGGCACTTGTGTTGGTGCAGGAAACCACTTTTGCACTTCTATTAGTGTGGAAAAACACTTTTCGCACTTGTGTTAGTGTTGAAAAACCACTTTTCGCACTTGTGTTAGTGTTGAAAAACCACTTTTCGCACTTGTGTTGGTGCAGGAAACCACTTTTGCACTTGTATTAGTGTGGAAAAAACACTTTTCGCACTTGTGTTGGTGCAGGAAACCACTTTTGCACTTGTATTAGTGTGGAAAAACCACTTTTCGCACTTGTGTTAGTGTTGAAAAACCACTTTTCGCACTTGTGTTGGTGCAGGAAACCACTTTTGCACTTGTGTTAGTGTTGAAAAACCACTTTTCACACTTGTGTTAGTGTTGAAAAACCACTTTTCGCACTTGTGCTAGTGTTGAAAAACCACTTTTCGCACTTGTGTTGGTGCAGGAAACCACTTTTGCACTTGTATTAGTGTGGAAAAAACACTTTTTGCACTTGTGATAGTGTTGAAAAACCACTTTTTGCACTTGTGTTAGTGTTGAAAAACCACTTTTCGCACTTGTGTTAGTGTTGAAAAACCACTTTTCGCACTTGTGTTGGTGCAGGAAACCACTTTTGCACTTGTATTAGTGTGTAAAAACCACTTTTTGCACTTGTGTTAGTGTTGAAAAACCACTTTTCGTACTTGTGTTAGTGTTGAAAAACCACTTTTCGCACTTGTGTTGGTGCAGGAAACCACTTTTGCACTTGTATTAGTGTGTACAAACCACTTTTTGCACTTGTGTTAGTGTTGAAAAACCACTTTTCGCACTTGTGTTAGTGTTGAAAAACCACTTTTCGCACTTGTGTTGGTGCAGGAAACCACTTTAGCACTTGTATTAGTGTGGAAAAAAACACTTTTTGCACTTGTGATAGTGTTGAAAAACCACTTTTCGCACTTGTGTTAGTGTTGAAAAACCACTTTTCGCCCTTGTGTTGGTGCAGGAAACCACTTTTGCACTTGTATTAGTGTGGAAAAACCACTTTTCGCACTTGTGTTAGTGTTGAAAAACCACTTTTCGCACTTGTGTTAATGTTGGAAAACCACTTTTCGCACTTGTGTTAGTGATGAAAAACCACTTTTCGCACTTGTGTTAGTGTTGAAAAACCACTTTTCGCACTTGTGTTGGTGCAGGAAACCACTTTTGCACTTGTATTAGTGTGGAAAAAACACTTTTTGCACTTGTGATGATGTTGAAAAACCACTTTTCGCACTTGTGTTAGTGTTGAAAAACCACTTTTCGCACTTGTGTTGGTGCAGGAAACCACTTTTGCACTTGTATAAGTGTGGCAAAAACACTTTTTGCACTTGTGATAGTGTTGAAAAAACACTTTTCATACTTGTCTTAGTGTTGAAAAACCACTTTTCGCACTTGTGTTGGTGCAGGAAACCACTTTTGCACTTGTATTAGTGTGGAAAAACCACTTTTCGCACTTGTGTCGGTGTTGAAAAACCACTTTTCGCACTTGTGTTGGTGCAGGAAACCACTTTTGCACTTGTATTAGTGTGGAAAAAACATTTTTTGCACTTGTGATAGTGTGGAAAAAACACTTTTCGTACTTGTGTTAGTGTTGAAAAACTACTTTTCGCACTTGTGTTAGTGTTGAAAAACCACTTTTCGCACTTGTGTTGGTGCAGGAAACCACTTTTGCACTTGTATTAGTGTGGAAAAAACACTTTTTGCACTTGTGATAGTGTTGAAAAACCACTTTTCGCACTTGTGTTTGTGTTGAAAAACCACTTTTCGCACTTGTGTTGGTGCAGGAAACCACTTTTGCACTTGTATTAGTGTGGAAAAAACACTTTTTGCACTTGTGATAGTGTTCGAAAAACCACTTTTGCACTTGTATTAGTGTGGAAAAACCACTTTTCGCACTTGTGTTGGTGCAGGAAACCACTTTTGCACTTGTATTAGTGTGGAAAAACCACTTTTCGCACTTGTGTCGGTGTTGAAAAACCACTTTTCGCACTGGTGTTGGTGCAGGAAACCCCTTTTGCACTTGTATTAGTGTGGAAAAAACACTTTTTGCACTTGTGATAGTGTGGAAAAAACACTTTTCGCACTTGTGTTAGTGTTGAAAAACCACTTTTCGCACTTGTGTTAGTGTTGAAAAACCACTTTTCGCACTTGTGTTGGTGCAGGAAACCACTTTTGCACTTGTATTAGTGTGGAAAAAACACTTTTTGCACTTGTGATAGTGTTGAAAAACCACTTTTCGCACTTGTGTTAGTGTTGAAAAACCACTTTTCGCACTTGTGTTAGTGTTGAAAAACCACTTTTCGCACTTGTGTTGGTGCAGGAAACCACTTTTGCACTTGTATTAGTGTGGAAAAACCACTTTTCCCACTTGTGTTAGTGTTGAAAAACCACTTTTGGCACTTGTGTTGGTGCAGGAAACCACTTTTGCACTTCTATTAGTGTGGAAAAACACTTTTCGCACTTGTGTTAGTGTTGAAAAACCACTTTTCGCACTTGTGTTAGTGTTGAAAAACCACTTTTCGCACTTGTGTTGGTGCAGGAAACCACTTTTGCACTTGTATTAGTGTGGAAAAAACACTTTTCGCACTTGTGTTGGTGCAGGAAACCACTTTTGCACTTGTATTAGTGTGGAAAAACCACTTTTCGCACTTGTGTTAGTGTTGAAAAACCACTTTTCGCACTTGTGTTGGTGCAGGAAACCACTTTTGCACTTGTGTTAGTGTTGAAAAACCACTTTTCGCACTTGTGTTAGTGTTGAAAAACCACTTTTCGCACTTGTGCTAGTGTTGAAAAACCACTTTTCGCACTTGTGTTGGTGCAGGAAACCACTTTTGCACTTGTATTAGTGTGGAAAAAACACTTTTTGCACTTGTGATAGTGTTGAAAAACCACTTTTCGCACTTGTGTTAGTGTTGAAAAACCACTTTTCGCACTTGTGTTAGTGTTGAAAAACCACTTTTCGCACTTGTGTTGGTGCAGGAAACCACTTTTGCACTTGTATTAGTGTGTAAAAACCACTTTTTGCACTTGTGTTAGTGTTGAAAAACCACTTTTCGTACTTGTGTTAGTGTTGAAAAACCACTTTTCGCACTTGTGTTGGTGCAGGAAACCACTTTTGCACTTGTATTAGTGTGTAAAAACCACTTTTTGCACTTGTGTTAGTGTTGAAAAACCACTTTTCGCACCTGTGTTAGTGTTGAAAAACCACTTTTCGCACTTGTGTTGGTGCAGGAAACCACTTTAGCACTTGTATTAGTGTGGAAAAAAACACTTTTTGCACTTCTGATAGTGTTGAAAAACCACTTTTCGCACTTGTGTTAGTGTTGAAAAACCACTTTTCGCCCTTGTGTTGGTGCAGGAAACCACTTTTGCACTTGTATTAGTGTGGAAAAACCACTTTTCGCACTTGTGTTAGTGTTGAAAAACCACTTTTCGCACTTGTGTTAATGTTGGAAAACCACTTTTCGCACTTGTGTTAGTGATGAAAAACCACTTTTCGCACTTGTGTTAGTGTTGAAAAACCACTTTTCGCACTTGTGTTGGTGCAGGAAACCACTTTTGCACTTGTATTAGTGTGGAAAAAACACTTTTTGCACTTGTGATGATGTTGAAAAACCACTTTTCGCACTTGTGTTAGTGTTGAAAAACCACTTTTCGCACTTGTGTTGGTGCAGGAAACCACTTTTGCACTTGTATTAGTGTGGCAAAAACACTTTTTGCACTTGTGATAGTGTTGAAAAAACACTTTTCATACTTGTCTTAGTGTTGAAAAACCACTTTTCGCACTTGTGTTGGTGCAGGAAACCACTTTTGCACTTGTATTAGTGTGGAAAAACCACTTTTCGCACTTGTGTCGGTGTTGAAAAACCACTTTTCGCACTTGTGTTGGTGCAGGAAACCACTTTTGCACTTGTATTAGTGTGGAAAAAACATTTTTTGCACTTGTGATAGTGTGGAAAAAACACTTTTCGCACTTGTGTAAGTGTTGAAAAACTACTTTTCGCACTTGTGTTAGTGTTGAAAAACCACTTTTCGCACTTGTGTTGGTGCAGGAAACCACTTTTGCACTTGTATTAGTGTGGAAAAAACACTTTTTGCACTTGTGATAGTGTTGAAAAACCACTTTTCGCACTTGTGTTAGTGTTGAAAAACCACTTTTCGCACTTGTGTTAGTGTTGAAAAACCACTTTTCGCACTTGTGTTGGTGCATGAAACCACTTTTGCACTTGTATTAGTGTGGAAAAACCACTTTTCCCACTTGTGTTAGTGTTGAAAAACCACTTTTGGCACTTGTGTTGGTGCAGGACACCACTTTTGCACTTGTATTAGTGTGGAAAAAACACTTTTCGCACTTGTGTTAGTGTTGAAAAACCACTTTTCGCACTTGTGTTAGTGTTGAAAAACCACTTTTCGCACTTGTGTTTGTGCAGGAAACCACTTTTGCACTTGTATTAGTGTGGAAAAAACACTTTTCGCACTTGTGTTGGTGCAGAAAACCACTTTTGCACTTGTATTAGTGTGGAAAAACCACTTTTCGCACTTGTGTTAGTGTTGAAAAACCACTTTTCGCACTTGTGGTGGTGCAGGAAACCACTTTTGCACTTGTGTTAGTGTTGAAAAACCACTTTTCGCACTTGTGTTAGTGTTGAAAAACCACTTTTCGCACTTGTGTTAGTGTTGAAAAACCACTTTTCGCACTTGTGTTGGTGCAGGAAACTACTTTTGCACTTGTATTAGTGTGGAAAAAACACTTTTTGCACTTGTGATAGTGTTGAAAAACCACTTTTCGCACTTGTGTTAGTGTTGAAAAACCACTTTTCGCACTTGTGTTGGTGCAGGAAACCAATTTTGCACTTGTATTAGTGTGGAAAAAACACTTTTTGCACTTGTAATAGTGTTGAAAAACTACTTTTCACACTTGTGTTAGTGTTGAAAAACCACTTTTCGCACTTGTGTTGGTGCAGGAAACCACTTTTGCACTTGTATTAGTGTGTAAAAACCACTTTTTGCACTTGTGTTAGTGTTGAAAAACCACTTTTCGCACTTGTGTTAGTGTTGAAAAACCACTTTTCGCACTTGTGTTGGTGCAGGAAACCACTTTTGCACTTGTATTAGTGTGGAAAAAACACTTTTTGCACTTGTGATAGTGTTGAAAAACCACTTTTCGCACTTGTGTTAGTGTTGAAAAACCACTTTTCGCACTTGTGTTGGTGCAGGAAACCACCTATGCACTTGTATTAGTGTGGAAAACCACTTTTTGCACTTGTGTTAGTGTTGAAAAACCACTTTTCGCACTTGTGTTAGTGTTGAAAAACCACTTTTCACACTTGTGTTGGTGCAGGAAACCACTTTTGCACTTCTATTAGTGTGGAAAAAACACTTTTTGCACTTGTGATAGTGTTGAAAAACCACTTTTCGCACTTGTATTAGTGTGGAAAAACCACTTTTCGCACTTGTGTTAGTGTTTAAAAATCACTTTTCGCACTTGTGTTAGTGTTGAAAAACCACTTTTCGCACTTGTGTTAGTGTTGAAAAACCACTTTTCGCACTTGTGTTGGTGCAGGAAACCACTTTTGCACTTGATTAGTGTGGAAAAAACACTTTTTGCACTTGTGTTAGTGTTGAAAAACCACTTTTTGCACTTGTGTTAGTGTTGAAAAACCACTTTTCGCACTTGTGTTGGTGCAGGAAACCACTTTTGCACTTGTATTAGTGTGGAAAAAACACTTTTTGCACTTGTGATAGTGTTGAAAAACCACTTTTCGCACTTGTGTTAGTGTTGAAAAACCACTTTTCGCACTTGTGTTAGTGTTGAAAAACCACTTTTTGCACTTGTGTTGGTGCAGGAAACCACTTTTGCACTTGTATTAGTGTGGAAAAACCACTTTTCGCACTTGTGTTAGTGTTGAAAAACCACTTTTCGCACTTGTGTTGGTGCAGGAAACCACTTTTGCACTTGTATTAGTGTGGAAAAAACACTTTTCGCACTTGTGTTAGTGTTGAAAAACCACTTTTCGCACTTGTGTTGGTGCAGGAAACCACTTTTGCACTTGTATTAGTGTGGAAAAAACACTTTTTGCACTTGTGATAGTGTTGAAAAACCACTTTTCACACTTGTGATAGTGTTGAAAAACCACTTTTCGCACTTGTGTTGGTGCAGGAAACCACTTTTGCACTTGTATTAGTGTGGAAAAAACACTTTTTGCACTTGTGTTGGTGCAGGAAACCACTGTTGCACTTGTATTAGTGTGGAAAAAACACTTTTTGCACTTGTGTTGGTGCAGGAAACCACTTTTGCACTTGTATTAGTGTGGAAAAAACACTTTTTGCACTTGTGATAGTGTTGAAAAACCACTTTTCGCACTTGTGTTAGTGTTGAAAAACCACTTTTCGCACTTGTGTTGGTGCAGGAAACCACTTTTGCACTTGTATTAGTGTGGAAAAAACACTTTTTGCACTTGTGATAGTGTTGAAAAACCACTTTTCGCACTTGTGTTAGTGTTTAAAAACCACTTTCGCACTTGTGTTGGTGCAGGAAACCACTTTTGCACTTGTATTAGTGTGGAAAAAACACTTTTTGCACTTGTGATAGTGTTGAAAAACCACTTTTGGACTTGTATTAGTGTGGAAAAAACACTTTTTGCACTTGTGTTGGTGCAGGAAACCACTTTTGCACTTGTATTAGTGTGGAAAAAACACTTTTTGCACTTGTGATAGTGTTGAAAAACCACTTTTCGCACTTGTGTTAGTGTTGAAAAACCACTTTTCGCACTTGTGTTGGTGCAGGAAACCACTTTTGCACTTGTATTAGTGTGGAAAAAACACTTTTCGCACTTGTGTTAGTGTTGAAAAACCACTTTTCACACTTGTGTTAGTGTTGAAAAACCACTTTTCGCACTTGTGTTGGTGCAGGAAACCACTTTTGCACTTGTATTAGTGTGGAAAAAACACTTTTCGCACTTGTGTTAGTGTTGAAAAACCACTTTTCGCACTTGTGTTAGTGTTGAAAAACCACTTTTCGCACTTGTGTTGGTGCAGGAAACCACTTTTGCACTTGTATTAGTGTGGAAAAAACCCTTTTTGCACTTGTGATAGTGTTCGAAAAACCACTTTTCGCACTTGTGTTAGTGTTGAAAAACCACTTTTCGCACTTGTGTTGGTGCAGGAAACCACTTTTGCACTTGTATTAGTGTGGAAAAACCACTTTTCGCACTTGTGTTAGTGTTGAAAAACCACTTTTCGCACTTGTGTTAGTGTTGAAAAACCACTTTTCGCACTTATGTTAGTGTTGAAAAACAACTTTTCGCTCTTGTGTTAGTGTTGAAAAACCACTTTTCGCACTTGTGTTCGTGTTGAAAAACCACTTTTCGCACTTGTGTTGGTGCAGGAAACCACTTTTGCACTTGTATTAGTGTGTAAAAACCACTTTTTGCACTTGTGTTAGTGTTGAAAAACCACTTTTCGCACTTGTGTTAGTGTTGAAAAACCACTTTTCGCACTTGTGTTGGTGCAGGAAACCACTTTAGCACTTGTATTAGTGTGGAAAAAAACACTTTTTGCACTTCTGATAGTGTTGAAAAACCACTTTTCGCACTTGTGTTAGTGTTGAAAAACCACTTTTCGCCCTTGTGTTGGTGCAGGAAACCACTTTTGCACTTGTATTAGTGTGGAAAAACCACTTTTCGCACTTGTGTTAGTGTTGAAAAACCACTTTTCGCACTTGTGTTAATGTTGGAAAACCACTTTTCGCACTTGTGTTAGTGATGAAAAACCACTTTTCGCACTTGTGTTAGTGTTGAAAAACCACTTTTCGCACTTGTGTTGGTGCAGGAAACCACTTTTGCACTTGTATTAGTGTGGAAAAAACACTTTTTGCACTTGTGATGATGTTGAAAAACCACTTTTCGCACTTGTGTTAGTGTTGAAAAACCACTTTTCGCACTTGTGTTGGTGCAGGAAACCACTTTTGCACTTGTATTAGTGTGGCAAAAACACTTTTTGCACTTGTGATAGTGTTGAAAAAACACTTTTCATACTTGTCTTAGTGTTGAAAAACCACTTTTCGCACTTGTGTTGGTGCAGGAAACCACTTTTGCACTTGTATTAGTGTGGAAAAACCACTTTTCGCACTTGTGTCGGTGTTGAAAAACCACTTTTCGCACTTGTGTTGGTGCAGGAAACCACTTTTGCACTTGTATTAGTGTGGAAAAAACATTTTTTGCACTTGTGATAGTGTGGAAAAAACACTTTTCGCACTTGTGTTAGTGTTGAAAAACTACTTTTCGCACTTGTGTTAGTGTTGAAAAACCACTTTTCGCACTTGTGTTGGTGCAGGAAACCACTTTTGCACTTGTATTAGTGTGGAAAAAACACTTTTTGCACTTGTGATAGTGTTGAAAAACCACTTTTCGCACTTGTGTTAGTGTTGAAAAACCACTTTTCGCACTTGTGTTAGTGTTGAAAAACCACTTTTCGCACTTGTGTTGGTGCATGAAACCACTTTTGCACTTGTATTAGTGTGGAAAAACCACTTTTCCCACTTGTGTTAGTGTTGAAAAACCACTTTTGGCACTTGTGTTGGTGCAGGACACCACTTTTGCACTTGTATTAGTGTGGAAAAAACACTTTTCGCACTTGTGTTAGTGTTGAAAAACCACTTTTCGCACTTGTGTTAGTGTTGAAAAACCACTTTTCGCACTTGTGTTTGTGCAGGAAACCACTTTTGCACTTGTATTAGTGTGGAAAAAACACTTTTCGCACTTGTGTTGGTGCAGAAAACCACTTTTGCACTTGTATTAGTGTGGAAAAACCACTTTTCGCACTTGTGTTAGTGTTGAAAAACCACTTTTCGCACTTGTGGTGGTGCAGGAAACCACTTTTGCACTTGTGTTAGTGTTGAAAAACCACTTTTCGCACTTGTGTTAGTGTTGAAAAACCACTTTTCGCACTTGTGTTAGTGTTGAAAAACCACTTTTCGCACTTGTGTTGGTGCAGGAAACCACTTTTGCACTTGTATTAGTGTGGAAAAAACACTTTTTGCACTTGTGATAGTGTTGAAAAACCACTTTTCGCACTTGTGTTAGTGTTGAAAAACCACTTTTCGCACTTGTGTTGGTGCAGGAAACCACTTTTGCACTTGTATTAGTGTGGAAAAAACACTTTTTGCACTTGTAATAGTGTTGAAAAACTACTTTTCACACTTGTGTTAGTGTTGAAAAACCACTTTTCGCACTTGTGTTGGTGCAGGAAACCACTTTTGCACTTGTATTAGTGTGTAAAAACCACTTTTTGCACTTGTGTTAGTGTTGAAAAACCACTTTTCGCACTTGTGTTAGTGTTGAAAAACCACTTTTCGCACTTGTGTTGGTGCAGGAAACCACTTTTGCACTTGTATTAGTGTGGAAAAAACACTTTTTGCACTTGTGATAGTGTTGAAAAACCACTTTTCGCACTTGTGTTAGTGTTGAAAAACCACTTTTCGCACTTGTGTTGGTGCAGGAAACCACCTATGCACTTGTATTAGTGTGGAAAACCACTTTTTGCACTTGTGTTAGTGTTGAAAAACCACTTTTCGCACTTGTGTTAGTGTTGAAAAACCACTTTTCACACTTGTGTTGGTGCAGGAAACCACTTTTGCACTTCTATTAGTGTGGAAAAAACACTTTTTGCACTTGTGATAGTGTTGAAAAACCACTTTTCGCACTTGTATTAGTGTGGAAAAACCACTTTTCGCACTTGTGTTAGTGTTTAAAAATCACTTTTCGCACTTGTGTTAGTGTTGAAAAACCACTTTTCGCACTTGTGTTAGTGTTGAAAAACCACTTTTCGCACTTGTGTTGGTGCAGGAAACCACTTTTGCACTTGATTAGTGTGGAAAAAACACTTTTTGCACTTGTGTTAGTGTTGAAAAACCACTTTTTGCACTTGTGTTAGTGTTGAAAAACCACTTTTCGCACTTGTGTTGGTGCAGGAAACCACTTTTGCACTTGTATTAGTGTGGAAAAAACACTTTTTGCACTTGTGATAGTGTTGAAAAACCACTTTTCGCACTTGTGTTAGTGTTGAAAAACCACTTTTCGCACTTGTGTTAGTGTTGAAAAACCACTTTTTGCACTTGTGTTGGTGCAGGAAACCACTTTTGCACTTGTATTAGTGTGGAAAAACCACTTTTCGCACTTGTGTTAGTGTTGAAAAACCACTTTTCGCACTTGTGTTGGTGCAGGAAACCACTTTTGCACTTGTATTAGTGTGGAAAAAACACTTTTCGCACTTGTGTTAGTGTTGAAAAACCACTTTTCGCACTTGTGTTGGTGCAGGAAACCACTTTTGCACTTGTATTAGTGTGGAAAAAACACTTTTTGCACTTGTGATAGTGTTGAAAAACCACTTTTCACACTTGTGATAGTGTTGAAAAACCACTTTTCGCACTTGTGTTGGTGCAGGAAACCACTTTTGCACTTGTATTAGTGTGGAAAAAACACTTTTTGCACTTGTGTTGGTGCAGGAAACCACTGTTGCACTTGTATTAGTGTGGAAAAAACACTTTTTGCACTTGTGTTGGTGCAGGAAACCACTTTTGCACTTGTATTAGTGTGGAAAAAACACTTTTTGCACTTGTGATAGTGTTGAAAAACCACTTTTCGCACTTGTGTTAGTGTTGAAAAACCACTTTTCGCACTTGTGTTGGTGCAGGAAACCACTTTTGCACTTGTATTAGTGTGGAAAAAACACTTTTTGCACTTGTGATAGTGTTGAAAAACCACTTTTCGCACTTGTGTTAGTGTTTAAAAACCACTTTCGCACTTGTGTTGGTGCAGGAAACCACTTTTGCACTTGTATTAGTGTGGAAAAAACACTTTTTGCACTTGTGATAGTGTTGAAAAACCACTTTTGGACTTGTATTAGTGTGGAAAAAACACTTTTTGCACTTGTGTTGGTGCAGGAAACCACTTTTGCACTTGTATTAGTGTGGAAAAAACACTTTTTGCACTTGTGATAGTGTTGAAAAACCACTTTTCGCACTTGTGTTAGTGTTGAAAAACCACTTTTCGCACTTGTGTTGGTGCAGGAAACCACTTTTGCACTTGTATTAGTGTGGAAAAAACACTTTTCGCACTTGTGTTAGTGTTGAAAAACCACTTTTCACACTTGTGTTAGTGTTGAAAAACCACTTTTCGCACTTGTGTTGGTGCAGGAAACCACTTTTGCACTTGTATTAGTGTGGAAAAAACACTTTTCGCACTTGTGTTAGTGTTGAAAAACCACTTTTCGCACTTGTGTTAGTGTTGAAAAACCACTTTTCGCACTTGTGTTGGTGCAGGAAACCACTTTTGCACTTGTATTAGTGTGGAAAAAACCCTTTTTGCACTTGTGATAGTGTTCGAAAAACCACTTTTCGCACTTGTGTTAGTGTTGAAAAACCACTTTTCGCACTTGTGTTGGTGCAGGAAACCACTTTTGCACTTGTATTAGTGTGGAAAAACCACTTTTCGCACTTGTGTTAGTGTTGAAAAACCACTTTTCGCACTTGTGTTAGTGTTGAAAAACCACTTTTCGCACTTATGTTAGTGTTGAAAAACAACTTTTCGCTCTTGTGTTAGTGTTGAAAAACCACTTTTCGCACTTGTGTTCGTGTTGAAAAAACCACTTTTCGCACTTGTGTTGGTGCAGGAAACCACTTTTGCACTTGTATTAGTGTGGAAAAAACACTTTTTGCACTTGTGATAGTGTTGAAAAACCACTTTTCGCACTTGTGTTAGTGTTGAAAAACCACTTTTCGCCCTTGTGTTGGTGCAGGAAACCACTTTTGCACTTGTATTAGTGTGGAAAAACCACTTTTCGCACTTGTGTTAGTGTTGAAAAACCACTTTTCGCACTTGTGTTAGTGTTGAAAAACCACTTTTCGCACTTGTGTTAGTGTTGAAAAACCACTTTTCGCACTTGTGTTTGTGTTGAAAAACCACTTTTCGCACTTGTGTTGGTGCAGGAAACCACTTTTGCACTTGTATTAGTGTGGAAAAAACACTTTTTGCACTTGTGATAGTGTTCGAAAAACCACTTTTGCACTTGTATTAGTGTGGAAAAACCACTTTTCGCACTTGTGTTGGTGGAGGAAACCACTTTTGCACTTGTATTAGTGTGGAAAAACCACTTTTCGCACTTGTGTCGGTGTTGAAAAACCACTTTTCGCACTGGTGTTGGTGCAGGAAACCCCTTTTGCACTTGTATTAGTGTGGAAAAAACACTTTTTGCACTTGTGATAGTGTGGAAAAAACACTTTTCGCACTTGTGTTAGTGTTGAAAAACCACTTTTCGCACTTGTGTTAGTGTTGAAAAACCACTTTTCGCACTTGTGTTGGTGCAGGAAACCACTTTTGCACTTGTATTAGTGTGGAAAAAACACTTTTTGCACTTGTGATAGTGTTGAAAAACCACTTTTCGCACTTGTGTTAGTGTTGAAAAACCACTTTTCGCACTTGTGTTAGTGTTGAAAAACCACTTTTCGCACTTGTGTTGGTGCAGGAAACCACTTTTGCACTTGTAATAGTGTGGAAAAACCACTTTTCCCACTTGTGTTAGTGTTGAAAAACCACTTTTGGCACTTGTGTTGGTGCAGGAAACCACTTTTGCACTTCTATTAGTGTGGAAAAACACTTTTCGCACTTGTGTTAGTGTTGAAAAACCACTTTTCGCACTTGTGTTAGTGTTGAAAAACCACTTTTCGCACTTGTGTTGGTGCAGGAAACCACTTTTGCACTTGTATTAGTGTGGAAAAAACACTTTTCGCACTTGTGTTGGTGCAGGAAACCACTTTTGCACTTGTATTAGTGTGGAAAAACCACTTTTCGCACTTGTGTTAGTGTTGAAAAACCACTTTTCGCACTTGTGTTGGTGCAGGAAACCACTTTTGCACTTGTGTTAGTGTTGAAAAACCACTTTTCGCACTTGTGTTAGTGTTGAAAAACCACTTTTCGCACTTGTGCTAGTGTTGAAAAACCACTTTTCGCACTTGTGTTGGTGCAGGAAACCACTTTTGCACTTGTATTAGTGTGGAAAAAACACTTTTTGCACTTGTGATAGTGTTGAAAAACCACTTTTCGCACTTGTGTTAGTGTTGAAAAACCACTTTTCGCACTTGTGTTAGTGTTGAAAAACCACTTTTCGCACTTGTGTTGGTGCAGGAAACCACTTTTGCACTTGTATTAGTGTGTAAAAACCACTTTTTGCACTTGTGTTAGTGTTGAAAAATCACTTTTCGTACTTGTGTTAGTGTTGAAAAACCACTTTTCGCACTTGTGTTGGTGCAGGAAACCACTTTTGCACTTGTATTAGTGTGTAAAAACCACTTTTTGCACTTGTGTTAGTGTTGAAAAACCACTTTTCGCACTTGTGTTAGTGTTGAAAAACCACTTTTCGCACTTGTGTTGGTGCAGGAAATCACTTTAGCACTTGTATTAGTGTGGAAAAAAACACTTTTTGCACTTGTGATAGTGTTGAAAAACCACTTTTCGCACTTGTGTTAGTGTTGAAAAACCACTTTTCGCCCTTGTGTTGGTGCAGGAAACCACTTTTGCACTTGTATTAGTGTGGAAAAACCACTTTTCGCACTTGTGTTAGTGTTGAAAAACCACTTTTCGCACTTGTGTTAATGTTGGAAAACCACTTTTCGCACTTGTGTTAGTGATGAAAAACCACTTTTCGCACTTGTGTTAGTGTTGAAAAACCACTTTTCGCACTCGTGTTGGTGCAGGAAACCACTTTTGCACTTGTATTAGTGTGGAAAAAACACTTTTTGCACTTGTGATGATGTTGAAAAACCACTTTTCGCACTTGTGTTAGTGTTGAAAAACCACTTTTCGCACTTGTGTTGGTGCAGGAAACCACTTTTGCACTTGTATTAGTGTGGCAAAAACACTTTTTGCACTTGTGATAGTGTTGAAAAAACACTTTTCATACTTGTGTTAGTGTTGAAAAACCACTTTTCGCACCTGTGTTTGTGCAGGAAACCACTTTTGCACTTGTATTAGTGTGGAAAAACCACTTTTTGCACTTGTGATAGTGTTGAAAAACCACTTTTTGCACTTGTGTTAGTGTTGAAAAACCACTTTTCGCACTTGTGTTGGTGCAGGAAACCACTTCTCCACTTGTAATAGTGTGGAAAAAACACTTTTCGCACTTGTGTTAGTGTTGAAAAACCACATTTCGCACTTGTGTTGGTGCAGGAAACCACTTTTGCACTTGTATTAGTGTGGAAAAAACACTTTTTGCACTTGTGATAGTGCTGAAAAACCACTTTTCGCACTTGTGTTAGTGTTGAAAAACCAATTTTCGCACTTGTGTTGGTGCAGGAAACCACTTTTGCACTTGATTAGTTTGGAAAAACCACTTTTCGCACTTGTGTTAGTGTTGAAAAACCACTTTTCGCACTTGTGTTGGTGCAGGAAACCACTTTTGCACTTGATTAGTTTGGAAAAACCACTTTTCGCACTTGTGTTAGTGTTGAAAAACCACTTTTTGCACTTGTGTTAGTGTTGAAAAACCACTTTTCGCACATGTGTTGGTGCAGGAAACCACTTTTGCACTTGTATTAGTGTGGAAAAAACACTTTTTTCACTTGTGATAGTGTTGAAAAACCACTTTTCGCACTTGTATTAGTGTGGAAAAAACACTTTTTGCACTTGTGATAGTGTTGAAAAACCACTTTTCGCACTTGTGTTAGTGTTGAAAAACCACTTTTCGCACTTGTGTTGGTGCAGGAAACCACTTTTGCACTTGTATTAGTGTGGAAAAAACACTTTTCGCACTTGTGTTGGTGCAGGAAACCACTTTTGCACTTGTATTAGTGTGGAAAAACCACTTTTCGCACTTGTGTTAGTGTTGAAAAACCACTTTTCGCACTTGTGTTGGTGCAGGAAACCACTTTTGCACTTGTGTTAGTGTTGAAAAACCACTTTTCGCACTTGTGTTAGTGTTGAAAAACCACTTTTCGCACTTGTGCTGGTGTTGAAAAACCACTTTTCGCACTTGTGTTGGTGCAGGAAACCACTTTTGCACTTGTATTAGTGTGGAAAAAACACTTTTTGCACTTGTGATAGTGTTGAAAAACCACTTTACGCACTTGTGTTAGTGTTGAAAAACCACTTTTCGCACTTGTGTTAGTGTTGAAAAACCACTTTTCGCACTTGTGTTGGTGCAGGAAACCACTTTTGCACTTGTATTAGTGTGTAAAAACCACTTTTTGCACTTGTGTTAGTGTTGAAAAACCACTTTTCGTACTTGTGTTAGTGTTGAAAAACCACTTTTCGCACTTGTGTTGGTGCAGGAAACCACTTTTGCACTTGTATTAGTGTGTAAAAACCACTTTTTGCACTTGTGTTAGTGTTGAAAAACCACTTTTCGCACTTGTGTTAGTGTTGAAAAACCACTTTTCGCACTTGTGTTGGTGCAGGAAACCACTTTAGCACTTGTATTAGTGTGGAAAAAAACACTTTTTGCACTTGTGATAGTGTTGAAAAACCACTTTTCGCACTTGTGTTAGTGTTGAAAAACCACTTTTCGCCCTTGTGTTGGTGCAGGAAACCACTTTTGCACTTGTATTAGTGTGGAAAAACCACTTTTCGCACTTGTGTTAGTGTTGAAAAACCACTTTTCGCACTTGTGTTAATGTTGGAAAACCACTTTTCGCACTTGTGTTAGTGATGAAAAACCACTTTTCGCACTTGTGTTAGTGTTGAAAAACCACTTTTCGCACTTGTGTTGGTGCAGGAAACCACTTTTGCACTTGTATTAGTGTGGAAAAAACACTTTTTGCACTTGTGATGATGTTGAAAAACCACTTTTCGCACTTGTGTTAGTGTTGAAAAACCACTTTTCGCACTTGTGTTGGTGCAGGAAACCACTTTTGCACTTGTATTAGTGTGGCAAAAACACTTTTTGCACTTGTGATAGTGTTGAAAAAACACTTTTCATACTTGTGTTAGTGTTGAAAAACCACTTTTCGCACCTGTGTTTGTGCAGGAAACCACTTTTGCACTTGTATTAGTGTGGAAAAACCACTTTTTGCACTTGTGATAGTGTTGAAAAACCACTTTTTGCACTTGTGTTAGTGTTGAAAAACCACTTTTCGCACTTGTGTTGGTGCAGGAAACCACTTCTCCACTTGTAATAGTGTGGAAAAAACACTTTTCGCACTTGTGTTAGTGTTGAAAAACCACATTTCGCACTTGTGTTGGTGCAGGAAACCACTTTTGCACTTGTATTAGTGTGGAAAAAACACTTTTTGCACTTGTGATAGTGTTGAAAAACCACTTTTCGCACTTGTGTTAGTGTTGAAAAACCACTTTTCGCACTTGTGTTGGTGCAGGAAACCACTTTTGCACTTGATTAGTTTGGAAAAACCACTTTTCGCACTTGTGTTAGTGTTGAAAAACCACTTTTCGCACTTGTGTTGGTGCAGGAAACCACTTTTGCACTTGATTAGTTTGGAAAAACCACTTTTCGCACTTGTGTTAGTGTTGAAAAACCACTTTTTGCACTTGTGTTAGTGTTGAAAAACCACTTTTCGCACATGTGTTGGTGCAGGAAACCACTTTTGCACTTGTGTTAGTGTGGAAAAAACACTTTTTTCACTTGTGATAGTGTTGAAAAACCACTTTTCGCACTTGTATTAGTGTGGAAAAAACACTTTTTGCACTTGTGATAGTGTTGAAAAACCACTTTTCGCACTTGTGTTAGTGTTGAAAAACCACTTTTTGCACTTGTGTTGGTGCAGGAAACCACTTTTGCACTTGTATTAGTGTGGAAAAACCACTTTTTGCACTTGTGTTAGTGTTGAAAAACCACTTTTCGCACTTGTGTTAGTGTTGAAAAACCACTTTTCGCACTTGTGTTGGTGCAGGAAACCACTTTTGCACTTGTATTAGTGTGGAAAAAACACTTTTCGTACTTGTGTTAGTGTTGAAAAACCACTTTTCGCACTTGTGTTGGTGCAGGAAACCACTTTTGCACTTGTATTAGTGTGTAAAAACCACTTTTTGCACTTGTGTTAGTGTTGAAAAACCACTTTTCGCACTTGTGTTAGTGTTGAAAAACCACTTTTCGCACTTGTGTTGGTGCAGGAAACCACTTTAGCACTTGTATTAGTGTGGAAAAAAACACTTTTTGCACTTGTGATAGTGTTGAAAAACCACTTTTCGCACTTGTGTTAGTGTTGAAAAACCACTTTTCGCCCTTGTGTTGGTGCAGGAAACCACTTTTGCACTTGTATTAGTGTGGAAAAACCACTTTTCGCACTTGTGTTAGTGTTGAAAAACCACTTTTCGCACTTGTGTTAATGTTGGAAAACCACTTTTCGCACTTGTGTTAGTGTTGAAAAACCACTTTTCGCACTTGTGTTGGTGCAGGAAACCACTTTTGCACTTGTATTAGTGTGGAAAAAACACTTTTTGCACTTGTGATGATGTTGAAAAACCACTTTTCGCACTTGTGTTAGTGTTGAAAAACCACTTTTCGCACTTGTGTTGGTGCAGGAAACCACTTTTGCACTTGTATTAGTGTGGCAAAAACACTTTTTGCACTTGTGATAGTGTTGAAAAAACACTTTTCATACTTGTGTTAGTGTTGAAAAACCACTTTTCGCACCTGTGTTTGTGCAGGAAACCACTTTTGCACTTGTATTAGTGTGGAAAAACCACTTTTTGCACTTGTGATAGTGTTGAAAAACCACTTTTTGCACTTGTGTTAGTGTTGAAAAACCACTTTTCGCACTTGTGTTGGTGCAGGAAACCACTTCTCCACTTGTAATAGTGTGGAAAAAACACTTTTCGCACTTGTGTTAGTGTTGAAAAACCACATTTCGCACTTGTGTTGGTGCAGGAAACCACTTTTGCACTTGTATTAGTGTGGAAAAAACACTTTTTGCACTTGTGATAGTGTTGAAAAACCACTTTTCGCACTTGTGTTAGTGTTGAAAAACCACTTTTCGCACTTGTGTTGGTGCAGGAAACCACTTTTGCACTTGATTAGTTTGGAAAAACCACTTTTCGCACTTGTGTTAGTGTTGAAAAACCACTTTTCGCACTTGTGTTGGTGCAGGAAACCACTTTTGCACTTGATTAGTTTGGAAAAACCACTTTTCGCACTTGTGTTAGTGTTGAAAAACCACTTTTTGCACTTGTGTTAGTGTTGAAAAACCACTTTTCGCACATGTGTTGGTGCAGGAAACCACTTTTGCACTTGTGTTAGTGTGGAAAAAACACTTTTTTCACTTGTGATAGTGTTGAAAAACCACTTTTCGCACTTGTATTAGTGTGGAAAAAACACTTTTTGCACTTGTGATAGTGTTGAAAAACCACTTTTCGCACTTGTGTTAGTGTTGAAAAACCACTTTTTGCACTTGTGTTGGTGCAGGAAACCACTTTTGCACTTGTATTAGTGTGGAAAAACCACTTTTTGCACTTGTGTTAGTGTTGAAAAACCACTTTTCGCACTTGTGTTAGTGTTGAAAAACCACTTTTCGCACTTGTGTTGGTGCAGGAAACCACTTTTGCACTTGTATTAGTGTGGAAAAAACACTTTTTGCACTTGTGATAGTGTTGAAAAACCACTTTTCGCACTTGTGTTAGTGTTGAAAAACCACTTTTGCACTTGTATTAGTGTGGAAAAACCACTTTTTGCACTTGTGTTAGTGTTGAAAAACCACTTTTCGCACTTGTGTTGGTGCAGGAAACCACTTTTGCACTTGTATTAGTGTGGAAAAACCACTTTTTGCACTTGTGTTAGTGTTGAAAAACCACTTTTCGCACTTGTGTTGGTGCAGGAAACCACTTTTGCACTTGTATTAGTGTGGAAAAAACACTTTTTGCACTTGTGATAGTGTTGAAAAACCACTTTTCGCACTTGTGTTAGTGTTGAAAAACCACTTTTCGCACTTGTGTTGGTGCAGGAAACCACTTTTGCACTTGTATTAGTGTGGAAAAAACACTTTTCGCACTTGTGTTAGTGTTGAAAAACCACTTTTTGCACTTGTGTTAGTGTTGAAAAACCACTTTTCGCACATGTGTTGGTGCAGGAAACCACTTTTGCACTTGTATTAGTGTGGAAAAAACACTTTTTTCACTTGTGATAGTGTTGAAAAACCACTTTTCGCACTTGTATTAGTGTGGAAAAAACACTTTTTGCACTTGTGATAGTGTTGAAAAACCACTTTTCGCACTTGTGTTAGTGTTGAAAAACCACTTTTCGCACTTGTGTTGGTGCAGGAAACCACTTTTGCACTTGTATTAGTGTGGAAAAAACACTTTTTGCACTTGTGTTAGTGTTGAAAAACCACTTTTCGCACTTGTGTTGGTGCAGGAAACCACTTTTGCACTTGTATTAGTGTGGAAAAAACACTTTTTGCACTTGTGATAGTGTTGAAAAACCACTTTTCGCACTTGTGTTAGTGTTGAAAAACCAATTTTCGCACTTGTGTTGGTGCAGGAAACCACTTTTGCACTTGATTAGTTTGGAAAAACCACTTTTCGCACTTGTGTTAGTGTTGAAAAACCACTTTTCGCACTTGTGTTGGTGCAGGAAACCACTTTTGCACTTGATTAGTTTGGAAAAACCACTTTTCGCACTTGTGTTAGTGTTGAAAAACCACTTTTTGCACTTGTGTTAGTGTTGAAAAACCACTTTTCGCACATGTGTTGGTGCAGGAAACCACTTTTGCACTTGTATTAGTGTGGAAAAAACACTTTTTTCACTTGTGATAGTGTTGAAAAACCACTTTTCGCACTTGTATTAGTGTGGAAAAAACACTTTTTGCACTTGTGATAGTGTTGAAAAACCACTTTTCGCACTTGTGTTAGTGTTGAAAAACCACTTTTCGCACTTGTGTTGGTGCAGGAAACCACTTTTGCACTTGTATTAGTGTGGAAAAAACACTTTTCGCACTTGTGTTGGTGCAGGAAACCACTTTTGCACTTGTATTAGTGTGGAAAAACCACTTTTCGCACTTGTGTTAGTGTTGAAAAACCACTTTTCGCACTTGTGTTGGTGCAGGAAACCACTTTTGCACTTGTGTTAGTGTTGAAAAACCACTTTTCGCACTTGTGTTAGTGTTGAAAAACCACTTTTCGCACTTGTGCTAGTGTTGAAAAACCACTTTTCGCACTTGTGTTGGTGCAGGAAACCACTTTTGCACTTGTATTAGTGTGGAAAAAACACTTTTTGCACTTGTGATAGTGTTGAAAAACCACTTTTCGCACTTGTGTTAGTGTTGAAAAACCACTTTTCGCACTTGTGTTAGTGTTGAAAAACCACTTTTCGCACTTGTGTTGGTGCAGGAAACCACTTTTGCACTTGTATTAGTGTGTAAAAACCACTTTTTGCACTTGTGTTAGTGTTGAAAAACCACTTTTCGTACTTGTGTTAGTGTTGAAAAACCACTTTTCGCACTTGTGTTGGTGCAGGAAACCACTTTTGCACTTGTATTAGTGTGTAAAAACCACTTTTTGCACTTGTGTTAGTGTTGAAAAACCACTTTTCGCACTTGTGTTAGTGTTGAAAAACCACTTTTCGCACTTGTGTTGGTGCAGGAAACCACTTTAGCACTTGTATTAGTGTGGAAAAAAACACTTTTTGCACTTGTGATAGTGTTGAAAAACCACTTTTCGCACTTGTGTTAGTGTTGAAAAACCACTTTTCGCCCTTGTGTTGGTGCAGGAAACCACTTTTGCACTTGTATTAGTGTGGAAAAACCACTTTTCGCACTTGTGTTAGTGTTGAAAAACCACTTTTCGCACTTGTGTTAATGTTGGAAAACCACTTTTCGCACTTGTGTTAGTGATGAAAAACCACTTTTCGCACTTGTGTTAGTGTTGAAAAACCACTTTTCGCACTTGTGTTGGTGCAGGAAACCACTTTTGCACTTGTATTAGTGTGGAAAAAACACTTTTTGCACTTGTGATGATGTTGAAAAACCACTTTTCGCACTTGTGTTAGTGTTGAAAAACCACTTTTCGCACTTGTG
Source organism: Myxine glutinosa (assembly GCF_964187855.1). Taxonomy (NCBI): domain Eukaryota; kingdom Metazoa; phylum Chordata; class Myxini; order Myxiniformes; family Myxinidae; genus Myxine; species Myxine glutinosa. Next base: position 84,099,686 of record NC_136267.1, on the reverse strand, counting down.
TTGGTGCAGGAAACCACTTTTGCACTTGTATTAGTGTGGCAAAAACACTTTTTGCACTTGTGATAGTGTTGAAAAAACACTTTTCATACTTGTGTTAGTGTTGAAAAACCACTTTTCGCACCTGTGTTTGTGCAGGAAACCACTTTTGCACTTGTATTAGTGTGGAAAAACCACTTTTTGCACTTGTGATAGTGTTGAAAAACCACTTTTTGCACTTGTGTTAGTGTTGAAAAACCACTTTTCGCACTTGTGTTGGTGCAGGAAACCACTTCTCCACTTGTAATAGTGTGGAAAAAACACTTTTCGCACTTGTGTTAGTGTTGAAAAACCACATTTCGCACTTGTGTTGGTGCAGGAAACCACTTTTGCACTTGTATTAGTGTGGAAAAAACACTTTTTGCACTTGTGATAGTGTTGAAAAACCACTTTTCGCACTTGTGTTAGTGTTGAAAAACCACTTTTCGCACTTGTGTTGGTGCAGGAAACCACTTTTGCACTTGATTAGTTTGGAAAAACCACTTTTCGCACTTGTGTTAGTGTTGAAAAACCACTTTTCGCACTTGTGTTGGTGCAGGAAACCACTTTTGCACTTGATTAGTTTGGAAAAACCACTTTTCGCACTTGTGTTAGTGTTGAAAAACCACTTTTTGCACTTGTGTTAGTGTTGAAAAACCACTTTTCGCACATGTGTTGGTGCAGGAAACCACTTTTGCACTTGTATTAGTGTGGAAAAAACACTTTTTTCACTTGTGATAGTGTTGAAAAACCACTTTTCGCACTTGTATTAGTGTGGAAAAAACACTTTTTGCACTTGTGATAGTGTTGAAAAACCACTTTTCGCACTTGTGTTAGTGTTGAAAAACCACTTTTTGCACTTGTGTTGGTGCAGGAAACCACTTTTGCACTTGTATTAGTGTGGAAAAACCACTTTTTGCACTTGTGTTAGTGTTGAAAAACCACTTTTCGCACTTGTGTTAGTGTTGAAAAACCACTTTTCGCACTTGTGTTGGTGCAGGAAACCACTTTTGCACTTGTATTAGTGTGGAAAAAACACTTTTTGCACTTGTGATAGTGTTGAAAAACCACTTTTCGCACTTGTGTTAGTGTTGAAAAACCACTTTTCGCCCTTGTGTTGGTGCAGGAAACCACTTTTGCACTTGTATTAGTGTGGAAAAACCACTTTTCGCACTTGTGTTAGTGTTGAAAAACCACTTTTCGCACTTGTGTTAGTGTTGAAAAACCACTTTTCGCACTTGTGTTATTGTTGAAAAACCACTTTTCGAACTTGTGTTAGTGTTGAAAAACCACTTTTCGCACTTGTGTTGGTGCAGGAAACCACTTTTGCACTTGTATTAGTGTGGAAAAAACACTTTTTGCACTTGTGATAGTGTTCGAAAAACCACTTTTGCACTTGTATTAGTGTGGAAAAACCACTTTTCGCACTTGTGTTGGTGCAGGAAACCACTTTTGCACTTGTATTAGTGTGGAAAAACCACTTTTCGCACTTGTGTCGGTGTTGAAAAACCACTTTTCGCACTGGTGTTGGTGCAGGAAACCCCTTTTGCACTTGTATTAGTGTGGAAAAAACACTTTTTGCACTTGTGATAGTGTGGAAAAAACACTTTTCGCACTTGTGTTAGTGTTGAAAAACCACTTTTCGCACTTGTGTTAGTGTTGAAAAACCACTTTTCGCACTTGTGTTGGTGCAGGAAACCACTTTTGCACTTGTATTAGTGTGGAAAAAACACTTTTTGCACTTGTGATAGTGTTGAAAAACCACTTTTCGCACTTGTGTTAGTGTTGAAAAACCACTTTTCGCACTTGTGTTAGTGTTGAAAAACCACTTTTCGCACTTGTGTTGGTGCAGGAAACCACTTTTGCACTTGTAATAGTGTGGAAAAACCACTTTTCCCACTTGTGTTAGTGTTGAAAAACCACTTTTGGCACTTGTGTTGGTGCAGGAAACCACTTTTGCACTTCTATTAGTGTGGAAAAACACTTTTCGCACTTGTGTTAGTGTTGAAAAACCACTTTTCGCACTTGTGTTAGTGTTGAAAAACCACTTTTCGCACTTGTGTTGGTGCAGGAAACCACTTTTGCACTTGTATTAGTGTGGAAAAAACACTTTTCGCACTTGTGTTGGTGCAGGAAACCACTTTTGCACTTGTATTAGTGTGGAAAAACCACTTTTCGCACTTGTGTTAGTGTTGAAAAACCACTTTTCGCACTTGTGTTGGTGCAGGAAACCACTTTTGCACTTGTGTTAGTGTTGAAAAACCACTTTTCGCACTTGTGTTAGTGTTGAAAAACCACTTTTCGCACTTGTGCTAGTGTTGAAAAACCACTTTTCGCACTTGTGTTGGTGCAGGAAACCACTTTTGCACTTGTATTAGTGTGGAAAAAACACTTTTTGCACTTGTGATAGTGTTGAAAAACCACTTTTCGCACTTGTGTTAGTGTTGAAAAACCACTTTTCGCACTTGTGTTAGTGTTGAAAAACCACTTTTCGCACTTGTGTTGGTGCAGGAAACCACTTTTGCACTTGTATTAGTGTGTAAAAACCACTTTTTGCACTTGTGTTAGTGTTGAAAAACCACTTTTCGTACTTGTGTTAGTGTTGAAAAACCACTTTTGCACTTGTATTAGTGTGGAAAAACCACTTTTCGCACATGTGTTGGTGCAGGAAACCACTTTTGCACTTGTATTAGTGTGGAAAAAACACTTTTTTCACTTGTGATAGTGTTGAAAAACCACTTTTCGCACTTGTATTAGTGTGGAAAAAACACTTTTTGCACTTGTGATAGTGTTGAAAAACCACTTTTCGCACTTGTGTTAGTGTTGAAAAACCACTTTTCGCACTTGTGTTGGTGCAGGAAACCACTTTTGCACTTGTATTAGTGTGGAAAAAACACTTTTCGCACTTGTGTTGGTGCAGGAAACCACTTTTGCACTTGTATTAGTGTGGAAAAACCACTTTTCGCACTTGTGTTAGTGTTGAAAAACCACTTTTCGCACTTGTGTTGGTGCAGGAAACCACTTTTGCACTTGTGTTAGTGTTGAAAAACCACTTTTCGCACTTGTGTTAGTGTTGAAAAACCACTTTTCGCACTTGTGCTAGTGTTGAAAAACCACTTTTCGCACTTGTGTTGGTGCAGGAAACCACTTTTGCACTTGTATTAGTGTGGAAAAAACACTTTTTGCACTTGTGATAGTGTTGAAAAACCACTTTTCGCACTTGTGTTAGTGTTGAAAAACCACTTTTCGCACTTGTGTTAGTGTTGAAAAACCACTTTTCGCACTTGTGTTGGTGCAGGAAACCACTTTTGCACTTGTATTAGTGTGTAAAAACCACTTTTTGCACTTGTGTTAGTGTTGAAAAACCACTTTTCGTACTTGTGTTAGTGTTGAAAAACCACTTTTCGCACTTGTGTTGGTGCAGGAAACCACTTTTGCACTTGTATTAGTGTGTAAAAACCACTTTTTGCACTTGTGTTAGTGTTGAAAAACCACTTTTCGCACTTGTGTTAGTGTTGAAAAACCACTTTTCGCACTTGTGTTGGTGCAGGAAACCACTTTAGCACTTGTATTAGTGTGGAAAAAAACACTTTTTGCACTTGTGATAGTGTTGAAAAACCACTTTTCGCACTTGTGTTAGTGTTGAAAAACCACTTTTCGCCCTTGTGTTGGTGCAGGAAACCACTTTTGCACTTGTATTAGTGTGGAAAAACCACTTTTCGCACTTGTGTTAGTGTTGAAAAACCACTTTTCGCACTTGTGTTAATGTTGGAAAACCACTTTTCGCACTTGTGTTAGTGATGAAAAACCACTTTTCGCACTTGTGTTAGTGTTGAAAAACCACTTTTCGCACTTGTGTTGGTGCAGGAAACCACTTTTGCACTTGTATTAGTGTGGAAAAAACACTTTTTGCACTTGTGATGATGTTGAAAAACCACTTTTCGCACTTGTGTTAGTGTTGAAAAACCACTTTTCGCACTTGTGTTGGTGCAGTAAACCACTTTTGCACTTGTATTAGTGTGGCAAAAACACTTTTTGCACTTGTGATAGTGTTGAAAAAACACTTTTCATACTTGTGTTAGTGTTGAAAAACCACTTTTCGCACCTGTGTTTGTGCAGGAAACCACTTTTGCACTTGTATTAGTGTGGAAAAACCACTTTTTGCACTTGTGATAGTGTTGAAAAACCACTTTTTGCACTTGTGTTAGTGTTGAAAAACCACTTTTCGCACTTGTGTTGGTGCAGGAAACCACTTCTCCACTTGTAATAGTGTAGAAAAAACACTTTTCGCACTTGTGTTAGTGTTGAAAAACCACATTTCGCACTTGTGTTGGTGCAGGAAACCACTTTTGCACTTGTATTAGTGTGGAAAAAACACTTTTTGCACTTGTGATAGTGTTGAAAAACCACTTTTCGCACTTGTGTTAGTGTTGAAAAACCACTTTTCGCACTTGTGTTGGTGCAGGAAACCACTTTTGCACTTGATTAGTTTGGAAAAACCACTTTTCGCACTTGTGTTAGTGTTGAAAAACCACTTTTCGCACTTGTGTTGGTGCAGGAAACCACTTTTGCACTTGATTAGTTTGGAAAAACCACTTTTCGCACTTGTGTTAGTGTTGAAAAACCACTTTTTGCACTTGTGTTAGTGTTGAAAAACCACTTTTCGCACATGTGTTGGTGCAGGAAACCACTTTTGCACTTGTATTAGTGTGGAAAAAACACTTTTTTCACTTGTGATAGTGTTGAAAAACCACTTTTCGCACTTGTATTAGTGTGGAAAAAACACTTTTTGCACTTGTGATAGTGTTGAAAAACCACTTTTCGCACTTGTGTTAGTGTTGAAAAACCACTTTTTGCACTTGTGTTGGTGCAGGAAACCACTTTTGCACTTGTATTAGTGTGGAAAAACCACTTTTTGCACTTGTGTTAGTGTTGAAAAACCACTTTTCGCACTTGTGTTAGTGTTGAAAAACCACTTTTCGCACTTGTGTTGGTGCAGGAAACCACTTTTGCACTTGTATTAGTGTGGAAAAAACACTTTTTGCACTTGTGATAGTGTTGAAAAACCACTTTTCGCACTTGTGTTAGTGTTGAAAAACCACTTTTCGCCCTTGTGTTGGTGCAGGAAACCACTTTTGCACTTGTATTAGTGTGGAAAAACCACTTTTCGCACTTGTGTTAGTGTTGAAAAACCACTTTTCGCACTTGTGTTAGTGTTGAAAAACCACTTTTCGCACTTGTGTTAGTGTTGAAAAACCACTTTTCGAACTTGTGTTAGTGTTGAAAAACCACTTTTCGCACTTGTGTTGGTGCAGGAAACCACTTTTGCACTTGTATTAGTGTGGAAAAAACACTTTTTGCACTTGTGATAGTGTTCGAAAAACCACTTTTGCACTTGTATTAGTGTGGAAAAACCACTTTTCGCACTTGTGTTGGTGCAGGAAACCACTTTTGCACTTGTATTAGTGTGGAAAAACCACTTTTCGCACTTGTGTCGGTGTTGAAAAACCACTTTTCGCACTGGTGTTGGTGCAGGAAACCCCTTTTGTACTTGTATTAGTGTGGAAAAAACACTTTTTGCACTTGTGATAGTGTGGAAAAAACACTTTTCGCACTTGTGTTAGTGTTGAAAAACCACTTTTCGCACTTGTGTTAGTGTTGAAAAACCACTTTTCGCACTTGTGTTGGTGCAGGAAACCACTTTTGCACTTGTATTAGTGTGGAAAAAACACTTTTTGCACTTGTGATAGTGTTGAAAAACCACTTTTCGCACTTGTGTTAGTGTTGAAAAACCACTTTTCGCACTTGTGTTAGTGTTGAAAAACCACTTTTCGCACTTGTGTTGGTGCAGGAAACCACTTTTGCACTTGTAATAGTGTGGAAAAACCACTTTTCCCACTTGTGTTAGTGTTGAAAAACCACTTTTGGCACTTGTGTTGGTGCAGGAAACCACTTTTGCACTTCTATTAGTGTGGAAAAACACTTTTTGCACTTGTGTTAGTGTTGAAAAACCACTTTTCGCACTTGTGTTAGTGTTGAAAAACCACTTTTCGCACTTGTGTTGGTGCAGGAAACCACTTTTGCACTTGTATTAGTGTGGAAAAAACACTTTTCGCACTTGTGTTGGTGCAGGAAACCACTTTTGCACTTGTATTAGTGTGGAAAAACCACTTTTCGCACTTGTGTTAGTGTTGAAAAACCACTTTTCGCACTTGTGTTGGTGCAGGAAACCACTTTTGCACTTGTGTTAGTGTTGAAAAACCACTTTTCGCACTTGTGTTAGTGTTGAAAAACCACTTTTCGCACTTGTGCTAGTGTTGAAAAACCACTTTTCGCACTTGTGTTGGTGCAGGAAACCACTTTTGCACTTGTATTAGTGTGGAAAAAACACTTTTTGCACTTGTGATAGTGTTGAAAAACCACTTTTCGCACTTGTGTTAGTGTTGAAAAACCACTTTTCGCACTTGTGTTAGTGTTGAAAAACCACTTTTCGCACTTGTGTTGGTGCAGGAAACCACTTTTGCACTTGTATTAGTGTGTAAAAACCACTTTTTGCACTTGTGTTAGTGTTGAAAAACCACTTTTCGTACTTGTGTTAGTGTTGAAAAACCACTTTTCGCACTTGTGTTGGTGCAGGAAACCACTTTTGCACTTGTATTAGTGTGTAAAAACCACTTTTTGCACTTGTGTTAGTGTTGAAAAACCACTTTTCGCACTTGTGTTAGTGTTGAAAAACCACTTTTCGCACTTGTGTTGGTGCAGGAAATCACTTTAGCACTTGTATTAGTGTGGAAAAAAACACTTTTTGCACTTGTGATAGTGTTGAAAAACCACTTTTCGCACTTGTGTTAGTGTTGAAAAACCACTTTTCGCCCTTGTGTTGGTGCAGGAAACCACTTTTGCACTTGTATTAGTGTGGAAAAACCACTTTTCGCACTTGTGTTAGTGTTGAAAAACCACTTTTCGCACTTGTGTTAATGTTGGAAAACCACTTTTCGCACTTGTGTTAGTGATGAAAAACCACTTTTCGCACTTGTGTTAGTGTTGAAAAACCACTTTTCGCACTTGTGTTGGTGCAGGAAACCACTTTTGCACTTGTATTAGTGTGGAAAAAACACTTTTTGCACTTGTGATGATGTTGAAAAACCACTTTTCGCACTTGTGTTAGTGTTGAAAAACCACTTTTCGCACTTGTGTTGGTGCAGGAAACCACTTTTGCACTTGTATTAGTGTGGCAAAAACACTTTTTGCACTTGTGATAGTGTTGAAAAAACACTTTTCATACTTGTGTTAGTGTTGAAAAACCACTTTTCGCACCTGTGTTTGTGCAGGAAACCACTTTTGCACTTGTATTAGTGTGGAAAAACCACTTTTTGCACTTGTGATAGTGTTGAAAAACCACTTTTTGCACTTGTGTTAGTGTTGAAAAACCACTTTTCGCACTTGTGTTGGTGCAGGAAACCACTTCTCCACTTGTAATAGTGTGGAAAAAACACTTTTCGCACTTGTGTTAGTGTTGAAAAACCACATTTCGCACTTGTGTTGGTGCAGGAAACCACTTTTGCACTTGTATTAGTGTGGAAAAAACACTTTTTGCACTTGTGATAGTGTTGAAAAACCACTTTTCGCACTTGTGTTAGTGTTGAAAAACCAATTTTCGCACTTGTGTTGGTGCAGGAAACCACTTTTGCACTTGATTAGTTTGGAAAAACCACTTTTCGCACTTGTGTTAGTGTTGAAAAACCACTTTTCGCACTTGTGTTGGTGCAGGAAACCACTTTTGCACTTGATTAGTTTGGAAAAACCACTTTTCGCACTTGTGTTAGTGTTGAAAAACCACTTTTTGCACTTGTGTTAGTGTTGAAAAACCACTTTTCGCACATGTGTTGGTGCAGGAAACCACTTTTGCACTTGTATTAGTGTGGAAAAAACACTTTTTTCACTTGTGATAGTGTTGAAAAACCACTTTTCGCACTTGTATTAGTGTGGAAAAAACACTTTTTGCACTTGTGATAGTGTTGAAAAACCACTTTTCGCACTTGTGTTAGTGTTGAAAAACCACTTTTCGCACTTGTGTTGGTGCAGGAAACCACTTTTGCACTTGTATTAGTGTGGAAAAAACACTTTTCGCACTTGTGTTGGTGCAGGAAACCACTTTTGCACTTGTATTAGTGTGGAAAAACCACTTTTCGCACTTGTGTTAGTGTTGAAAAACCACTTTTCGCACTTGTGTTGGTGCAGGAAACCACTTTTGCACTTGTGTTAGTGTTGAAAAACCACTTTTCGCACTTGTGTTAGTGTTGAAAAACCACTTTTCGCACTTGTGCTAGTGTTGAAAAACCACTTTTCGCACTTGTGTTGGTGCAGGAAACCACTTTTGCACTTGTATTAGTGTGGAAAAAACACTTTTTGCACTTGTGATAGTGTTGAAAAACCACTTTTCGCACTTGTGTTAGTGTTGAAAAACCACTTTTCGCACTTGTGTTAGTGTTGAAAAACCACTTTTCGCACTTGTGTTGGTGCAGGAAACCACTTTTGCACTTGTATTAGTGTGTAAAAACCACTTTTTGCACTTGTGTTAGTGTTGAAAAACCACTTTTCGTACTTGTGTTAGTGTTGAAAAACCACTTTTCGCACTTGTGTTGGTGCAGGAAACCACTTTTGCACTTGTATTAGTGTGTAAAAACCACTTTTTGCACTTGTGTTAGTGTTGAAAAACCACTTTTCGCACTTGTGTTAGTGTTGAAAAACCACTTTTCGCACTTGTGTTGGTGCAGGAAACCACTTTAGCACTTGTATTAGTGTGGAAAAAAACACTTTTTGCACTTGTGATAGTGTTGAAAAACCACTTTTCGCACTTGTGTTAGTGTTGAAAAACCACTTTTCGCCCTTGTGTTGGTGCAGGAAACCACTTTTGCACTTGTATTAGTGTGGAAAAACCACTTTTCGCACTTGTGTTAGTGTTGAAAAACCACTTTTCGCACTTGTGTTAATGTTGGAAAACCACTTTTCGCACTTGTGTTAGTGATGAAAAACCACTTTTCGCACTTGTGTTAGTGTTGAAAAACCACTTTTCGCACTTGTGTTGGTGCAGGAAACCACTTTTGCACTTGTATTAGTGTGGAAAAAACACTTTTTGCACTTGTGATGATGTTGAAAAACCACTTTTCGCACTTGTGTTAGTGTTGAAAAACCACTTTTCGCACTTGTGTTGGTGCAGGAAACCACTTTTGCACTTGTATTAGTGTGGCAAAAACACTTTTTGCACTTGTGATAGTGTTGAAAAAACACTTTTCATACTTGTGTTAGTGTTGAAAAACCACTTTTCGCACCTGTGTTTGTGCAGGAAACCACTTTTGCACTTGTATTAGTGTGGAAAAACCACTTTTTGCACTTGTGATAGTGTTGAAAAACCACTTTTTGCACTTGTGTTAGTGTTGAAAAACCACTTTTCGCACTTGTGTTGGTGCAGGAAACCACTTCTCCACTTGTAATAGTGTGGAAAAAACACTTTTCGCACTTGTGTTAGTGTTGAAAAACCACATTTCGCACTTGTGTTGGTGCAGGAAACCACTTTTGCACTTGTATTAGTGTGGAAAAAACACTTTTTGCACTTGTGATAGTGTTGAAAAACCACTTTTCGCACTTGTGTTAGTGTTGAAAAACCACTTTTCGCACTTGTGTTGGTGCAGGAAACCACTTTTGCACTTGATTAGTTTGGAAAAACCACTTTTCGCACTTGTGTTAGTGTTGAAAAACCACATTTCGCACTTGTGTTGGTGCAGGAAACCACTTTTGCACTTGTATTAGTGTGGAAAAAACACTTTTTGCACTTGTGATAGTGTTGAAAAACCACTTTTCGCACTTGTGTTAGTGTTGAAAAACCAATTTTCGCACTTGTGTTGGTGCAGGAAACCACTTTTGCACTTGATTAGTTTGGAAAAACCACTTTTCGCAATTGTGTTAGTGTTGAAAAACCACTTTTCGCACTTGTGTTGGTGCAGGAAACCACTTTTGCACTTGATTAGTTTGGAAAAACCCCTTTTCGCACTTGTGTTAGTGTTGAAAAACCACTTTTTGCACTTGTGTTAGTGTTGAAAAACCACTTTTCGCACATGTGTTGGTGCAGGAAACCACTTTTGCACTTGTATTAGTGTGGAAAAAACACTTTTTTCACTTGTGATAGTGTTGAAAAACCACTTTTCGCACTTGTATTAGTGTGGAAAAAACACTTTTTGCACTTGTGATAGTGTTGAAAAACCACTTTTCGCACTTGTGTTAGTGTTGAAAAACCACTTTTCGCACTTGTGTTGGTGCAGGAAACCACTTTTGCACTTGTATTAGTGTGGAAAAAACACTTTTCGCACTTGTGTTGGTGCAGGAAACCACTTTTGCACTTGTATTAGTGTGGAAAAACCACTTTTCGCACTTGTGTTAGTGTTGAAAAACCACTTTTCGCACTTGTGTTGGTGCAGGAAACCACTTTTGCACTTGTGTTAGTGTTGAAAAACCACTTTTCGCACTTGTGTTAGTGTTGAAAAACCACTTTTCGCACTTGTGCTAGTGTTGAAAAACCACTTTTCGCACTTGTGTTGGTGCAGGAAACCACTTTTGCACTTGTATTAGTGTGGAAAAAACACTTTTTGCACTTGTGATAGTGTTGAAAAACCACTTTTCGCACTTGTGTTAGTGTTGAAAAACCACTTTTCGCACTTGTGTTAGTGTTGAAAAACCACTTTTCGCACTTGTGTTGGTGCAGGAAACCACTTTTGCACTTGTATTAGTGTGTAAAAACCACTTTTTGCACTTGTGTTAGTGTTGAAAAACCACTTTTCGTACTTGTGTTAGTGTTGAAAAACCACTTTTCGCACTTGTGTTGGTGCAGGAAACCACTTTTGCACTTGTATTAGTGTGTAAAAACCACTTTTTGCACTTGTGTTAGTGTTGAAAAACCACTTTTCGCACTTGTGTTAGTGTTGAAAAACCACTTTTCGCACTTGTGTTGGTGCAGGAAACCACTTTAGCACTTGTATTAGTGTGGAAAAAAACACTTTTTGCACTTGTGATAGTGTTGAAAAACCACTTTTCGCACTTGTGTTAGTGTTGAAAAACCACTTTTCGCCCTTGTGTTGGTGCAGGAAACCACTTTTGCACTTGTATTAGTGTGGAAAAACCACTTTTCGCACTTGTGTTAGTGTTGAAAAACCACTTTTCGCACTTGTGTTAATGTTGGAAAACCACTTTTCGCACTTGTGTTAGTGATGAAAAACCACTTTTCGCACTTGTGTTAGTGTTGAAAAACCACTTTTCGCACTTGTGTTGGTGCAGGAAACCACTTTTGCACTTGTATTAGTGTGGAAAAAACACTTTTTGCACTTGTGATGATGTTGAAAAACCACTTTTCGCACTTGTGTTAGTGTTGAAAAACCACTTTTCGCACTTGTGTTGGTGCAGGAAACCACTTTTGCACTTGTATTAGTGTGGCAAAAACACTTTTTGCACTTGTGATAGTGTTGAAAAAACACTTTTCATACTTGTGTTAGTGTTGAAAAACCACTTTTCGCACCTGTGTTTGTGCAGGAAACCACTTTTGCACTTGTATTAGTGTGGAAAAACCACTTTTTGCACTTGTGATAGTGTTGAAAAACCACTTTTTGCACTTGTGTTAGTGTTGAAAAACCACTTTTCGCACTTGTGTTGGTGCAGGAAACCACTTCTCCACTTGTAATAGTGTGGAAAAAACACTTTTCGCACTTGTGTTAGTGTTGAAAAACCACATTTCGCACTTGTGTTGGTGCAGGAAACCACTTTTGCACTTGTATTAGTGTTGAAAAAACACTTTTTGCACTTGTGATAGTGTTGAAAAACCACTTTTCGCACTTGTGTTAGTGTTGAAAAACCACTTTTCGCACTTGTGTTGGTGCAGGAAACCACTTTTGCACTTGATTAGTTTGGAAAAACCACTTTTCGCACTTGTGTTAGTGTTGAAAAACCACTTTTCGCACTTGTGTTGGTGCAGGAAACCACTTTTGCACTTGATTAGTTTGGAAAAACCACTTTTCGCACTTGTGTTAGTGTTGAAAAACCACTTTTTGCACTTGTGTTAGTGTTGAAAAACCACTTTTCGCACATGTGTTGGTGCAGGAAACCACTTTTGCACTTGTATTAGTGTGGAAAAAACACTTTTTTCACTTGTGATAGTGTTGAAAAACCACTTTTCGCACTTGTATTAGTGTGGAAAAAACACTTTTTGCACTTGTGATAGTGTTGAAAAACCACTTTTCGCACTTGTGTTAGTGTTGAAAAACCACTTTTTGCACTTGTGTTGGTGCAGGAAACCACTTTTGCACTTGTATTAGTGTGGAAAAACCACTTTTTGCACTTGTGTTAGTGTTGAAAAACCACTTTTCGCACTTGTGTTAGTGTTGAAAAACCACTTTTCGCACTTGTGTTGGTGCAGGAAACCACTTTTGCACTTGTATTAGTGTGGAAAAAACACTTTTTGCACTTGTGATAGTGTTGAAAAACCACTTTTCGCACTTGTGTTAGTGTTGAAAAACCACTTTTGCACTTGTATTAGTGTGGAAAAACCACTTTTTGCACTTGTGTTAGTGTTGAAAAACCACTTTTCGCACTTGTGTTGGTGCAGGAAACCACTTTTGCACTTGTATTAGTGTGGAAAAACCACTTTTTGCACTTGTGTTAGTGTTGAAAAACCACTTTTCGCACTTGTGTTGGTGCAGGAAACCACTTTTGCACTTGTATTAGTGTGGAAAAAACACTTTTTGCACTTGTGATAGTGTTGAAAAACCACTTTTCGCACTTGTGTTAGTGTTGAAAAACCACTTTTCGCACTTGTGTTGGTGCAGGAAACCACTTTTGCACTTGTATTAGTGTGGAAAAAACACTTTTCGCACTTGTGTTAGTGTTGAAAAACCACTTTTTGCACTTGTGTTAGTGTTGAAAAACCACTTTTCGCACATGTGTTGGTGCAGGAAACCACTTTTGCACTTGTATTAGTGTGGAAAAAACACTTTTTTCACTTGTGATAGTGTTGAAAAACCACTTTTCGCACTTGTATTAGTGTGGAAAAAACACTTTTTGCACTTGTGATAGTGTTGAAAAACCACTTTTCGCACTTGTGTTAGTGTTGAAAAACCACTTTTCGCACTTGTGTTGGTGCAGGAAACCACTTTTGCACTTGTATTAGTGTGGAAAAAACACTTTTTGCACTTGTGTTAGTGTTGAAAAACCACTTTTCGCACTTGTGTTGGTGCAGGAAACCACTTTTGCACTTGTATTAGTGTGGAAAAAACACTTTTTGCACTTGTGATAGTGTTGAAAAACCACTTTTCGCACTTGTGTTAGTGTTGAAAAACCAATTTTCGCACTTGTGTTGGTGCAGGAAACCACTTTTGCACTTGATTAGTTTGGAAAAACCACTTTTCGCACTTGTGTTAGTGTTGAAAAACCACTTTTCGCACTTGTGTTGGTGCAGGAAACCACTTTTGCACTTGATTAGTTTGGAAAAACCACTTTTCGCACTTGTGTTAGTGTTGAAAAACCACTTTTTGCACTTGTGTTAGTGTTGAAAAACCACTTTTCGCACATGTGTTGGTGCAGGAAACCACTTTTGCACTTGTATTAGTGTGGAAAAAACACTTTTTTCACTTGTGATAGTGTTGAAAAACCACTTTTCGCACTTGTATTAGTGTGGAAAAAACACTTTTTGCACTTGTGATAGTGTTGAAAAACCACTTTTCGCACTTGTGTTAGTGTTGAAAAACCACTTTTCGCACTTGTGTTGGTGCAGGAAACCACTTTTGCACTTGTATTAGTGTGGAAAAAACACTTTTCGCACTTGTGTTGGTGCAGGAAACCACTTTTGCACTTGTATTAGTGTGGAAAAACCACTTTTCGCACTTGTGTTAGTGTTGAAAAACCACTTTTCGCACTTGTGTTGGTGCAGGAAACCACTTTTGCACTTGTGTTAGTGTTGAAAAACCACTTTTCGCACTTGTGTTAGTGTTGAAAAAACACTTTTCGCACTTGTGCTAGTGTTGAAAAACCACTTTTCGCACTTGTGTTGGTGCAGGAAACCACTTTTGCACTTGTATTAGTGTGGAAAAAACACTTTTTGCACTTGTGATAGTGTTGAAAAACCACTTTTCGCACTTGTGTTAGTGTTGAAAAACCACTTTTCGCACTTGTGTTAGTGTTGAAAAACCACTTTTCGCACTTGTGTTGGTGCAGGAAACCACTTTTGCACTTGTATTAGTGTGTAAAAACCACTTTTTGCACTTGTGTTAGTGTTGAAAAACCACTTTTCGTACTTGTGTTAGTGTTGAAAAACCACTTTTCGCACTTGTGTTGGTGCAGGAAACCACTTTTGCACTTGTATTAGTGTGTAAAAACCACTTTTTGCACTTGTGTTAGTGTTGAAAACCCACTTTTCGCACTTGTGTTAGTGTTGAAAAACCACTTTTCGCACTTGTGTTGGTGCAGGAAACCACTTTAGCACTTGTATTAGTGTGGAAAAAAACACTTTTTGCACTTGTGATAGTGTTGAAAAACCACTTTTCGCACTTGTGTTAGTGTTGAAAAACCACTTTTCGCCCTTGTGTTGGTGCAGGAAACCACTTTTGCACTTGTATTAGTGTGGAAAAACCACTTTTCGCACTTGTGTTAGTGTTGAAAAACCACTTTTCGCACTTGTGTTAATGTTGGAAAACCACTTTTCGCACTTGTGTTAGTGATGAAAAACCACTTTTCGCACTTGTGTTAGTGTTGAAAAACCACTTTTCGCACTTGTGTTGGTGCAGGAAACCACTTTTGCACTTGTATTAGTGTGGAAAAAACACTTTTTGCACTTGTGATGATGTTGAAAAACCACTTTTCGCACTTGTGTTAGTGTTGAAAAACCACTTTTCGCACTTGTGTTGGTGCAGGAAACCACTTTTGCACTTGTATTAGTGTGGCAAAAACACTTTTTGCACTTGTGATAGTGTTGAAAAAACACTTTTCATACTTGTGTTAGTGTTGAAAAACCACTTTTCGCACCTGTGTTTGTGCAGGAAACCACTTTTGCACTTGTATTAGTGTGGAAAAACCACTTTTTGCACTTGTGATAGTGTTGAAAAACCACTTTTTGCACTTGTGTTAGTGTTGAAAAACCACTTTTCGCATTTGTGTTGGTGCAGGAAACCACTTCTCCACTTGTAATAGTGTGGAAAAAACACTTTTCGCACTTGTGTTAGTGTTGAAAAACCACATTTCGCACTTGTGTTGGTGCAGGAAACCACTTTTGCACTTGTATTAGTGTGGAAAAAACACTTTTTGCACTTGTGATAGTGTTGAAAAACCACTTTTCGCACTTGTGTTAGTGTTGAAAAACCACTTTTCGCACTTGTGTTGGTGCAGGAAACCACTTTTGCACTTGATTAGTTTGGAAAAACCACTTTTCGCACTTGTGTTAGTGTTGAAAAACCACTTTTCGCACTTGTGTTGGTGCAGGAAACCACTTTTGCACTTGATTAGTTTGGAAAAACCACTTTTCGCACTTGTGTTAGTGTTGAAAAACCACTTTTTGCACTTGTGTTAGTGTTGAAAAACCACTTTTCGCACATGTGTTGGTGCAGGAAACCACTTTTGCACTTGTATTAGTGTGGAAAAAACACTTTTTTCACTTGTGATAGTGTTGAAAAACCACTTTTCGCACTTGTATTAGTGTGGAAAAAACACTTTTTGCACTTGTGATAGTGTTGAAAAACCACTTTTCGCACTTGTGTTAGTGTTGAAAAACCACTTTTTGCACTTGTGTTGGTGCAGGAAACCACTTTTGCACTTGTATTAGTGTGGAAAAACCACTTTTTGCACTTGTGTTAGTGTTGAAAAACCACTTTTCGCACTTGTGTTAGTGTTGAAAAACCACTTTTCGCACTTGTGTTGGTGCAGGAAACCACTTTTGCACTTGTATTAGTGTGGAAAAAACACTTTTTGCACTTGTGATAGTGTTGAAAAACCACTTTTCGCACTTGTGTTAGTGTTGAAAAACCACTTTTCGCCCTTGTGTTGGTGCAGGAAACCACTTTTGCACTTGTATTAGTGTGGAAAAACCACTTTTCGCACTTGTGTTAGTGTTGAAAAACCACTTTTCGCACTTGTGTTAGTGTTGAAAAACCACTTTTCGCACTTGTGTTAGTGTTGAAAAACCACTTTTCGAACTTGCGTTAGTGTTGAAAAACCACTTTTCGCACTTGTGTTGGTGCAGGAAACCACTTTTGCACTTGTATTAGTGTGGAAAAAACACTTTTTGCACTTGTGATGATGTTGAAAAACCACTTTTCGCACTTGTGTTAGTGTTGAAAAACCACTTTTCGCACTTGTGTTGGTGCAGCAAACCACTTTTGCACTTGTATTAGTGTGGCAAAAACACTTTTTGCACTTGTGATAGTGTTGAAAAAACAATTTTCACACTTGTGTTAGTGTTGAAAAACCACATTTCGCACTTGTGTTTGTGCAGGAAACCACTTTTGCACTTGTATTAGTGTGGAAAAACCACTTTTTGCACTTGTGTTAGTGTTGAAAAACCACTTTTCGCACTTGTGTTGGTGCAGGAAACCACTTTTGCACTTGTATTAGTGTGGAAAAAACACTTTTTGCACTTGTGATAGTGTTGAAAAACCACTTTTCGCACTTGTGTTAGTGTTGAAAAACCACTTTTCGCACTTGTGTTGGTGCAGGAAACCACTTTTGCACTTGTATTAGTGTGGAAAAACCACTTTTTGCACTTGTGTTAGTGTTGAAAAACCACTTTTCGCACTTGTGTTAGTGTTGAAAAACCACTTTTCGCACTTGTGTTGGTGCAGGAAACCACTTTTGCACTTGTATTAGTGTGGAAAAAACACTTTTTGCACTTGTGATAGTGTTGAAAAACCACTTTTCGCACTTGTGTTAGTGTTGAAAAACCACTTTTCGCCCTTGTGTTGGTGCAGGAAACCACTTTTGCACTTGTATTAGTGTGGAAAAACCACTTTTCGCACTTGTGTTAGTGTTGAAAAACCACTTTTCGCACTTGTGTTAGTGTTGAAAAACCACTTTTCGCACTTGTGTTAGTGTTGAAAAACCACTTTTCGAACTTGTGTTAGTGTTGAAAAACCACTTTTCGCACTTGTGTTGGTGCAGGAAACCACTTTTGCACTTGTATTAGTGTGGAAAAAACACTTTTTGCACTTGTGATGATGTTGAAAAACCACTTTTCGCACTTGTGTTAGTGTTGAAAAACCACTTTTCGCACTTGTGTTGGTGCAGCAAACCACTTTTGCACTTGTATTAGTGTGGCAAAAACACTTTTTGCACTTGTGATAGTGTTGAAAAAACAATTTTCACACTTGTGTTAGTGTTGAAAAACCACATTTCGCACTTGTGTTTGTGCAGGAAACCACTTTTGCACTTGTATTAGTGTGGAAAAACCACTTTTTGCACTTGTGTTAGTGTTGAAAAACCACTTTTCGCACTTGTGTTGGTGCAGGAAACCACTTTTGCACTTGTATTAGTGTGGAAAAAACACTTTTTGCACTTGTGATAGTGTTGAAAAACCACTTTTCGCACTTGTGTTAGTGTTGAAAAACCACTTTTCGCACTTGTGTTGGTGCAGGAAACCACTTTTGCACTTGTATTAGTGTGGAAAAAACACTTTTCGCACTTGTGTTAGTGTTGAAAAACCACTTTTTGCACTTGTGTTAGTGTTGAAAAACCACTTTTCGCACATGTGTTGGTGCAGGAAACCACTTTTGCACTTGTATTAGTGTGGAAAAAACACTTATTTCACTTGTGATAGTGTTGAAAAACCACTTTTCGCACTTGTATTAGTGTGGAAAAAACACTTTTTGCACTTGTGATAGTGTTGAAAAACCACTTTTCGCACTTGTGTTAGTGTTGAAAAACCACTTTTCGCACTTGTGTTGGTGCAGGAAACCACTTTTGCACTTGTATTAGTGTGGAAAAAACACTTTTTGCACTTGTGTTAGTGTTGAAAAACCACTTTTCGCACTTGTGTTAGTGTTGAAAAACCACTTTTCGCACTTGTGTTGGTGCAGGAAACCACTTTTGCACTTGTATTAGTGTGGAAAAAACACTTTTTGCACTTGTGATAGTGTTGAAAAACCACTTTTCGCACTTGTGTTAGTGTTGAAAAACCACTTTCCAGACTAGAGCTTGTGTTGCAGAACCACATTTCTCACTTGTGCTGGTGTTGAAAACCACTTTTTGCACTTGTGTTAGTGTTGCAAAACCATTTGTATCACTTGTGTTGCTGTTGCAAAACCACTTTTCGCACTTGTGCTGGCATTGAAAACCACTTTCCAGACTAGAGCTTGTGTTGCAGAACCACTTTTTGCACATCTGCTAGTGTTGAAATCTACTTTTTACGCTCTTGTTATTGCTCAAAACCACTTTCTGCACTTGTGCTGGCGTTGAAAACCGCTTTTTGCACATCTGCTAGTGTTGAAAACCACTTTTTACGCTCCTGTTATTGCTCAAAACCACTTTCTGCACTTGTGTTAGTGTTGCAAAACCATTTGTCTCACTTGTGTTGGTGTTTAAAACCACTTTCCACACTTGAGCTAGTGTTGCAGAACCACTTTCCGCACTTGTGCTGGCGTTGAAAACCACTTTTTTCACTTGTGATAGTGTTGAAAAACCACTTTTCGCACTTGTATTAGTGTGGAAAAAACACTTTTTGCACTTGTGATAGTGTTGAAAAACCACTTTTCGCACTTGTGTTAGTGTTGAAAAACCACTTTTCGCACTTGTGTTGGTGCAGGAAACCACTTTTGCACTTGTATTAGTGTGGAAAAAACACTTTTTGCACTTGTGTTAGTGTTGAAAAACCACTTTTCGCACTTGTGTTAGTGTTGAAAAACCACTTTTCGCACTTGTGTTGGTGTGGAAAAAACACTTTTTGCACTTGTGATAGTGTTGAAAAACACTTTTCGCACTTGTGTTAGTGTTGAAAAACCACTTTCCAGACTAGAGCTTGTGTTGCAGAACCACATTTCTCACTTGTGCTGGCATTGAAAACCACTTTTTGCACTTGTGTTCGTGTGGTAAAACCACTTTCCACACTTGTGCTGGCATTGAAAACCATTTTTCACACATGTGCGAGTGTTGCAAAACCACTTTCTGCACCTGTGCTGGCGTTGAAAACCACTTTTTGCACATCTGCTAGTGTTGAAATTTACTTTTTACACTCCTGTTATTGCTCAAAACCACTTTCTTCACTTGTGTTAGTGTTGCAAAACCATTTCTCTCACTTGTATTAGTATTGCAAAACCACTTTTTGCACGTGTGTTTGTGTTGCAAATCCACTTTTCGCACTTGTGTTAGTGTTGCAAAACCACTTTTTACACTTGTGTTAGTGTTGCAAAACCACTTTTCACACTTGTGTTAGTGTTGAAAAACCACTTTTCGCACTTGTGTTTGTGCAGGAAACCACTTTTGCACTTGTATTAGTGTGGAAAAACCACTTTTTGCACTTGTGTTAGTGTTGAAAAACCACTTTTTGCACTTGTGTTAGTGTTGCAAAGCCACTTTTCGCACTTGTGTTATTGTTGCAAAAAACACTTTTGGCACTCGTAGTGCGTTGAAAACCACTTATCGCACATGTGTTAGTGTTGCAAAACGACTTTCGCACTTGTGTTAGTGTTGCAAAACGACTTTTCGCACTTGTGTTACTGTTGCAAAACGACTTTTTGCACTTGTGGTAGTGTTGCAAACCACTTTTTGCACGTGCACCAGTGTTGAAAACCTCAAATCACAATTGGGTTAGTGTTGCAAAACCTCTTATCGCACTTGCGCTAGTGTTGAAAACCACAATTGGCATTTGTCTTCGTGTTGCAAAACCACATTTTACACTTGTGTTAGTGTTGCAATACCTCTTTTCGCACTTGCGCCAGTGTTGAAAACCACAAATCGCAATTGGGTTAGTGTTGCAAAACCTCTTATCGCACTAGTGTTCGTGTTGCAAAACCACTTTCACACGTGTGTTCGTGTTGCAAAACCACTTTTTGCACTTGTGTTAGTGTTGCAAAACCACTTTCGCACTTGTGTTAGTGTTGCAAAACCACTTTAGCACTTGTGTTGTTGTTGCAAAAAGCACTTTCCGCACTCGTACTGGCATTCAAAACAACTTACCGCACTTGTGTTAGTGTTGCAAAACCACTTTAGCACTTGTGTTGTTGTTGCAAAAAGCACTTTCCGCACTCGTACTGGCGTTCAAAACAACTTACCGCACTTGTCTTAGTGTTGCAAAATCACTTTTCACACTTGTGTTAGTGTTGCAATCCCACTTTTCGCACTTGCGCCAGTGTTGAAAACCACAAATCGCAATTGGGTTAGTGTTGCCAAACCTCTTATCGCACTTGTCCTCCTGTTGCAAAAGCACTTTCACACTTGTGTTAGTGTTGCAAAACCACTTTCACACTTGTGTTGTTGTTGCAAAAAGCACTTTCCGCACTCATACTGGCGTTCAAAACAACTTACCGCACTTGTGTTAGTGTTGCAAAACGACTAATCGCACTTGTGTTAGTGTTGCAAATCCACTTTTCACACTTGCGCTGGTGTTGAAAACCACAATTCGCATTTGTCTTAGGGTTGCAAAACGACTTTTCGCACTTGTGTCAGTGTTGCAAAATCACTTTTCGCACTTGTGCTGGCATTGAAAACCACTTTCCAGACTAGAGCCTGTGTTGCAGAACCACTTTTGTCACTTGTGCTGGCATTGAAAACCACTTTTTGCACATCTGCTAGTGTTGAAAACCACTTTTCGCGCTCCTGTTAGTGCTTAAAACCACTTTCTGCACTTGTGTTAGTGTTGCAAAACCATTTGTCTCACTTGTGTTGGTGATGCAAAACCATTTTCCGCACTTGTGCTGGCATTGAAAACCACTTTCCAGACTCGAGCTTGTGTTGCAGAACCACTTCTCTCACTTGTGCTGGCATCTAAAACCACTGTTTGAACTTGTGTTAGTGTTTTAAAACCACTTTCCACACTTGCGCTGGCATTGAAAACCACTTTTCACACATGTGCTAGTGTTGCAAAACCACTTTCTGCACTTGTGCTGGCGTTGAAAACCACTTTTTGCACATCTGCTAGTGTTGAAAACCACTTGTTACGCTCCTGTTACTGCTCAAAACCACTTTCTGCACTTGTTGTTAGTGTTGCAAAACCATTTGTCTCACTTGTGTTGGTGTTGCAAAACCACTTTTTGCACTTGTGTTAGTGTTGCAAAACCATTTTCCGCACTTGTGCTGGCATTGAAAACCACTTTCCAGACTAGAGCTTGTGTTGCAGAACCACTTTTCTCACTTGTGCTGGTGTTGAAAACCACTTTTTGCACTTGTGTTAGTGTTGCAAAACCATTTGTCTCACTTGTGTTGCTGTTGCAAAACCACTTTTCGCACTTGTGCTGGCATTGAAAACCACTTTCCAGACTAGAGCTTGTGTTGCAGAACCACTTTCCACACTTGTGCTGGCATTGAAAACCACTTTTCACAGATGTGTGAGTGTTGCAAAACCATTTTCTGCACTTGTGCTGGCGTTGAAAACCGCTTTTTGCACATCTGCTAGTGTTGAAAACCACTTTTTACGCTCCTGTTATTGCTCAAAACCACTTTCTGCACTTGTGTTAGTGTTGCAAAACCATTTGTCTCACTTGTGTTGGTGTTTAAAACCACTTTCCACACTTGAGCTAGTGTTGCAGAACTACTTTCTGCACTTGTGCTGGCATTGAAAACCACTTTCCACACTTGAGCTTGTGTTGCAGAACCACTTTCCGCACTTGTGCTGGCGTTGAAAACCACTTTTTGCACTTGTGTTATTGTTGCAAAACCATTTGTCTCACTTGTGTTGTTGTTGCAAAACCACAGATACAGAATGCCTCCAATCTTTAAAATGATCCCCATAATGTCTAGTATTAGTGTACCAAGTTTCATGCTTTAATCATAAAGTGCACAATTTGTTCATTTTTTAGCACCTATCCGCTGGACTACGTGGCTTTCGGTTTCGGTTTCGGTTTCTGGTTTTGCTTTATAAGGCAGCCCGATAAACGGGCTTTTCAGTGTTCCCGAGTTAGTTTTACGAATAAACATCTTCTCGGACGAGTTTGTGCCTTGCCATCCTTTATTCGTATTCTGCTGGAGTCCGGACTCCTTCACTGGTGACCCCGAATTTGCAATACGGCAATGGACACCGCAGTGTCCCTCAGACTGCCCACCTTCTGGGAAGCACATGCCGCCGTCTGGTTCGCGCAGGCGGACTCCCAGTTCGCCCTGCGTGGCATCACGGAGGACGCCACCAGCTACCATGACGTGGTCGCCGCGCTCGGCTCCACGACCGCCGCCCGCTGCCTGAGCTTCCTCCAGAACCCGCCCGCAGACGGCAAGTACGACGCCATCAAGGCACTTCTGCTGGGCGCGTTCGCCGTTTCCCCGGCTGAGCGCGCACGACGCCGGCTCGACCTACCCGAGCTCGGTGATACGCGCCCGTCCGAGCGCATGGACTACATGCTCGCGTTGCTCGACGAGCACCCCTCGGATTTCCTGTTTCAGGAGCTCTTTCTTCGCCAGCTCCCGGCCCCGGTACGGGTCACCCTGGCAGGTACGACCATCGTAAACCCCCGCGACCTCGCCAAGGAGGCCGACAAGATCGCTTCGGCAAGCCAGCTCACCGGAGCGGCGAGCCAGCTTGTCGGGGTGGCGGCGAGCCAGCTTGTCGGGGTGGCGGCTGGGAGCCTTCCCACCCACCCGCCCGACGCCCGCGACGCAGTCTCCTTCCCGGAGCCCGCCGGGCCGGCACGACTGGCAGCGGCGACGCCGCGTCGCCCGGTCCCGACGCGTCGACCGGAGCCCCCGCTGGACCCGGCCTGGTGCTATTTCCACGCCAGGTTCGGGCGGCAGGCCCGATCATGCCGACCCCCGTGCACGTTCAGCAAGTCGGGAAACGGGCGAGCCGGCGTTCCCTCCCAGCAATGAATGCCGGCCTTTCCGGAAACCTGCTGTTCATCGCGGACCGAGCGTCGGGGCGGCGCTTCCTCTGCGAAACCGGCGCCCAGCTGAGCGTCATTCCCGCTTCGGCGGAGGACAGGCGGGCCGCCGTCTGCGGCCCCCCATTGGTCGCAGCCAACGGCTCCACCATCCGCACTTTCGGCCCACGCACCGTCGCCCTCCGCTTCGGCAGCCAGCTCTTTCACTGGAAGTTCATGACGGCGGACGTCCGCATGGCTTTGCTCGGGGCCGATTTCTTGTGCGCCCACGGGCTGCTGGTAGACCTGAAACGCCGGCGTCTCGTCAACGCCGAGACTTTCAGCTCCCTGGCGTGCGCCTTGAGCTGGGCCGCACCTACCGAGTTTTCCTGCGCCCTCCCATTGGCGGACGACTTCGCACGTCTCCTCGCGGAGTTCCCGGCCCTCGCGCGGCCGACGTTTTCGGCCATCGCGGTGAGGCACGGCATCAAGCATCACATCCCCACTACGGGCGCGCAGGTGTACGCCCGTGCTCGCCGTCTCGACCCCGCCAAACTCGCCGTCGCCAAGGCCGAGTTCACGGTGCTGGAGCGCCTCGGCATCGTACGGCGCTCCGGCAGCGCCTGGGCCTCGCCGTTGCACATCGTCCCGAAGCCGGGGGGCGGATGGCGGCCATGCGGCGACTACCGCAGCCTCAACAACGCCATTACCCCCGACAGGTACCCCGTCCCGCACATCCAGGATTTTTCCACCCGGTTGGCGGGGCGGACCATTTTTTCTAAAGTGGACCTGATTCGGGGGTACCACCAGGTGCCCCTCCGCCTGGCCGACATCCCGAAGATGGCCGTGATCACACCTTTCGGCCTCTTCGAGTTCCTCCGGATGCCCTTCGCCCTCAAACGCGGAGCAGGCGTTCCAGCGCCTGATGGATGGCGTGCTGCGCAACCTGCCGTCCCTCTTCACCTACCTGGACGACATCCTCGTCGCCAGCACGTCCAGAGCCGAGCACCTCCTCCACCTCCGGACGCTCTTCGGCCGCCTCAGCGAGCACGGCTTGATTGTCAACCCGGCCAAATGTCACTTTGGTGCGGCGACGATCGACTTTTTGGTCCACCACATCACCCGGAACAGCGCTGTGCCGCTGCCAGCCAAAGTCGAGGCCATCGCCGCTTTCCCGCGCCCCCGCTCCGTCAAGGCGCTGCAGGAGTTCCTCGGGATGGTGAACTTCTACCACCGCTTCGTGCCCCGAGCGGCGCAACTCATGCGGCCCTTGTACGCCGCCCTCCGAGGCCAGCCGGCAAAGCACGACGTCGTCTGGTCCACGGACATGGACGCGGCTTTTGCCGGCGCGAAACGGGCCCTCGCCAATGCCACGCTGCTGGCCCACCCGGTGCCCCATGCCCCCATCGCCCTCACCACGGACGCCTCCGACTACGCCGTGGGCGCGGTCCATGAACAATGGGTGAACGGGGCCTGGCAGCCGCTCGCGTTCTTCAGCCGGCAACTCCTGCCCAACGAGCTGAAGTACAGCACGTTCGACCGCGAGCTCCTCGGGCTGTACCTGGCCGTCCGCCATTTTCGCCACCTCCTGGAGGGCCGCCCATTCACGGCCTTTGTCGACCACAAGCCATTGATTTTCGCAATGGCCAAGGTCACGGAGCCGTGGTCGGCCCGCCAGCAGCGCCACCTCTCCGCCGTGTCGGAATACACCACGGACATCCGGCACGTCGCCGGGAAAGACAACACCGTGGCCGACTGCCTTTCTCGGGCCGGCGCCAACGCCGTCCACCTCGGTGTGGATTTCGCCCTGATGGCGACGGACCAGGCCACCGACGGCACGGTGCAGGCGCTCAAGGTGGCAGACACGGGCCTCCGCTTGGCTGACGTCCCCTTCGCGGGCACGGTCCTGCTTTGCGACGTCTCACAGGGCCGACCGCGCCCCGTCGTGCCTGTCTCCTGGCGGCGCCGCATTTTCGCTTCCCTCCACGACCTCTCGCACCCAGGCCGGAAGGCGTCCCAGAAGCTGGTGTCGGCACGCTTCGTCTGGCACGGGTTGCGACGGGACATCCGCGACTGGGCCAACGCCTGCACAGCCTGCCAGCGGGCCAAGGTCCACCGTCACAACACCCTGGCTCCGTTGGCTCCTTTCACACCGTGCCCGAGCGGCGTTTCGACCACGTCCACGTGGACCTGGTGGGTCCCCTGCCCCCATTGCGGGGGTTCACCCACCTGCTCACCATGGTGGACAGGACCACCAGGTGGCCGGAGGCCGTGCCCCTCACCTCCACCACCACCGCCGACGTGGCGCAGGCGTTCATCGCCACCTGGGTCGCGCGCTTCAGCACACCGGCGGACATCTCGTCCGACCGCGGCCCACAGTTTCACGTCCGAACTTTGGGGCGCGGTCGCCCGCTCGTTGGGAGTCACTCTGCACCGCACCACGGCCTACCACCCCCCAAAGCCAACGGGTTGTGTGAGCGGTTTCACCGCTCCATGAAGGCCGCACTCATGGCCGGCCTCCAGGACGACGGGTGGGCTGACCGGCTCCCGTGGGTCCTTTTGGGCCTCCGCACGGCCCCCAAGGAGGACCTCCAGGCGTCCACCGCCGAGCTGGTGTACGGCCAGACTCTCCGCATCCCGGGCGAGTTCGTGCCCGAAGCCACCAGCCCCTGGTCCGCCGCGCGCCAGCGAACGAACTTCCAGGAGGCCGCCCAACGTTTCGCCCCGGTGCCAACGTCCCGCCACGGTGACCCCCACTCCTACGTCCCCCCAGCACTCCGCACGGCGGAGTACGTCTTTGTGCGCCACGACGCGCACCGGGGGCCGCTCCGGCCACCTTACGACGGACCCTTCCGGGTCCTACGCCGGGACAACAAGTCCTTCATCGTCAGCATCGGCGGCCGGGCGGACCGGATCTCGCTGGACCGCCTCAAACCGACCCACATGGACGTCGGCCAGCCGCCCCCCGTCCACTACACCCCCCGTCCGACCATCCACCACCACAACGGACCCCCCCCCCCCCCCCCCCCCCCCCCCCCCCCCCCGCGACCGGCCAGGGGTCGTTTTGGTCGGGTCATCCGGACCCCCCTCAGGTTGACCTCCCTGGACCAAGTCCTTTCTGGGTGGGCGTGTGTAGCGACCCACGGGTCCCCCAAGCAAGACCGGCATCAGAATCTCCTTGCTCCAGCCGGTGACGTCACCGGCAGGGCTCCACGGCGCCAGAGTGGCTGGTCACGTGACCGCCAAAGCGTGCCGCGCGTGCGGGTATAATGAGCTACACCTGTGGATCACGTGACCACCGAAGCACGCCTCACTTGAGAGGCGTGGCTTTCGGTTCGGTTTCGGTTTCTGGTTTTGCTTTATAACTAGGGCATGCCCGTACTATATCTATATCTAAAATTATATCCCCCCCCTCTATTTACATGAAATGGTTTGGTCCATGAAATGTTTTGGTCCATTCGCAACGCCAAAGCGAACGGCGAACGCTTTACATGAAATGGTTTGGTGCATGAAATGTTTTGGTCCATTCGCAACGCCAAAGCGAACGGCGAACGGCGAACGGCTTGCGAGTACAGTGACAATCCCCCCGGGGTTTTAATTAGTTTTAAAACGGAGCTTGGCAACCGCTGGCGTTCTTTAGCCGGCAGCTTCGCCCGCACCGAACACCGTTACAGTACCTTCGACCGCGAGTTGCTCGGACTTCACTTGGCGGTCAGGCACTTCCGCCATCTGCTCGTGCGAGTACAGTGACAATCCCCCCCCCCCCCTCCCCCCTCTATTTACATGAAATGGTTTTTATTAGTTTTAAAACATAGTTTAACGCCAACATAGCGCCAACATAGTTTGCAAACGTGAAATAAATGAATACGCTCTCAAATGTGCCATCCGAGGCAGAGTGTGTCCGCCACGTTCGGCACACGCGATAGCTCGCTGCTCTCTGATTGGTTGAATCGTTTTTTGGACATAGCTCGGTAAGTAATTGTCCGATTAATATGAAACCTTGAAAAGGCACATCCTCGGGTCCCCCAGCAATATACCTGGCAAGTTTAAAGTATATCGGACCCGTGGTTGTCGAGAAACAGCGGTCACAGACAAACAAACGTACAAACGTACAAACGTACAAACGTACAAACGTACAAACAAACACACAGAGATTACTGGAATTATAGATAGATGCAGCCCGATAAACGGGCTTTTCAGTGTTCCCGAGTTGGTTTTACGAATAAACATCTTCTCGGACGAGTTTGTGCCTTGCCATCCTTTATTCGTATTCTGCTGGAGTCCGGACTCCTTCAGTGTCATTAATTTATACTGTAAAACTTTTAATGAGGCTCTGTCTGTAATTTAATCCAAATGAGTAAAAACCGAACACAATAAACACACAAGAAGATACAATTCAACTTTGTCAAATTTATAGAATCCTCAATTTCGTCCGATTTACTTGAAATTTAAACATGAGGTCAAGCGGACTTAGAAATTGAAGAAAGCTGAAATTGTACCAATGATAGTCGGTCGGAGCAACAACGATGATCAAGAAAATAATTTTGAGTTCTGGGAGAACTTCCTCCCACCTCCTAAAACCCGAAAATGTAGATAACAACAAACACTAGACGGTGCTCGAGGGACATTTGTTTAGCGAGGCTGGTTTCCGCCGTATTGTTCGGATCCCTTGTTTCTCACGGCATGACGTTCTTGGGAATTATTTGCCTGCTGCTGGAATACTCCCGAAGATAAAATAAAAGAATGATCTGTTCGCGTTATTGAATCTTTTCACTTTGATACGTTTGATCCGATCATACGGATAGATGGATATGGCTGTGCGACCTTGACTGTGCGGTACGTCGATTGGGCGGTGTAGCAGAAAATGCTCGAGCGAGTCATTAGTCATTGGTCATTTAATTTGTGAGGTGATTTGGTGGCGGAGTGGACGTCGGGCTGTGGGGACGTGACGGCGGTAAGATGTCGATCGTAATGTCTGGTGGACGGACACGTTGTAAATACTCTCTGAAACAACTTTGAAAATACGATGGATGAAGTTTAATTGTCTTTGAATCGTTCGTTGTTGTGAGCGACGTGAACTATTTCTGAGAGCAGGAGTTTTAGTATAAATAACGTGTTTTCGTGATAGTTATAATATTAATAGAATAGCGTTGTGTATCTGTTCACCTTAATCGAACATTTAGTTTCAATGGATCAAACGAACCGCTTCCCGTCATGGTTTGCAAAGCTTCCGGGAGTAAACTGTGCAAGAGAAGCCTGGAGTGCCCAAAACACCCAGAGGGACACAGCGGAATAACTACTGTAGTAGTTAATAGCAGCAGTAATAGTGGTAGTAGTAGTGATAGTGAATTAGAGTAGTGAATTAGTAGTGATAGTGGTAGTAGTAGTATTAGTATTAGTAGTGGTAGTAGTATTCGTAGTGATAGTAGTAGTGGTAGTATTAGTAGTAGTAGTGGTAGTAGTAGCATTAGTAGTAGTAGTATTAGTAGTGATAGTAGTAGTGGTAGTATTATTAGTGGTAGTAGTATTAGTAGTGATAGTAGTAGTGGTAGTATTATTAGTGGTATTAGTAGTGGTAGTAGTATTAGTAGTGGTAGTATTAGTAGTGATAGTAGTAGTATTGGTAGTATTAATAGTGGTAGTAGTAGTAGTATTAGTAGTGGTAGTATTAGTAGTGGTAGTATTAGTAGTAATAGTAGTAGTGGTAGTATTAGTAGGGGTATTATTAGTAGTGGTAGTATTGGTAGTGGTAGTATTAGTTGTGGTAGGTTAGTGGTAGTATTAGTAGTGGTTGTAGTAGTGGTAGTATTAGTAGGGGTAGTAGTAGTGGTAGTATTAGTAGTGGTAGTAGTAGTGGTAGTAGTATTAGTAGTGGTAGTAGTAGCATTAGTAGTGGTGGTATAAGTAGTGGTAGTAGTGGTGGTAATAGTAGTCGTCGTTGTTGTAGTAGTTGTACTACCGGTATGTGGTAATTATCAAATGTATGGTAATTACTGGGACAGTTGGTAGCATCGTTTTTGTGAACCACTGGTATAATTGGCCATGAAAGGAAAATCGATCTTGAAAAAGTGAACTCTTACTTCAAGATAACCGGGATAACTGAAACAAACGTTTTAGAATCTTGTGTTGATGTCATGGTTAATCACGTGTCAAGGTTCAAATGGGCTAATAATTTCAGGGGTTCTTAACCTTTTACCCAGTCAAGACCCCCAACGGATTGCCCACGATGTCCCCATACCCCCTTCACCAGGCTGTTGACTGACCTGAGGGGGTTGGGGGGGACTGGGGGCATGTCCACCTATAATTTTTTGGATTTCTAGGTGCTCTGTGGTGCATTCTGAGGGGTGCCCAATTACTTTAATTGCCTATTTTTTTGGATGGAAATTGGTAACTTCTTACCCAGAAAATGGGCCAAGTTCGGGGCTCTGCGCCTGATTCCCAGTCCCATTAGGTTCCAGTGTGACTTCAAAATATCTCAATAGCTTCGTTTTACATATGGATAATTAGGAACAGAACAGGAAAGAAAATCATTGGGATTTTATCCCTATTTGTTTCTTTGCTTGTTAACAAAGAAACAAAACAAACTAAACTAAACTAAAATATGCAAGTTTTATGCAAGCCGTTTTACTAATCCAGTGAGATTGTTGCTGCTGTTTTCGTGCAATCAGAATATGGAATCGGGGCACAGTTTGTGACGACGCCACTCGCATATCATCGGACACCTCAAGTCGATTTCTCCACGTTGATTTCAGGTTCAATAATGCAGAGAAACCTGTTTCACAGATATATATATATATATACTAGCTGAGGTACCCGGCTTCGCCCGGGTTGAATAAGAATAATACAAATATATGATGAAAAGAACATGTATATTTTAGAGCAATATCACAGTACATTTCCTACATGACGTTTTGTCAATTTTCAATTTCTCAAAACCTCTTGGTATACAACATTTCTGGTTTTCTTACTTGGTGCCAAGACATAAAGATTGCTTGGTTTTCCAACCCTCGAGCAGCCCACGTACAGCTGGCCATGGGAAGTACCCGGCATTGCCGGGTGGGGCAAGGGAGGGGGGGAGGAAGGGGAGGGGAGGGGAATGGGGGGGGAGGGGAACGGGGGGGGAGGGGAGGAGAGGGTGGGGAGGGGAGAAGAGGGGGGGAGGGGAGAAGAGGGGGGGAGGGGAGAAGAGGAGGGAGGAGAGAAGAGGGGGGGAGGGGAGAAGAGGAGGGAGGGGAGGAGGAGAGGGGAGGGGGAGGAGGAGAGGTGAGGGGGGAGGGGGGGAGGTGAGGGGGGAGGGGGGGAGGTGAGGGGGGAGGGGAGGGGGAGGAGAGGTGAGGGCGGAGGGAAGGGGGAGGGGGGGATTTTAGTGGGAGGGGAGGGGGGAACGGCTAGCTTGGCAAGCGATAGCAGGCTTTTTACTTTTATTTTTACCTCAATGAGGGCTATATATATAGTCCGTGCTTGGAGCCTTCAAGTTCAACATAAAGTTTTTTTATGAAAAATAATGCAGATGTATAACAATCCACCAATGCAAGTTCAGAAATGAATGCAGATCCTTTACTTTGCGATACAAACGCAATTCCCGCCATTTCCACTCATGGTCGAGGCCTCCACAGTGACCGCGCCTCTTCTTCCTCCTACAACTTCGTCTCACTTCTTTCACTCAAAATGCACGAAATTCTGCCACATGAAATTATGTAGAGGCCTCGTCGGGGGGATATAAGGTAGATAAGGAAGGCATTGTAACAGAAGAATCAAAATAAAAGTGGAAGAACATAAGGAAATGTTAGCTATTCTGGACCCACAGCCAAACCCGACAAACCATTGCAATACACCCCGAACGTCTAGCGCCGCCACAAACTACACCATGGAATTGCAGCTGGCACGGTTTTTTTAAACCATTGATATTAAAATAAAACGTAGCCTAAAACCACCGGGATTTTATGCTGATTCCGAATCTGTGTCTAAACCTTTTCTCCGATGTGTCGTTCTTGAGTTATAAGTGGACATCCAGACAGACACACACACACACACACACACACACACACACACACACACACACACACACACACACACACAGACACTCCTCCTTTATATATAGAGATATAATCGGGAGATTAAATCAGACGCGGACGTAGCTTCAGGACGTCGATCTTTAATTTGTCAGGCTTTCGACCAACAAAGGTCTTCTTCTTAGTCGTCCCCAAGTTCAACGGAAGTGGGACGAACTTCCGTTGAACTTGGGGACGACTAAGAAGAAGACCTTTGTTGGTCGAAAGCTTGTCAAATTAAAGATCGACGTCCTGAAGCTACGTCTGCGTCTGATTTAACCTCCCGATTATTTATTTAATGCAAATGAGACGCCCTGCTCGTACTGTGGAGTTTCTCCTATTTCTCACAGTTATATATATATATATTTATTATATATTTAAAGTTGATATTTCATTGAATTTTTTACAATTTATTATTATTATTTATTTCGAGTCCCATACCCCCAGATTTTGGTCCCCATAGCCCCCAAGGGGATTGTTGCAGAGATCTCGCTCAAGAAATTTAAGACTGATCAGACTAAGCGTTGTCCCTGTCGAATTATGATGTCATAATTACGGCACCAATGACGTCATCGTTAACAACACCTATTCCCCATATGGAGTTCTTTACAATGAGGCACATTTCAATTTTTTCCATGGAGGGGTTTTGGAGATATAGAGGTGCAAAGTTTTTCGGTTTTTCTAAGATGGCGCCTGTACCGCATGACCTATGATGTCATGATTATTATTATTAAAATATTCTACTGGAGGAGGTGTTCCTATGGTGAAAACTTCGTGTCAATCGGACCAAGAATTGCAGAGAAAAAAATGCATACTGATCGAATCAAGGGTTGTACTTGTCGAAATATGACGTCTTAATTAAGGTACCGATGACATCATCATTAATATATCTTACTTCCCATGGGGAGTACTTGACATTGAGCCATGTTTCAATTTCTTCCATGGAGCGGTTTCGGAGATATCGAGGTGCAACTTTTTTCGATTTTTTCAAAGATGGCGCCTGTACCATGTGACCTATGACGTCATAATTATCAGCAAAATAATCCACAGGCAGAAGCGCTCCTACGGTAAAATTTCATGTGAATCGGACCAACGGTTGCCGAGAAAATGTATTTTTAAAATGCAGACACGGCACACGTACGGCATACGAACGCACCCGATTGCTTAACCCCGCTTTTTGCTTCGCGAGCGCAGGTTAACAAGGTTGTTCGGTCATTCCGTTTGTTCGGTTTGTTTGTCAACAGTATATCTCAAAAAGTTGTGGACGAATTTGGACGACGTTAGGTGCACAGGTTGGGGGTGTAGCAAGGCCAAAATGATTCGATTTTGGTGAAGATCCAAATACGGATCCAGATATTTATAAATTTTGAAATGATTTTTCACCATTATGAGATCGGGCCCAAAACAAGATATAGCACGTTATCTCAAAGTTGTGGATGGATTTGGAGGAAATTTGATGGACTCGGTTGTGTGTGTGATAAGGAAGAATTGATTCAATTTTGTTAATTTACAAAGTAATTCTTCACCATTGAGGGATGGGCCAAAAACGTTGTAGAGGACGATATCTCAAAATGTTATGGACGAGTTATAACTAAACTAGGTGGATGAGTTGGTTTGGTGACAAGAACAAGCCGATTAGATTTTCGTTCAGGTCCGAATCCAGATCCGGCCTATCAGTGGATACAAAACATAAACTGTTCACTAGGCGGAGATATGCTCTCTACCGAGTACATGTTCTAGTATTTATCCTGTAACTTTATATATAATTCATGGTTTTATTCATGTAGAATAAATCAATAGATGATTATTTTACAAAGTTGTTTCACATTGTCCATTTTACCCACAGAAGTGACATGAACAATCGGGTGTTTGTGTTTTATTTGCGCTTCATGCTCACATGGCTCTGTTACCCTTGCAGGTCTGCATTCACTGCAAACCACCATGGTAGTAGAGGTTGAGGGATTTTTCGGAGTTTACCTGCTCTACTCGGTTAACCCACAATTTCGTGGTCGGATTTACGTGGGTTTCACAGTGAACCCCGAGCGACGTGTTCGACAGCATAATGCTGGGCGGAAGCGCGGAGGGGCTTGGAGAACCAGTGGTCGTGGTCCTTGGTGAGGATTTAAAAAGCCTACAATTGCACCAATACATCTGTCAAACATTTACATCATATATATACTGTATATTGTTACGGATTCGTCACTTCCGTTGTTGTGGTTTTCATCCACTGTAAACATTTTTGATTCCATGTACTATTATTGTTGTCGTTTAAGGGAAATAGATATTGATATTTTCCAAAAGGTAAAAAAGTTAATGTTTTAAATGAAACCGGAACCGGACGACGAAGAAGAGGAAGAGAAAAAGAAGGCGGATTGAGTGAGTTCGCCAAGAAAGCCGAGCTGCTTCGAGTGCTGGAGCAAACATTGATGAACGGAGGTCACTAGCGAACGTTGGGTTTCCCAGGAAAGGGATTCTTGCGACAGAGTTGTTATCGCTGAGACAGATCAACCTGCGTGTCAGGTTTTTGGCCTGCATTTTCACCGCATTCAGACGTTTATCTGGTGTGTGTGTGTGTGCAACGTGGATTTTGAAGGTAAATCTTCGGTTCGCCGACTGTGAGCCGTGAAACGTCCATACCCGAGGGTGTGATTTCCCAGTCGCCTGGAGGGCGCCTTTGGATTTCCCAGTCACCCTGAGGGTGCCTTTGCGCAGCTTTGGCCGCATGACTGTGACTGTCATCCGAACGGGATTCTGGTCTCGATTAGACATCGTTCTGACGATCGCTGGAGCGGATCGACTTTGGCTTGAAGCCGGGATCGACTTTGGCTTGAAGCCGGGATCGACTTTGGCTTGAAACCGGAATCGACTTTGGTTTGAAGCCGGGAAAGAGACATTGGGAATGTTCTTGTTTCACTCACTTGGAGCACAGTGAGTTATATATTACGAAACTGATGGTACCATCATAGGATATATATTGATTGTACTTTTGATTAATATTATTGTTGTACTGTTATTCTTATGTGATCTTAATACAATATTTGTTTGTTGGTAACAATTGGTGTGGCTTCACCATTGATCTTTGACATACAGAATAACACATTTTTCTGCCGTGACTCCTCTCGGGGCTCAGAGGTACACCGTGACCGGGGGTTGGGGAGGAGCACGTAACAATACATACTGTGACGGTTCTGCAAACCGCACCCCTCCCCCTGTATGAGCACACATCCATCCACATAGGTTCCCAAGACAGTTATATTGTTAATATTTGTATTTATATAGCCCCATACATCGTTTAATGGGATGTGTTTGTGAGGGCCTATAGAGAGATCTTTGTCCTTCATCCCGATACTCTTCCTTTTCCCCGCTCAATCTTCTTCT
Organism: Myxine glutinosa; assembly: GCF_964187855.1. NCBI lineage: Eukaryota > Metazoa > Chordata > Myxini > Myxiniformes > Myxinidae > Myxine > Myxine glutinosa. The sequence goes on along the minus strand of NC_136267.1, from coordinate 84,065,221 downwards.
TCCTTCCACCCGTTCACCACCCATCCATTCACAGAACTAGTTAGCATTAGTTAGCATTGCGCATTGTAGACACAGTATTTAATTTCGTTTCTCCTCTTTTACCTAGGCATTTAAGACTGAAAAATAGGGCGTATCGTTCAGGAAAGCACCAAATTTGGCACAGATGTAGTATGGACCTATACAATTGTTTTCCTGAGGGGCGCCCAAAAATTCAGAACCCCTGGTGGCCGCCATATTGAATTTCAACATGACCGCCCTCTGTGACCTATTTCCCTCAATAACTTATATACTATGAGCGATAACACCACAGTTCCAGTGTCTTACCCCATGTTTTCATGGTCTCTGAATCCAATGGGATCAATTGCATAAAGATTGGCATCCATCATCTTTAATTTCAAGATGGCCACCATGGTGTTTCCATTTTCCTTGAATCTCTCACAGTATTTTAGGTAAAATTTCAATTCCAAGTGATACACATTGTTTTATTGGTCTCTGATAACAATGGAATGGTATTAATTAATCAAAGTTACACACAGTTGCAGTTTTAACTTAAAATATTGTGGGCACTTGAAAGGTGGAGGCTCTCGCACAGACGCGTAGTACTACAAGCACTGTCCATCGCAGTCACACAGTGATGTGCAGGGCAGATTTGCCCTGGAGCATTTACAGTTGCCTTTACAGGCCGACTTACAATGGCAGCTTGTAAGCTCTGAACATGCCTCCTGTATCAGTGGTATTGTGGTCCAAATTGGTGTCCAAGAAGTCCCTGTTTTCATCCAGCCCCAATCAGCTGGTGATGGAAGTTATGGGTAGGGCACAAGTGCCTGACTCCATACGTGTCCAGCCTGAAAACATGCACGTTTAGGTGTTGTTCCAAGGCGTCTGCTGTTGGGGGAATGTGATCAATTGTTCTTGCCTTCTTCGTGAACAAGTGTCGGCTGGCGCATGCCATTCACTGTCTTTATCTCGGTAGTCCGGTCATAGAGGATGGCAACATATCTTTCTATGCTCTGTAGTTCCATAGCAATAGCATCCACAGATGGCCTATAAGCGAGAGCATGAAAGGTCTGCGTGATGCTGGGGTATGCCTCCCAAGCCTTCCAGGCTGTCTTTTTCCCAATTTGGGCAAAAAATGACACTGTGTCGCAGCCAGTGAAGGCATGAAATAATGGCAAAGACTCGGACTTCCTGCGGCCAAGGCCGGTGGCAATTTTATGGATGGCAAGGTAGCGGTAGCTTTTACCAGTGCCAATGGCAATCCAGAGTTCCTCCACACCGTGTGACTGGTAGGTAAAGTAGTGTGCTATTGCCAAGACCACAATATCAGAATCTACAGTTCGAATCAATACCCGTTTTCTCCCCTTTTTCACGGCATCCAGGACATTTTTTGGATTTTTTGAATTTTCTGAATTTTTGGGCGCCCCTCAGGAAAACAATTGTATAGGTCCACACTACATCTGTGCCAAATTTGGTGCTTTCCTGAAAAAATGAACGATGCTTCCTCTTAACTGCCTAACTATTTCCAGAAAGAGTTAGACACAGCTTCAATTTGGTTCCTTGACCTATCCGGATAACCTTCCCAGTGTATACCCTGGATAAGAATAGGTACGCCGTATCCCTGCATGTCGTAAGAGGCGACTAAGAGGGTTGGCGTCAGGAAGGGCATCCGGCCATAAAAACATTGCCTCAAAAAGAGAACCATGACAATTACAACTACATGTGGGCAGGGTACAGCCCGAAGTGGAGATCGGTTTCTGAGGTGTGGGACATGGAATGTAGGGACAATGACAGGGAGATCAGGAGAAGTGGTGGAAGTATTGGTCAGAAGAAGAGTGGACATATGTTGTGTGCAAGAGATGAGATGGAAGGGAAGTGGTGTGAGAATGGTGAAGGGTAGGCAGGGACAGAAATACAAGTTTGTGTGGCAAGGGTGCCTGGAGGGCGTGAATGGTGTTGGTGTCCTGTTTTCTGAGGAGTTTGTAGACAGTGTGGTGAGTGTGACTAGAGTGAGTGATAGGTTGATGATGGTGAAAATGATGATTGGAAAGCTCTTGGTGAACGTCATCTCGGGATATGCTCCGCAGGTTGATCGAAGCGATGAAGAGAAGGACAAGTTCTGGTGTGCGATAGAGAAGCTGATGGAAAACGTGAAAGATGAGGAAGTTGTTGTGGTAGGAGGAGACCTGAATGGACATGTGGGAAGGAGTATGGATGGTTTTGAGGGAGTTCATGGGGGTTATGGATATGGTGTGAGAAATGGAGAAGGTGAAAGGATTTTGGAGTTTGCTGATGGAGCTGATTTGTTGATTTGTAATACTCAGTTCCAGAAAGAGGATAATAAGCTTGTTACATACACGTCAGGTGGGTCGACGACAACCGTTGACTACCTGATGGTGTGTAGGCGAGATAGGGGGCACCTCCGGGACACAAAGGTGATCCCGGGGGAGGACGCTGTTTCACAGCACCACTTGGTTGTCTGCGACGTAAGGGTGAAAGGTGCGAGGAGAGCTCGGCGGGTGAAGTACCAACCGAGAATGAAGGTGTGGAGGTTGAAAGAGGTGACAGTAAGGGAGGCATTAAAAGAGAGGCTGAGTAGGGTCGAGGATGATGTGGTTGAGCTTGAAAGTGGTTGGATGTCAATGAAAGCTAGTCTGTTGGGAGCCGTTGGTGAGGTATGTGGATGGACAAAAGGACCACTGAGGCACTCGGAAACATGGTGGTGGGATGATGAAGTTGGAAAGAGGATTGACGAGAAGAGGAAGAAGTTCAAGGAGTGGCAGAAGGCGAAGGGTACTGGAGCAGAAACAGCAGAGCATGAAAGTTATAAGGCAGCCAGGAAGGCTGCAAAGAAAGAGGTAGCAAAGGTGCAGGAGGCATGTAGGAAAATGTTCGGAGAACGCTTGGATTCGGAAGAGGGTCAGAAAGCAGTATTCTGGATTGCAAAGCAGATAGCGAAAGAGAGGTGTGATGTGATGGGGGTGAGTTGCTTGAAGGATGAAGTGGGACAGATCGTTGTCGACCCAGATGGAATTAAAGGAAGATGGAAAAGATATATGGAAATGCTGTTGAATACAGAGAATGAATGGGATGGCAACATAGAGAGTAACCCAGTTATAGGACCGGCAGAGAAGATAACTGAGAAGGAAGTTGAGGAAGCGATAAAAGCAATGAAGGGTAGAAAAGCGGGAGGGCCGACGGGAGTTGTGGGAGATATGTTGAAGGCAGCAGGAAGTTGGGGTGTGAAGAGAATGACAGAGATCTGTAATCTGGTGGTGAAAGAAGGCCGCATTCCAGTGGATTGGGAACTGAGTACCCTCGTCCCTCTATACAAGGGGAAAGGTGACCCTCTGGAGTGTGGCTCGTACCGAGCGATAAAGTTATTGGAGCATGGAATGAAGGTATTGGAAAGGGTGTTGGAGAGGAGGATAAGGAAGAAAGTGAAGATCGACGAAATGCAGTTTGGATTCATGCCAGGAAGAGGAACGACAGACGCGCTTTTCATTGTGAGGCAGTTGCAGCAGAAGTACATGGAGAAGAGGAAGAAGTTGTTTCTTGGGTTTGTTGATCTGGAGAAAGCATTCGATCGGGTTCCATGCAAAGTATTGACATGGGCATTGAGGAAGTTAGGAGTGGAGGAATGGTTGATCAGAGTAGTGATAGCAATGTACAAAAGAGCACGCACAGCTGTAAGGACGAAGGACGGGAACAGTGTTGAGTTTGAGGTGAAGGTGGGAGTGCATCAGGGGTCGGTACTAAGTCCACTACTATTTGTAGCTGTGATGGAGGTGCTGGCTCAGAATGTAAAGGAGGGTTTACCATGGGAGTTGTTGTATGCAGATGATCTGGTGTTGATTGCGGAAAGTATGGATGGACTGAAGGAAAAGATGAACACGTGGAAGGAATGTATGGAGACAAAAGGTCTGAAGGTGAATATCGGAAAGACGAAGGTGATGGCAAGTGGTAAAGCATGTGGTGAGGTGGAAAGAACTGGGAAGTGGCCCTGTGCTGTGTGTAGGAAGGGTGTGGGAGTGAACTCCATTCAGTGTACAATGTGCGCTGAGTGGGTTCATCAAAAATGTAGTGGTCTGAGAGGGTCATTCACCAGTGTGGCAGCTACATTCAAATGTAAGGTGTGCACAGAGGGAGCTGCAGATGGAGGAAATGTTGAGTTGGATCTTGGAGACGGCGTGAAGCTGGAAGGTGTGAAAACATTTTGCTACCTCGGAGACATGCTGAATGGAGAAGGTGGATCAGACTCGGCAACGGTTGCTCGAGTGAGATGTGCATGGAAGAAGTTTCGGGAATTGAGTGGCGTGCTGATGATGAGGGGAGTGTCGTTGAAGCTGAAGGGAAAGGTGTATGCTGCATGTGTGAGAAGTGTTATGATTTATGGGAGCGAGACATGGGTAATGAACGTAGAGCAGCAACGAAGGTTGGAAAGGGTGGAAATGCGAATGGTTCGACGGATGTGCGGAGTATCGTTGAGAGAGAGGAAGACAAATGATGAATTGCGAAAGATGATGGGAATAGAGCCTGTGATTGATGCTGTGAAGAGGAACAGGTTGAGATGGTTTGGTCATGTGTTGAGGAAGGATGAAAGTGACTGGTTGAGAAGAGTGATGGAAATGAATGTAGAAGGAAGTAGAAGACGGGGAAGACCGAGAAAGACTTGGCTAAAGATGGTGGAAGAAGAAATGCGGGCAAGGGGGTTAACAAGGAGAGATGCAGAAAATAGGGCAAAATGGAGAAGATTGTCATGGGGACCGCAAGGCTAACCCCCGCTCTAGCAGGGAAAATGGCCTTTAAAATGCATGTTGTTGTTGTTGTTGACCTATCCGGAGACATTTAAAATGATAGAAACACCTATAACTAGAACGGCACTCAGTACAGAGCATACCTCCACCTGGTTGGCCATATCATTCAATGGTGAAGAATCATTTAAAAATTTGCACTAGCCAAATCTTCACCAAAATTGAATCACTGAAATATTACATTTACATAAGTACTCAGACCCTTTGCTATGACACTTGAAATTTAGCTGAGGTGCCTCCCATTTCTCTTGCTCATCTTTGAGATGTTTCTACACCTTGATTGGAGTCCACCTGTCGTAAATTCAATTGATTGTGGTAAAGGTAAAGCCAAACAGTTCAATCTTGGTTTCATCAGACCACAGAATCTTGTTTCTCACCGTCTGAGAGTCCTTTAGGTGCTTTTTTGCAAACTCCAAGCGGGCTTTCATGTGTCTTTCACTGAGGAGAGGCTTCCGTCTGGCCACTCTGCCATAAAGCCCAGATCGGTGGAGTGTTGCAGTGATGGTTGTCCTTCTGGAAGTTTCTCCCATCTCCACACAGGATCTCTGGAGCTCAGCCAGAGTGACCATCGGGTTCCTGGTCACCTCTCTTACCAAGGCCCTTCTCCCCCGATTGCTCAGTTTGGCCGGGCGGCCAGCTCTCGGAAGAGTCCTGGTTGTTCCAAACTTCTTCCATTTAAGAATTATGGAGGCCACTGTGCTCTTGGGAACTTTCAATGCAGCAGAGATTTTTTTTTTGTAAGCTTCCCCAGATCTGTGCCTCGACATTATCCTGTCTCTGAGCTCTGCAGGCACTTCCTTCGACCTCATGGCTTGGTTTTTGCTCTGATATGCATTGTCAGGTGTGAGACCTTATATAGACAGGTGTGTGCCTTTCCAAATCATGTCCAATCAATTGAATTTACCACAGGTGGACTCCAATCAAGGTGTAGAAACATCTCAAAGATGATCAAGAGAAATGTGAGGCACCTCAGCTAAATTTTAAGTGTCATAGCAAAGGGTATGAATACTTATGTCAATGTGATATTTCAGTTTTTTCTTTTTAATAAATTTGCAAAACTTTCTAACATCCTGTTTTCTCTTTGTCATTATGGGGTATTGAGTGTAGATTGATGAGGGAAAAAATGAATTTAAACGATTTCAGCACAAGGCTGCAACATAACAAAATGTGAAAAAAGTGAAGGGGTCTGAATACTTTCTGAATGCACTGTACGTCGGAAATGAGGCATGATCAGTCACAGACCTGACTTTATATATTTCTAAGGATGGAAGGATTGTCTCATTGTATATATGGTGAGCTGCAGTTCATTGTGTTGTGTTCGCAATTAGTTTACCTTTTATGTTCACATTTACTCTATTGTTTTTCTTTATCTCTCTTTCCAGGGATATGGTTCTCATTGTACATGGTTTCCCCACAGATATTGCTGCACTGAGGGTAAGTTTATTTCAACTTCTGAAACGTTTTGGTTTTTCCCTTTGCTCATGATATCGTCACGCACATCTGGGCGGAAGTTTGCACCACCCCAAGGGCAAAGCTTTTAAATTGCGAGCTCAGATACCGAAACTGTTTGAGCCGATGCCCATTCTCCTAACACGCCAAATGGTTTTATTTATTTAGAGTTGTGGACGGTGCTTCTTCATCACTTTATATCTGAATTGTTTGGAAATCTCCGTGGTCTTCTTGTTTACCTTGTTGGTTTAGCTCTTTCACGAGCCTCGATCTTGTATACAAAAAAAAAAAAGAAAAAAAAAAGGCAGTTGCAACATAAAACTCCTTAGATAAGGGCAGGAGCTTAATTTGTAAGTTAAACCACTGGTTACATACAGGTGAAAACTATTACACTTATTTTGTAACCTTTAAAGTAAATAATTTGCTCCTGAAGTGATATCCGGTTAATTAGGCAAGGGGTTTGAATACCCATGCAACTAAGAATCTGTGAGATCATTTGATATTCTCTGTTAATTTAACTTATTCACATTTAATCTGCATTTTTTAGCTTTATCTCTTCAGAGTAGTTTGTGAAGATTCTACATGTTGAGTTCGATTTGAAAGCATCAGGAAGTAAGCTCATGTGGCATCAAAATGTGAAAACTTTGGAGGGGGTGAATACTTTTGCAGGCCACTATCAGCACAATTTTATGAGGTGTGGGAAATGTTTTAACGGGTGTAGAAAAGATCATGGCTTTGGATGGGGGATGACTTGCGATGGTGGTGAACAGCTGGGTTGAATACCTGGAGGAAATATTGAGGATTAAGAGAGTGTAGAAGGTGGTTCAACAGGTGGGAAAAGAGAGGACTAAATGAGTGGAGGTGAGCAGTGGTTCTGGATTTAGGCAGTTTCACTAGGAGGGGTTGCTGGTAGACCGCGTGCATTCTGCAAATGCCTGTGAAAGACAAAGCATAGAGGGTACAAGGGAACCGAGGTGGAAGAAGACAGAGAGACCACCAACCTGTCGGCGATAGCGAAGTGATATTGGCCCATGGATTCAACGTCATTGCGAGAGATTGCAATGATCTTGAAAGTCTTGGTTTCCACAGCGTCAAGCTGAGCAAGATGCGAGGCAGAGGAGCCAACCCAGAGGGGAGAGCAGTACTCCATCAAGCTGCGGATGAAAGCCTTGTCGGTGCGTAGGAGCTCAGGTGTGCCAAGGGAGGACTTTGCACGATGGTGGATGCCCAGTCATCGTCTGGCTTTGGAGGCCAACTTTGAAATGTGACCTGCCCAAGAGAAATCATGGCTGAGAGAGAGACCCAATAGTGAGACCCAATAGGTACGGTCCTTTTAGAGCTTCTCCGATGAACATCTGTCACAATTTTTACGTTGATCTACATTTACAATTGGTGTATAACCAGGACATAATCCAATATAATAAACAAATTGTTCCATGTCGAATCATACGTACACCAGCATTAAACAATACACATTACATGAAACACCACATAACACAGTTACTCCTAAACAATGTGTGACGGTCACCTTGACTGAAGCAACATTTATTTTCCTTCATGTTTTATGTCGTATCTACTTCACGGTTCGTCATATATGTGCTTCATGGTTCAGCATATACTTCATCATATCTATTTCATGCTTCACGAACTTGAGTACCTGATGGTGTTGAAGGTGTCATTGTTTAAGAAGTTTGCAGTCTGAAGTATTATCATCAGCATCACAATAAAGAAAATCTGCATAATAACTCTCAATACTCAGCTTTCTCAGTTAATAACTCTCAATACTCAGTTTCCCGGTGTGTACCCCGGTTTAGAATAGGTACACCGTATCCCTGCACATCGTAAGAGGCGACTAAGGGTTGGCATCAGGAAGGGCATCCGGCCATAAAAACATTGCCTCAAACAGGGAACCATGATTGTCATGGGGCCCGCAAGGCTAACACCCGCACCAGCGGGGAAAATGGCCTTAAAACGATCATTCATATTCATTCATACTCAGTTTTAACAAGTCTGTCCGTCACTAACCTACTTTAACACAAAACTACGCGGCTACCGCAAACTATCGTAGTACACAATGTTATTCATGGTCGTAGAAATGAACAAATGATAGGCCTTTATACCCCAAGCCAGAAGATTTAGCTAACAGCTTAATTGCTTCAGAAAAGTTACAAGCACAGGAAAGCCCCACTTACACATTGCAGTCATTTACTAGTTCTCCAGAGCTCTGCCTAAAAAATCGTTTTGGCTTGAGTTGGATTTTGCAAGGATCCTTTTTTTTCTTCTCCTTTACAGTTTGAATGGGCCTGGCAGCATCCACACCGTTCCCGTCGACTGTGTCATGTGACACGGCGTCGGCGTTCCGAGAGCAGCTTGGTCTTCCACATACGCGTGCTTGCCGAGATGGCGAGGACTCTGCCTTGGCAGCGACTCCCGCTCACCATTCGTTGGCTCAAGCAGGACTACTGTGTGGATTTCCCACCTGGTTTGCAGCCTCCTTTGCACATGCCAATAGCGTTTGGACCCGTTCGAGCACGTACGACACGCTGTCAGCTGGAAGCCGTCACCCAAGGAAATGCTCCCTCTCTGCCCTGTAGCATCTGCCAGAAACCGTTTGAGGTGCTCTTTGCACAAGCACATGGTAGCTCACAAAATAATAGCACATGTACAATTGTGACGCAAGCGTCTTCAGGTTGTAGTGATTTTTGTTCATACATCTTAAAAGTTGTCTCTCCATCACCACTTCATAATACATCCCACCATCGGTGTGGAAATCCATTGAATGAAATGCCAGATGCATCAGTGAATAACTTTAAAATGTGCAGAATGAACTGAACTCCGGGTAGCAAAACAGTGTTTAAAGTTGATCTTGTAATATAGAACTATACAAAGAAAAAAAGAACCACCTTTCGAGGCCATTTTTCCCCACAGAGAGGTCAGCCTTTTTTCAGCCTTTTTTGTCCTTTGGGACGCCGTGGTCAGCCTTTTTCAGCCTTTTTTGGCTCAAAAAGGTCAGCCTTTTTTGGGCACCGTGGTCTCCTTTTTGAACCAATGTTTTATGCCCTTCCTGCCGCCAACCCTGTTGGTCGGCTCTTGCGACACACATGGAATTACCAGTGAGCTGGTACTCAATTTGCCGAGCTCAGAAGGATGACAGGCTGAGGCAACCCCCCTGGTGTTAATTCAGCGATCGACCGGGATTCGAACCCAGGATCCCAAGGCGGCACCCTAACCGCTAAGCCAACACCAGGCTCGAAATATAGAACGATGTAAAATTTAATTTGTTTGCAGGACATTTGAGAAAAACAAGTTTCCTAATTAGCACTAGATGCTGTGGAATGGATGAATATCCTGTGGCTAGGTGTTTTGTATGGACAAGCTAACATGTCTCTCCAATCTTTTTATCTTGGCATGGCCATTTTAGTGTGTTTTTATGCCACCTTACTGTGTCCTGGCACAGGATGAAGAAGATGTGATTACTTGTTTGCAGCCTGCTTGCTTGCAGAGATTTCACATCGTCTGCCTGGCGAAGGAGTTCCTCCACAATGAACCTGACCAGCTTTTGCCCATTGAGGGGACATGTCCCAGGTGTTTGGAGACATTTGGTCAAATATCATAATCCTATACAAGCTTTTGTACCATTGGATAGCGAGTGTGTGTGTGCGTGTGCATGTACGTACAGCACGAAACCAAATGTCTCATTTGCTTAAGCATATTGTTTTGTCCACGGTCGCTTAACGGATTTATTCGGCTCGTGTGTTAAATTAATGCAATTGATTAGTTTTGATCACTTGCGTGATCTGTCTGTTTGTTGTCTGTCTGTTTGTCTATCTCTGTGAGCAGAAAAAACTCCAAAAGTTATTGGTGGATTCAGGCGAAATTTGGTGGGCAAGTTGGGTGTTTGACAAGGACGAATTGATTAGATTTTAGTAAAGATCCAGATACGAGAATTTTAAAGTGATTCCTCACCATTGAGAGATAGGGCCAAAAACGATATACAGGGTGTTTATAAAGTCCAAATCTATTTCAGTGAAACGACTATTAACAAAACAAGTGAATCCTCTTGGATTGCGCTGAGGTTCGGGCATGGAATTTCGAGCCTCGATCATGGTTCGAGCCTCGATCTTGTATACAAAAATAATAATAATAATAATAATAATAAGAACCTTGGGCCGAATCTCGCGCTTCACCAGTGCGCGTGCGCGAATTTACGTCACGTCGGCAGCGAGAAGGGGTTCCCCAACACGAACCAATCAGGAACTGCCACGTCACACTTATATGATCTCAGAATTCCTGTGACAGGAATTCGCGTTACACTGGCTGGAAGTCATTCGCTAGAGGCGCTTCCTCAGCGCTAATAACCTCTGAAATGCTCCAGGATGTGTTCAGAAATTCTGTGGAAAGATTTGAGCTCTGTAGAGATATTGAAGGTGCACATGTAGAACCTTATTCTTCAGTATTCAATAAATGTATACCTTCTATCGTTTTGTAATTTAATTTAACACAGTTACCCGTTATTTCTCTGAAATAGATAGAGACTTTATAAACACCCTGTATAGCACTATTGACGAGTTATGATTTTTTTTAAATGTGGATGAGTTGGTTTGGTGACGAGAACAAGTCGATTCGATTTTGGTTCAGGTCTGGATCCAGATCCAGCCTATAAGTGGGAGACAAAACATAAACTGTTTAGTCTGGCGGAGGTATGCGCTCTACCGAGAGTCATTCTCGTTGCATCCGCCACAGAAGGTGGGCAGAGGTTATGTTTTCATGATGTCTCAATGTGAGCAGGATATCAAAAAGTTGTGGACGGATTCAGATGAAATTTGCTGGACAGGTAGGTTGTGTGACAAGGCTGAATTGATTAGATTTTCGAGAGGATCTGGCTCTACATACGAGAATTTTTTGAGTGATTCTTCACCATTGAGAGATGGGGCTAAAAACGATATATAGCACGATCTTTTTTTTAAAAGTTGTAGATGGATTATGACCAAATTTAGTGGATGAGTGGCATATGTGACAAGAACAAGCCGATTCGATTTTGATTTGTAAGTTATGGATGCAAAATGTAAACTGTACAGCCTGGCAGAGGTATGTGCTCTTCAATTGGGCTGTCATTGGATTTTTCTTGGAGTAATCAGTGCTGTTTCTTGTTTTCTTTAAGTTGTAAAACATCTGTCCTCTGGGGAGACCTTGTGCGCTACAAGAATGGTTGTTATGGGGATCTTGAAGAAATGGGAGCTTCTGCGCAGGTCCATACCCGAGCAACACTCTTCCACTCTCACTCGTGGGAAAACTGCCAATAAGATTGTCTGCTCACACTCGTATCAGTTGTTTTATTGTATGTGTTAGACATCATTGCATTGTCTCCTTGAACATCATTTGAGTTTATGTTCAGTCCCTGCCCCCCAGCCCCCCCCCCTCCATTTTTGGTAAGCATTTAATTATTGGTCTATAAAATACCTACTTTAAAACGCAAAACAATTCCGGGCAAGGGTTACAATCTTGTTTGCTCATTGTGGTTTTTTTATGTGTTGTTTGTTTTATGCCATCGGAATGTGAAATTTCAAATAGTTTTATCCCTCTCTTCTCCTTTTTTTTGCCAGGTACATTGGACAGATGATCTGCAGTTGTGATGAAATGAACTTTCATTCTCTTTGGCTCTGCCCTTAGAGCTATTTTTTGAGGCTTTGGACATTACGTTTAATTGCATCATTCTTCCATGTGAAGCTTCCATATTGTAATAAATATAATAAAGGTGCAGTACTGTATATGGTACGAATGAATGGGTGGTGGAAGACGTAATTAGCACGTTTTATTTTGTAATACTGTACATTGAATATTTGTCATGATATCCACAATGGAAAACATTAGGGTGGTGATTTGGTTGTTTCAGTTGATTCTTTGGTTACAACTTAGAAATACAATTTAACCCAGTACATAATTCTGCATCCTTACACATGAGACAATTAATGCAATTCTGACCATTGTTTTGCACAAAAGGGAAAATATTAAAATCAAAGTCAAATGTGTTGTTCTCATATTGTTGCTGGCTTTTGGTAAAGTCATGGCGCCTGCAATTGGGTTATTTTATAACAATGTCTGTATTTTATAACAATGTGTGTACCTGAAACGACCCATATTTTCACGTTATTAATGCCTGCATATGTACTTGTAGTGAAGTACTTTTTAATTCATTTTAATTACTTGAAGATGTTATTATAGTGATTGTAATTTATTTACTTATTTATTTCATGATTTTTTTATTTTATTTTATAGTGTAAATCATTCAAAATTCAGCTTCCTGCTGCGATGATTTGATAATAAAACCATGAATTGAATTGCATTGTATGAAAGCAAGGTTGTATCAAAGCGTGTCCAATGAATGGGGTTGTATCAAAGTGGGGTTGTATCAAAGCGTGTCCAATGAAAGCGGGGTTGTATCAAAGCGTGTCCAATGAAAGCGGGGTTGTATCAAAGCAGGATTATATCAAAGCGTGTCCAATGAAAGCGGTGTTGTATCAAAGCGTGTCCAATGAAAGCGGGGTTGTATCAAAGCGTGTCCAATGAAAACGGGGTTGTATCAAAGTGGGGTTGTATCAAAGCGTGTCCAATGAAAGCGGGGTTGTATCAAAGCGTGTCCAATGAAAGCGGGGTTGTATCAAAGCAGGATTATATCAAAGCGTGTCCAATGAAAGCGGTGTTGTATCAAAGCGTGTCCAATGAAAGCGGGGTTGTATCAAAGCGTGTCCAATGAAAACGGGGTTGTATCAAAGCGTGTCCAATGAAAGCGGGGTTGTATCAAAGCGTGTCCAATGAAAGCGGGGTTGTATCAAAGCGTGTCCAATGAAAGCGGGGTTGTATCTAAGCGTGTCCAATGAAAGCGGGGTTGTATCAAAGTGTATCCAATGAAAGTGGGGTTGTATCAAAGCGTGTCCAATCAAAGCAGGGTTGTATCATCCGTCATAGCTACCACACTGGAAAGGTCTGCAAATACTGTATCATTCCAGAGGGAAACGCTCCAGAAAAATGTTCTCGCAAGGAACCTTATCAGGGAACTTCTGGTGCGTGTGGTGGAAAGTGAACCACCAACTCCCATGGCATCATTGGGTCTTCTGTGTCCTCAGGGACTTTTGGGTCTTCTGCGTCTTTTGGGTCCTCGGGGATTTTTGGGTATTTTTGGTCCTCGGGGACTTTTGGGTCCTCTGAGTCTTAAGTATATTAGGAGTCTAAATGGGTCTTCAAAGATCAAAGGGGTCTCACCAGTCAAAAGGGTTAAAAGGTACATTTCAATAGTACGTAATTAATTAATAGACTAAAAAGTATCCCTCAACCAAACGCACACACACCCACACACCTCATCCAATTTATAGTAGAAGATGTCTCACCACATGCAGCCTACTCCATCTCTCTCTGTGCCATGGCCGGCATGCTCCTGTTCAGCTAAGATGTCTTGCCACGTGCAGCCTGCTCCATCTCTCTGGGTGAAATGGCCGGCATGCCCCTGTTAAGCTAAGATGTCTCGCCACATGCACATACAGTCACGTGAAAAAGTAAGTACACCCCATGTAAAGTTTTGACTTTTTCAACATATTTCTACATACAGCTATTTGATCTTCCTTTCAACAATATTGAGAGATAAAGGTGATATAATATAACAAATATCATGAAACATTTACATTTTGTAGGCCATTGTATAATTTAAATAAACATAAATGCAAATTTCGCATGTGGAAAAAGTAAGGACACCTTTGGCTCTAATAGGTGGTATTGCCCCCTTTGGCAGAAACAACCTCAAGTAGGCGTTGCTTATAACTGTCTACCAATCTCTGAACGACTGGGGGAAATTTTTGCCCACTCCATGTAGAATTCTTTCAGCTGTGCGATGTTTGAGGGGTTTCTTGCATGCACAGCTCGTTTCAAATTCCCCCACAACATCACGATGGGATTCAGATCCGGTCTTTGACTTGGCCATTCCAGAACCCTCCATTTCTTTCTTTTCAGCCATTCCTTGGTGGATTTACTGGTACTAGGGCGTGCCCGTACGTGGGTGCAAAAAAACATGCGTGCAAACAACAACAACAAAAAAAAACTTTGAAACCACGTGGCAGTAACGACCACAGAACCCCCCCCCCCCCTCTATTTACATGAAATGGTTTGGTCCATTCGCAAAGCCAAAGCGAACGGCTTGCGAGTACGGTAGAACCCCCCCCCCCCCTCTATTTACATGAAATGGTTTGGTCCATTCGCAAAGCCAAAGCGAACGGCTTGCGAGTACGGTGACCATACCTTGGGAACCACTTGTCCGATTAATTTCAAACCTTGAAAAGACACATCCTCGGGTCCCCAGCAATATACCTGGCAAGTTTCAAGTATATCGGACCCGTGGTTGTCGAGAAACAGCGGTCACAGACAAACGACACACACACATACACACAGAGATTACTGGAATTGTAGATAGATGTTTAGGGTCATTGTCATGTTGCAAGGTCCACCTTCGGTTGAGCTTCAACTTTCCGACAGATGGCCTCACATTATCCTCAAGCACCCTCTGGTACAATGAAGAATTCATAGTGGATTCTATGATGGTGAGCGGCCCAGGCCCTGATGCAGCAAAGCTGCTCCAAACCATAATATTTCCACCACCATGCTTTACAGTTGGTATCAGGTTCTTGTGGTGAAATGCGGTCTTTTGTTTTTGCCAAACATGTCTTCTGGTACTGTGGCCAAATAGCTCTACCTTTGACTTATCTGTCTAGAGCACATTGTTCAAGAAGTGCTGGTCTTTGCCCAAGTGTTCATTGGAAAACTTTAGTCTTGCCCTGATGTTCTTTCTGGACAGCAAAGGTTTCCTCCTGGCACACCTCCCATGTAGATCAAATTTGTGCAGCCTCTTTCTAATGGTAGACTCATGCACTTTGACAGCAACAGTGGCAAGAGCTACCTGTAGGGCCCGTGATGATATTGTGGGGTTCTTAGAGACTTCTTTCAGCATCTTGCGGTCTGCTCCCGGGCTGAATTTGCTGGGGCGGCCTGGCCTGAACAGGTTTGGCAGTTGTTTGGAATCTTCTCCACTTGTAGATGATCTTCCATACAGTCGAATGATTGATTTCAAATTGTTTGGAGATCTTTTTAAATCCCTTCCCAGACTCGCAGGCATCTATAACCTTCTTTCTGAAGGCCTCAGAGAGCTCTTTTGATCTAGGCATGGTGACGCCACACACTTCATAAACAAAGAGCAAACCAAACTAAATGTCTGAGATTTAAATAAGACAGGTTCCTCCAAGATCCTCTCTAATGATGCTCTCATCATTTGCACCTGAGCTGGTGCACCTGATTCTAATTTTAGGTATTTGAAGTTGTGATAAATGTAGGGGTGTACTTACTTTTTCCACATGTGAAATTTGCATTTATGTTTATTTAAATTACTAGGACGTGCCCGTACGTGGGTGCCCGTTCCTTGCCAAAAAAAAAAAAAATGAAAAGGAAAAACATTCCAAACCGCGTGGCAGTAACGACCACAGAACCCCCCCCCCCCTCTATTTACATGAAATGGTTTGGTCCATTCGCAAAGCCAAAGCGAACGACCACAGAACCCCCCCCCTCTATTTACATGAAATGGTTTGGTCCATTCGCAAAGCCAAAGCGAACGGCGAACGGCTAAATCGCCATAGCTCGGTAACTACTTCTCCGATTAATATGAAACCTTGAAAAGGCACATCCTCGGGTCCCCAGCAATATACCTGGCAAGTTTCAAGTATATCGGACCGGTAGTTGTCGAGAAACAGCGGTCACAGACAAACACACACACACACACACAGACACACACACAGACACACACAGACACACACACAGACACACACACACACAGAGATTACTGGAATTATAGATAGATACAATGGACTACAAAATGTAAATGTTTCATGATATTTGTTGTATTATATCACCTTTATCTATCAATATTGTTGAAATGAAGATCAAATAGCTGTATGTTGAAATATGTTGAAAAAGTCAAAACTTTACACGGGGTGTACTTACTTTTTCACGTGACTGAACATACACTACCGGTCAAAAGTTTTAGAACACCTCAATTGTTCCAGTTTTTATTGAAATTTACGCAGTTTAATGTCTCAATGTACTCTGAAATTAAGCATAGAACAAACAAACAATTGGAGATAAAAAGAAATCATAGAATCATTTTGTTTAACAAAATTTAATTTAAATTTTTGACTCGGCAAAGTAGCCACCTTTTGCAGATATAACTGCCGAACACACTCGTGGCATTCTTTCTACAATGGAATTCAAATATTGTTCGGGAAGTTCTTCCCAACACTGTTGCAGAAGTTCCCACAAATGTGTTGCATTTGTAGGTTGCTTTGCTTTCACCCTTCTGTCCAGTTCATCCCAAACCAGCTCGATGGGGTTTAAGTCTGGAGACTGTGCTGGCCATTCCATGATTTGAAGCCTACCATCTTGTTCTTTTCCTCGAAGGTAGTTTTGACATATTGTAGGTCTTTCCTTTCGAGAAATTGCAAAGAAAGCCAAGGGGTCAGTGAGTACAGTTTCCTACACCATCAAAAGGCACTTGGAAACTGGAGGAAACTTTGACAAGAAGAGGTCTGGCAGACCCAAAGCCACAACAGAATCAGAGGACAATTTTCTGACCGTCAACAGCTTGCGTGATAGGCGGCTCACAGGACAGCAGCTTCAAGCACAGCTTAACATTGGCCGAAATAAGTGTTACGTGCTCCTCCCCAAACCCCGGTCACGGTGTACCTCCGAGCCCCGAAAGGAGTCACGGCAGAAAGATGTGCTATTAAGTGTGCCAATGACCAATGGTGAAACCACACCGATCAGTTGTTACCAAAAACCAAGTATTGTATTAGTATCGCACAATAATAACAGCACAAGTACAATATACTTCAATTGCACAACAAAAATACCATATAATTCCAATGATGGTACCACCAGTTTCTTAACTCGATAACTCACGGTGCTCCACATGAGCGAAATGTAACATCCCCAAAGTCACTGTCCCGGCACCAGGCCAAAGTCGATCCATGCTCCGGTGATCCCAAGAAAAAGGACATATTGAGACCAGAACCCAGGTCGGCTGACCGTCGACGCTGCCGAAGCCGCTGGGTGGGTGTCGGGCCGACGTCGGTCAGGCCAAGGTGCACCCAAAAGGCGACTGGGAATTCACACCTTCGGTTCACCAGACAATGACGCTGGTATGAACGTTCAGCGGCTCCCAAACAGAGAACCGCGAATTTCCAATCGAAATCCAAGACACACACGCGAACCAGGCTAACGGCTGGGACGAGGTGAAATGGCTGGAGCGAGGTGAAATGGCGGACGGGCCCGTAATGGAGGCGTACCTGCTCTCCAACAACGATTCACTTCGGAACCACAAAACCCGTCACGCAGGTTTATCTGTCACAGCGATAACGACTCTGTCGCGGGAATCCCTTTCCCTGGAAAACCAATCTTCGCTCGTGACCAACGTTCGCCAGCGTCCGCTCGATACCTCAAAGCAGCTCGGCCTTTCTCCCGACCTCACTTGCTCCGCTTTTCTCCTCCTCCTCTTCTTCTTGCGGTCACTGTCCCGATCAATTTCGATCCATTTCAGATCCGCTTTTCTCCTCCTCTTCGATCCATTTCGATCCTCCCGATCCATTTCGTTTTTCTTTTAAAACACTAATTTTTCCTTTTGAAGACAGTTATCTCCATTTCACTCAAACTATAACAATAATAGTACATGGAACTAAAAATGCTTCCAGTGGATGAAAACCACAAAGACGGAAGTGACGAATCCGTAACACTCCCCACCCTCAAGAAAGGAAGTTTGAACAAAGTGAAAACTTTCTTTTCATGCAAAAACCCTCTTTAACAAACAAAAGTAAAACTCACACCCAAATGATCAACTCGTGTGAGCAACAATAATTAATATTCCCCAGAAGAAAGCAACAAAACTTCCAAACAACCTACAGGAATTTTCAAAGTTAGTTCACTCTGGATAAAGCATCAGCAACGACATTGTCCCTGCCCTTTACATGCTCAATTTCCAAGTTGAACTCCTGCAAAGACAAACTCCATCTCATCAACCTCTGATTTTTATTTTTCATTTTTTGAATGAAGGTTAAGGGGTTGTGATCAGTGAAGACTTTTATAGGAAAGGTAGTAGTTCCCAGATACACCTCACAATGCTGAAGCGCTAGCAGGAGAGCAAGGGTCTCTTTTTCCACAGTGGCATAATTTGCCTGATGTTTGTTAAACTTTTTGGAATAGTAGCACACCTGGTGATCCACGCCATGCTCATCTTCCTGTAATAGAACTGCCCCAGCCCCCACATCACTTGCATCAATGAGCAACTTGAAAGGTTCTTGAAAATCCGGCGCTGCTAGGACAGGAGAGCTCATTAATATCGCTTTGACGTGGGCAAAGGCAGCCTGGCATTTGTCATCCCAAACAAACTTGGTCTCTTTCCTCAACAAATTCATTAAAGGGGCTACCACATCAGAGAAATTCCTGCAGAACCGCTGGTACCAACCAGCCATACCCAAGAATCTCATAGCTCCTTCTTCCCTTTTGGAACTTGGAAGCGATCAATGGCTTCTATCTTGGCTGTCACTGGTTGCACCTGACCCTGACCTACTACATGGCCTAGGAACACCATCTATGCTTGTACAAACTCACTCTTAGATAAGTTGATGGTCAACCCTGCCACGGTCAGTTTCTTGAAAAAATGCATGAATTTGTTTAAGATGATCTTCCATGGTCATGGTGTGGATGATGACATCATCCAGATAAGCCTCCGCCCCCTCAAGGTCTGCAATAAACTTATTAATCAGCCGTTGAAATGTAGCAGGCCCGTTTTTCAATCCAAAGGGAAGAACCTTGTACTGATACACCCATTTGGTGTGACTAAAGCCGAGATTTCCTTGGCTCTATCAGTAAGAGGAATCTGCCAATACCCTTTCAGCAAGTCAAATTTAGTTTCAAATTTAGCTGGGCCTATTCTATGAATACAGTCATCAATCCTTGGGATGGGATATGAGTCGGTCTTGGTCACTGCATTAACCCGTTTTAAATCCATACAACAGCGAAAACTGCCATCGGGTTTTGGAACCAACACACATGGTGAGCTCCATTCACTGCTGCTTGGTTCGATGATGTCGTTCTCCAACATATACTGAACCTCCTTCCGAAGATAATCCATCTTCACAGGGTTCATCCGATAGGACCGATAGGGGTGTTGTTTCACCGGAGTGGATTCCCCCACCTCAATATCATGATATACCAAGTCAGTACGACCAGGTACATCTGTGAACAAATGTGCAAACTCAAAAATTAGGCTGGATAGTTGTCCTTGTTGTTCCCTCGTCAAATTAATAATAATAATAATAACTAGCCGAAACCCGTGGAACATCCACGGAAGGGAGGATGTGGTGTATGGATAGAGTGTACCAATATGGATGGCATAGGGGATTTGCTTGTCCGAGTAAGAGTTAGGAAGAAAGATGAGAATGAAGAGTGCGTATATGAACAACGTATTTATTGCAATCTACTTAAATGACAACGCTACGATATACTTTTGAAAAATGAATGGATTCGTAATAGGAATCGGCATAGCACCACTCTGGCCATTTTTTATGAGACTATATGGTGTGGGTTGGATTTGTGTGAACAAAATCAAGAAAAAGGTGACACTTTGTAGAATCCAACTTACACTGTGTATAAAGTGTCACCTCCTGACTTTGTATTTTATATTGTTAGAGACAAAACAAACACTAAATAACATAACCACATACCAAAAACGTGTATTTTCAATTTTCACTTGTGCAAAAATGCTACTCACAATTACATCGCCTGTGCGTCGGCCTGTGATTGAGCCAGAGAGTTGGCCTGTGAGTCAACTTCCTTTCCAATGTCTGCAAGAGTTGAAATACTGATTGTGCATGTGTAAAATTATATGAAAGAAGAACATGCATATCAATAGATGATGCCATTGAAAAGGAGCGCAGCTGTCAATAGAAAAGGATGTCTGACTTATCAATTTGACATTATTGCACAGGAAATGACAAACAAAGAAACAGTTCATTTCCATCGGGTAATATTACGATGAGAGATCAGCCGATACCTTTATTATGTCCATCAGCATCCATGGCACTTAGGGGAAAAAAAAACGTGGCATCAGCCAGCCGCAGCCAACTATCACGTACCGTCTCGAAGTCAATGCCATCCTTTTATCTCTTCGTATACACCTCAATGATTTCTACCTTATCGTGAACAGGGTAAAGCCTACTTTGATAATCATGAACGGTGGCAGATGCAGGAGCGAAACGTAAGCGTAGGCCTCGGCCCTACCTATCCAGTTGTTGTTTCCGTTGTGTAAGGGGGGAAAAAAACAAACATTTTGGCCTCAGACCTTTGAGAGCACGTCGTTCCGTGAACTTTTTGAACGGGCCTCGTATGCCATGCTTCGTCAACGTTGGGTTGTTTTTAAATGATTTGAAGGATTAACTTAAGCACCGTGAATAGAGCAGACACTAATGGGCTGCTGATCGGTTTCACTTCGTTGTTATCACAGTATATGGAAGAAATTATGGTAAACCCACCTGATGAGGTTAGCGTACACCGCCATCGATGACACTGGCACAAATGGCGGAACAGATTGATTCTTCTTCATCGCATTGCATCGCATTCTCTTCCTGTGAAACTGTTTCATAGAACTGTGTCGTTTATGTACATTTTTAGCCGCGTCGCAGACGCTGCTCATAGAGTGCACTCTGCTGTTGTTGTTGTTACCACGTCTTCTTCTTCTTCTTCTTCTTCTTGTTGTTCTTGCAGAGAAGACAAAACCTCAAAGCTCCACCCATTCTGGGAACCATAGCTCCACCCATTCTGGGGGAGCCTTCATATAAACAAATATCCACCATTTTATTAACTCGCATAGCTTTGAGGCCTGTTTTGTAGGCCCGTGGTGTCTTCCTCTCACACAGTTTTCTTTCAAATCAAATTCGATATATCATTTCATTTTTCCCAGCCAACATAGTTTTAGACTCGGTTGAAAAAAAACGGGAAGAAAATGCAATGAAAGTTGCCCTTTATAGAACTAAATGAATTCTCAAAGGCCTGTAACTTCAAGTCCATTGAGATTTTTTTTTTTTAAATCGCGGCATGCTCAGTCATACACCGCCCGAAATAAGAGACGGGAAAATGCCGAGATATATTAAAAATTCGTCCATTTGATGACAATCGTCACGATGAAATATTTAATTTATACGTCGTCACAATAATGTGGAGAGAGGAGCATAGCTTCGTTCACGTGTCGCCACATACGGGAAATTGCCGAGATATTTTTTTTTTTAAATCGCGGCATGCTCAGTCATACACCGCCTGAAATAACAGATGGGAAAATGCCGAGATATCTATCTATAATTCCAGTAATCTCTGTATGTGTGTTTGTTTGTTTGTTTGTTTGTTTGTTTGTCTGTGACCGCTGTTTCTCGACAACCACGGGTCCGATATACTTTCAACTTGCCAGGTATATTGCTGGGGACCCGAGGATGTGCCTTTTCAAGGTTTCATATTAATCGGACAATTACTTACCGAGCTATGTCCAAAAAACGATTCAACCAATCAGAGAGCAGCGAGCTATCGCGTGTGCCGAACGTGGCGAACACACTCTGCCTCGGACGGCACATTTGAGAGCGTATTCATTTATTTCACGTTGGAAAACTATGTTGCCGTTAAACTATGTTTTAAAACTAATTAAAACTACTATCTATAATTCCACGGGTCCGATAAAAAACACCGTACTCGCAAGCCGTTCGCTTTGGACCAAACCATTTCATGTAAATAGAGGGGGGGGGATTGTCACCGTACTCGCAAGCCGTTCGCTTTGGACCAAACCATTTCATGTAAATAGAGGGGGGGGATATAATTTTAGATATAGATATAGTACGGGCATGCCCTAGTATTAAAAATTCGTCCATTTGATGACAATCGTCACGATGAAATATTTAATTTATACGTCGTCACAATAATGTGGAGAGAGGAGCATAGCTTCGTTCACGTGTCGCCACACACGGGAAATTGCCGAGATATATATTTTGTTTAAATCGCGGCATGGTCAGTCATACACCGCCTGAAATAACAGACGGGAAAATGCCGAGATATATTTAAAATTCGTCGCCACACACGGGAAATTGCCGAGATATATTTTCACTTTGCACAAAAATAACATCAAGTAATCGAATCAATACGAATGTCCTGTGCTTATAACATCGACGTTATAGGCACAGCTGCATCTAGGCATTGTGTAACATCGACGCGGCTTTTGTTTTAATTAAAACTTTTTGTACTTGTTATTTTATTACATTCACGTAGTTTCACTTTCTTGACTTCGTGGAGCTTCAATCTTTTGTGGTTCAAAAAAATAAAATAAAGATGGATTCTTCTTCATCGCGTCACATTCTCTTCCTGTGAAACTGTTTCTCCATTTAACGTTTCCAAAATCAAAACTTCAAAAACTTCTTCACTTCGATTCGAAAAAACTTCAAACTTCTGTTACGTGGTCCCCTCGGTCTCGGTGAATACCTGGTCTCGGTGACCCCCGGACCGTGAGAGGAACTCCGCCAGCAAGCTGTATTATATATGCGCTTTCGCCACGCAATCCATATGAATGTCACCCAGGAGACAACTGATGTTCAAGGATATATTTCCAATGGTAATGATACCATACAATTTCAATGACACAACCACGGAGATTTTCCCCGAGCAATCAACAATACACAATCATCACCAATTCCCAATTCACAATCAATTCCCTATGATTAAGATGGCCATCTTATACATGTGTGTCCCGGTGAGTACTCACGACACCCTTTTGGTCTCGGTCCCGCACAATGTCTCTGGGCCCCTCCTGACCAAGATGATGGTCGCCGTCGCCGCACTCGGGCGGTTGAACGAACCCCGGGTGGACGTGTTTCCACCGGGCCGGTATCGTACCAGGCACCGTGGCTGCAGCCCCTCGTGGCCACGCGAAGCGGATACGGTAGAGCAAGCCAAACCCCACGCCGCTTGCAAGGCGCGTTAGGCCCCAACGTGCGACCCGCACGCGTCTGTTTGGACGGTGCCGCGAACGATGCCAGACACGGGGTCGATGCACGGCCCCACGTCAACTTGACGTCTCCACCGGGCAGGTACACGTCCCGGTAATTCCTCTCGCCAGACAGGCTCCGGAACGCCGCTTTTCCACGCAGCGCAAGGTCGATCCCACCTTTTGTCGGAGCGGGGCGAGGAAGAATAATACTCGTCCCTTTTCCTCGTGTCTTTTCCTCTTCCGTTTCCGGTCACTTCCGTTTCCGGCCACTTGTTCAGAAGGGCTCCTGACCCTCCAATCACAACAACCCTTAATATACTACACACGGATAAGCAAAGACCTGAATGGTAATCCACATACATTCACATAAATATGTAACACTCCCCCCCTTCAAGAAAGAAAGTTTGAACCCAGCGAAAACTTTCTTTGCCGGCCAATTTGGAGAAACAAACCAGATAACTCAACCCCCCCCCCCCCCCCCCCCCCACATTATCAGTTGCCCCCGGGCACAGTTATCACTTAAAAATAAAGCAACCAAAATTTCACCCCAACCCCTCCAGATTACTCACTCTGGACTAAGCACCAGCAACGACATTGTCCCTGCCAAATCAAACTCCATCTCATGACCCTCTGACTTTGACCGACAGTTTCTTGTGAATGAAGGTTAAGGGGTTGATCAAAGATCCAAAGTTAAGCCACTCGATAGCACTTTTCTGGGAGGCCAAGCCGAGTATTCACTACATGGATGCCTTTAGGAACGCGGAGTTCACGGTTAGTCCGTGCAGGAAAGTTCTCTACATGGGCGCCTTGAGGAACGTGGAGTTCACGGTTAGTCCGTGCATGAAAGTTCACTACATGGACGCCTTTAGGAACGGCGTTCACGGTTAATTCGTGTAGGAATCTTGGCTCGGCGGCTCCGCCGCCTTCAGTGCTTCAACTTCTCAGAACTTCCCTAATAATTAGGGTGGGACCACTGGTCCCTGTAGTCCCATGAATAGCGTTCTCCTTCTCGGCCACTACTTTGCCAATCCTTCCTTCGGGAGCGGCCGTAACTCAGGGAGCCTCCATAATAATATTGATTGTGGCCACCACCAAAACTACCGCCCAGTTGTCCTCTCCTGTAGACCTCTCGACGCCTACGAAATGCCTTCCCTACTGTTATGGTCCGACCCTCCAAATCCTTGCCATTCCAATTCTTCTCTGCCTCTCTGGCGTCTTTTGTGCTGGCAAACGTGACAAAGCCGAACCCTCTTGACTGTTGCGTTTCCCAGTCTCTTACCAACCGCACTTCCACCAGCGGCCCATATCTGTTGAAGACAGAGGTCAGAACTTCTTCCTCTGTTTTGAAGTTCAGTCCCCCTACAAATAACTTGGCACTTTTGTCGCCATCCCGAGCTGGTGTGGTGTTATTTTCCCTGCTGGGCTCTTTACCAACCCTCAGGTTACCATAAACTTGACCCCCGGCCAAATCATTCCCGATAACCACAGATACACCCTCTACAGGAAGCGTGGCTTGTATACCGACGGTGACCGGTCCTGACACCAAATCGGACTCCAAATGGATGACATGAAGGGGAGCACTAACACCGCCCCCGATCCCCTGTAAACGAACACTATCCCCCGTTGCCGTCTCCTCGGACCATGGCAAAATGCCTTCAAGCATTAAAGATTGATGGGCCCCTGTGTCCCTCAATATCCTAACCGGTCTCCGGTTAGTCGAGGCTCCATCCAGTGACACAAACCCCTCTGAAATAAATGGTTGGTAACCCTTTTGATGGCGATTTCTTACGCTAGCCATCGCATTCGGAGTTGTAATAGTCGGACTCCGCTCTGGGTTGTCCCTTTTTATGAGGTAACAACTGGACATCAAGTGTCCAGGTTTCTTGCAAAACGCGCAAGTAGGCCCGGAGGAAAAACTCGGGGTCTGCCTCGGGCCCCCCGAACTATAAGTTTGTCTTGGGCCCGCATCCCTCTGATTTCGAACCGGTGGGGTATCATAGTTGTCCCCATAATCATCTCGAGGCCGCCGCCATGTATGGTCGTTCTCCGCACCTGCTGTTCCCCACCTCCCCTACGGAGATCTAGGCGAGGAGTTAGGTTCGTGGACCCCTATTCGGTGGGTTAAGGCATAATCATCTGCCATGGTGGCTGCGTCCCACAACTTTGGTACCTTCTTTTCCTGCAGGTACACTTTGATGTCCTCGTGGACACACTGCTGGAATTCCTCCACCAGGATCAAGTCCCGCAATGTCTCGAAGTCTTTCCCAACTCCTTTTGACTCACACCACCGATCAAACATGTTTTCTTTCACTCTGGCAAACTCCACATGGGTCTCACTCTCCCTCCTCCTGGCATTCCTGAATTTTTGCCTGTAAGCTTCCGGAACCAACTCATAGGCCTTGAGGATGTGCTTCTTCAGTACCTCATAATCTGCACATTGGTCCATTGGTAGCGCCGAATAAATTTCCTGAGCTTTCCCCACCAGCACACTTTGCACGAGTATGGTCCAGGCCTCCTCCGGCCAGTTTAATTGTCGAGCCACTTTCTCAAAGTGTGGGAAAAATTTCGCGACTTCCTTTTCACTGAACGGTGGAACCAGCCTCACATGTCTGCCCACATCCCAGGTTTTCTGGTTAGGTGTCGACCCCGTCAGCAAGGGTGGTGCCTCTCCCCGTTCTCTCATTAACTCCAGCTCCTTGAATTTGATTTCTTGCTGAAGCTCCATGTCACGTTCCTTTAATTCCCTTTCCGCTTTTCTCTCCTCTGCTTCGAGGTCCCTTGCAGCTCTCCTCTCCTCCGCTTTTCTCCCTTCTAACCTTTCCTGGAGTTCTCGTTCCACTCTCCTTTCCTCTGCTTGCTTCTCTTCTCTCCTCTCTTCTGCTTTCCTTTCCTCTTCTGCTCTTTCCTTTTCTGCTTTCCTTTCTTCTTCTGCTAACCTTTCCTGGAGTTCTCGTTCCACTCTCCTTTCTTGTGCTTGTTTCTCTTCTCTTCTCTCTTCTGCTTTCCTTTCTTCTTCTGCTCTTTCCTTTTCTGCTTTCCTTTCTTCTGCTTTTATCCGTTCCTGGCTCCGTAATTGCAACTCCAGTTTCCGGAGCTCAACGTCTTCTGGTTCTTCGGGTAGCCACTCCCAGGCTAACTCGTCCCATGTTCCTAATCCCACCATAGATTGTATCACCGTGGCCTGCAACTCTGCCTTCCTCAAATTAGTTCGGACCTCCAAGTTAAAATGTTTGGCCAATTTCAAGAGGTCCGACTTTAGCAACGCTCGGAACTGTGCCTCACTCGGGGTTACCCCAAAGTTCTGTGCCACAAACGCCATGGTGCCTATCGTTAACACCTGTTAACCTTCACCCAAGACTTTACCCCAATTTCTCAAAAAAAATTTTTACCAATTAATAATTAATTAATAAATTTTAATTAATAAAAAAATTATTATTTTATTATTTTATACAATTTTAAATCCCGGACGTAGACCCAATTGCGAAACCGCAAATCGTAATTTGGACGAGCCCCCAATTCTGTTACGTGGTCCCCTCGGTGAATACCTGGTCTCGGTGACCCCCGGACCGTGAGAGGAACTCCGCCAGCAAGCTGTATTATATATGCGCTTTCGCCACGCAATCCATATGAATGTCACCCAGGAGACAACTGATGTTCAAGGATATATTTCCAATGGTAATGATACCATACAATTTCAATGACACAACCACGGAGATTTTCCCCGAGCAATCAACAATACACAATCATCACCAATTCCCAATTCACAATCAATTCCCTATGATTAAGATGGCCATCTTATACATGTGTGTCCCGGTGAGTACTCATGACACCCTTTTGGTCTCGGTCCCGCACAATGTCTCTGGGCCCCTCCTGACCAAGATGATGGTCGCCGTCGCCGCACTCGGGCGGTTGAACGAACCCCGGGTGGACGTGTTTCCACCGGGCCGGTATCGTACCAGGCACCGTGGCTGCAGCCCCTCGTGGCCACGTGAAGCGGATACGGTAGAGCAAGCCAAACCCCACGCCGCTTGCAAGGCGCGTTAGGCCCCAACGTGCGACCCGCACGCGTCTGTTTGGACGGTGCCGCGAACGATGCCAGACGCGGGGTCGATTCACGGCCCCACGTCAACTTGACGTCTCCACCGGGCAGGTACACGTCCCGGTAATTCCTCTCGCCAGACAGGCTTCGGAACGCCGCTTTTCCACGCAGCGCAAGGTCGATCCCACCTTTTGTCGGAGCGGGGCGAGGAAGAATAATACTCGTCCCTTTTCCTCGTGTCTTTTCCTCTTCCGTTTCCGGTCACTTCCGTTTCCGGCCACTTGTTCAGAAGGGCTCCTGACCCTCCAATCACAACAACCCTTAATATACTACACACGGATAAGCAAAGACCTGAATGGTAATCCACATACATTCACATAAATATGTAACACTTCAAAAAACGTTTCCAAAACGTCACTACATTTAACTTTATTGAAATGACGATAAAGACCATTTGACCATCGCCTTCGCCCAGCAGACGCCAATACGATGGTGTCGTAAGATGGCGTCGTATCGGCCGATAATCGGATGCTTTTGGGTCCCAAAGTCGGCGAATTCAGATTTTTCGAGTATGGCTGTACGTGATAAACAAAGAGCGTGGTTCGTAGATGGAAAATGCATTAGTGCCGTGGGCATGGGGTCACTGGGTGCGGCGTAAAAGGGATAACAAAGTCGAGTCCTTACGCTATTATTATATAGATAATTCATTTATTTTGTATAGCGCTTTTCAAGGAGCCCAAAGGCGCTTTGACAGAGTGGAAAACATAATGCATAACAATACATGAAAACCACAATTGCAAAAAGACAAGAATCAATTGGGAAATATTTAAAGCAAAAGGAGGGAGAAGGAGAAGCGATAGTCAGGGGTTAAATGCTGTGGGTTGAATGTTGAATGCAGTGTTGAACAGGTGGGTCTTTAGTGATGTTTTGAATGTGGTGAGTGAGGAGGAGTCTCTGATGGTGTGAGGTAGTGAGTTCCAGAGGGTGGGAGCAGCGATGGAGAAGGCCCTGTCCCGCCAGGATCTGAATTTGGTCCGGATGGAGGGGGTCAGGAGGTTGGTACCAGCAGAGCGGAGGTTGCGGGTGGGAGTGTGTCTGGAGAGGAGGTCAGCCAGGTAGGATGGGGCCAGGTTATGGAGGGCTTTGTATGTCAAGAGGAGGATTTTGAACTGGATTCTCTGGGGGATGGGGAGCCAGTGAAGCTTGTAAAGGACGGGGGTGATGTGGTCACAGGTCCGGGAATGGGTGAGTAGACGGGCAGCGGAGTTCTGAATGTATTGGAGTTTATTGGTGATTTTTGAGGGTGAACCATAGAGGAGGCTATTGCAGTAGTCCAGACGGGAGGTGATGAAGGCGTGGATGAGGGT
This sequence comes from Myxine glutinosa, assembly GCF_964187855.1. Taxonomy (NCBI): domain Eukaryota; kingdom Metazoa; phylum Chordata; class Myxini; order Myxiniformes; family Myxinidae; genus Myxine; species Myxine glutinosa. The sequence goes on along the minus strand of NC_136267.1, from coordinate 84,036,451 downwards.
TTCTGCAGCTGTGGAGGAGAGGGATGAGCGGAGACGGGCAATGTTTTTCAGGTGAAAGAAGGCTGACTTTGTGATCTGTTTAGTGTATTTGTCGAAGGAGAGGGTTTGGTCAAAGATAACGCCAAGATTCCGGATGTGAGGGGAGGTGGATACTGGGATACCGTCGATGTTGAGGGCAAAGTTATGGGTGGATTTTGTGAGCGTTTTTGGGCCAATGATGATTATTTCAGATTTATCACAGTTAAGCTTGAGGAAGTTGATTTGAAGCCAGGATTTTATTTCAGTGATGCAGTTTGTCAGGATAGAGTGGGTGTCGGTGGAGACGGACTTGGTGGAGATGAAAAGCTGGATGTCATCGGCGAAGCAGTGGAATTGGAGACCATGACGGCGGATCAAGTGACCGAGGGGGGACAGGTAAAGGATGAAGAGGAGGGGGCCAAGAACTGAACCTTGGGGGACACCTTGGGGGAGGGGAGCAGTGGGGGATTTGCAGTTATTGATGGAGATGAACTGGCATCTGTCAGAGAGGTATGATTTAATCCAAGAGAGGGCAGGCAGGTAACGTTAAAGGTGGATTCAATTCGGGTGAGGAGGATGGTGTGATCGATGGTGTCAAAGGCAGCGCTGAGGTCGAGGAGGACGAGAATGTTGAGGTTGCCAGCGTCAGAGGAGAGGAGCAGGTCGTTGGTGATTTTGAGGAGAGCAGTTTCAGTACTGTGGTTGGAGCGGAATCCGGATTGGAATGTTTCATACAGGTTATTGGCAGAGAGGTGATGTTTGAGTTGAGTGGCTACAGCGCGTTCCAAAACTTTTGACAGAAAGGGTAGGTTGGAGATGGGTCTGAAGTTGTTTAGGGTGTCAGGGTTTAGACCAGGTTTTTTTAGAATGGGGGTAACAGCAGCAATTTTGAGGGAAGGTGGGACGATGCCTGTAGACAGGGAGGAGTTTATTGTTTGCAATGATAAGTCGAGAGAGACCAGGGAGGGAGGCCTTGACAAAGCTGGAGGGGATGGGGTCAAGAGTGCAGGTGGCAGTTTTCATTCCTATGAGGAGTTCAGAGAGGTCAGTAGGGGAGATTGGGGAGAACCGAGACAGGGGATGGCAGGACAAGGGGGGGGGGCAGGTGGTTGGAGGGGGAGCGGGTGCGGCGGTGGTCAAGCTGTTGTAGATGTTGTCAATTTTGCGTTGGAAGAAAGAGAGGAAGGAGATGCAGTTGTCTACTGTGAATGACTGGGTGGTGGTGTTCAGGGGGCGGAGGAGTTTGTTTATTGTCGAGAAGAGTGCTTTTGGGTTTCCGGAGCCAGAGTGGATAATTTGAGAGTAGTAGGCGGAGCGGGCGCGGGAGAGGGCATCTTTGTAGTGTTGTAGGTGGTCCTTGTAGGCTTGGGAGTGAACTGTGAGACCTGTTTTATTGCGGAGTCTTTCAAGTTGGCGAGCACGAGTTTTCATCAGGCGGAGTTCGGGGGTAAACCAGGGAGCAGAATGGGTGAAAGAAACTGTTTTGGTTTTTACAGGTGCAAGCTGGTCAAGGCAGGAGGAGAGAGTGTGGTCGTAGTAGTCAGTGAGGTCGGAAGGGGTGTGGAGGTCAACGAAGGGAGAAGTGGACATTTTTTCAGAGAACGTGGATGAGAATGAGGTAGGTGAAAGAGCGTTTAGCTGACGGAAGGTGATAGTGCGATAATGTCTTGGTGTTGGGGTGGGGATGTTGATGGTCATAGTGATAGCTAAGTGGTCAGAGAGGGTGAGGTCGGAGCCAGAGAGATGGTGCAAATTTAATCCAGTGGAGCAGACAAGGTCCAAAATGTGACCACGGATATGGGTAGGAAGGTCGACATGTTGAGTGAGGTTAAAGCAGGTGAGTAAATCAGTGAAGTCAGTGGTTATTGTGGAGTCAGTGGAGTCCATGTGGATATTGAAATCACCAAGGAGGAGGATTGAGGGGGAGAGGGAACATAGCTGGGTCAGAAAGTATGAGAAGTCAGACAGGAATGATGGGTGTGGTTTGGGAGGGCGGTAGACGACAGCCATGACTGACTGCGTGCGACCAGAGAGTTTAAAAGCCAGGTGTTCAAATGATGAGGATGAGGCGATGGGGATGAGGCTGGTCCTGATGTCTTGACGGTGGATAACGGCAATTCCACCACCTCGGCCCTCCGAGCGTGGTTTATGGACGTAGGAATATCCATTGGGTGTGGTGAGGTTGAGTGTGTCGTAGTCCAGAGGTTGTTGCCAGGTTTCGGTGAGACAGAGAAAGTCCAGTTTGTTATCCAGGATGTAGTCGTTCAGGATGAGGGATTTGTTGTTGAGGGACCGGGTGTTGAACAGGGTGAGCTTGATGTTGTTTTGAACAGCAGGGATGAATTCAGGTGATTTAGCCAGGGTTCGTAGGCAGGAGGTGCGATTGTGTGCGTTGCTGTGACCAGGTGCGCTGGGACGATGAGTGGGAGTGCGCTGAGCCGACCAGAGGATGGGGATGGAGTGACCTGATTGCAAATATACAAACTTACGACCGGAGCCACGGTGAATGTACCTGGGTCGTCGGAGGAGTCCATTGGATTTGATGGCAGAGATGCATGATGGGGTGGAGCGGGTATTGAGCAGAAGGAGCCTTGCGGCGGAGTACCGCAGAGCCATGCCAGGCAGGAGCGGAGAGACGAGACGAGGCCAAGGTTGAGGAGGTGAAACAATGGTCCCAACCCACGGGAGCGGGCCCGAGGAAACGAAGGAGCCAGGTAGGTGAAGCCAGGAGCAGAGCCGGCACCAAGCAGAGGGCAGGCAGGAGCAAAGAGATGATCACGAGCCCAAGGTTGATCACAGCAAAGCGGCAAATGCAGCGGCAATCGACCGCCGCCGCTACAAATCTAGATCACAGCGCGAAACCGCCACCAAACCGCTGCGATGGTCACAACCCACGAGAGCGTGCCCGAGGAAACAGCGAGCAGGCGAAGGAGCCGGGCAGGCGAAGCAGGGAGCAGAGCCGGGGCTATGCAGAGGGCAGACTCAATGGCCAAAAAAATCCGCACGACCACCAAAAAAGCAAGCAACTGACAGTGGCCCGGTCGAAGAAGCGGCGAGCATGTGACGCCTGCGTCCTCTTCATACCAGACCGGAAGCGGAGGTCAGCGAAATTACTTAATTTCTCATATAAATTGCTCAACACCTCCGTGTTCGTCAATCTGGGACAAGCCTGGTCATCAATGTTATCAATCTTCACACCGGCCTCAACCTCTGGATTCTCTTGCACCCTGACTACAGGCTCGACAGGTGAGACAGGAACCATTTTTTCCACAGGCTTCCTCTCCTGCTCTCCTACAACGATTCACTTCGGAACCAGAAAACCCGTCACGCAGGTTTATCTGTCACAGCGATAACGACTCTGTCACAGGAATCCCTTTCCCGGGAAAACCAATCTTCGCTCATGACCAACGTTCGCCAGCGTCTGCTCGATACCTCAAAGCAGCTCGGCCTTTCTCCCGACCTCACTTGCCCCGCTTTTCTCCTACTCCTCTTCTTCTTCCGGTTTCTCCCAATCCATTTCGTTTTTCTTTTAAAACACTCATTTTTCCTTTTGAAGACAGTTATCTCCATTTCACTCAAACTATAACAATAATAGTACATGGAACTAAAAATGCTTCCAGTGGATGAAAACCACAAAGACCGAAGTGACGAATCCATAACAGTAAGCAAGTCTCAGTTTCAACTGCGAAGAGAAGATTTCGAGCTGCAGGTTTGACAAGTCGAGTGGCAGTAAGAAAGCCATTGCTAAGACGGCAAAATAAGAAAAAGAGGCTTGCCTGGGCCATGAAACACCGCCAGTGGACTACTGAAGACTGGAAGAAGGTCTTATGGACCAATGAATCAAAATTTTAAATCTTTGGTTCATCACGCAGGGTTTTTGTACGCCGTCGAGTAGGTGAAAGGATGTTTCCTCAGTGTGCGACACCAAATGTCAAACATGGAGGAGGAAGCGTGATGATCTGGGGCTCTTTTGCTGGATCCAGAGTCGGCGACTTGCACAGAGTGATTGGCACCCGGAACCAAAAGGGCTATCACAGCATTTTGCAGCGCCATGCAATACCCTCTGGTATACGCCTAGTTGGTCAGGGTTTCATCCTACAGCAAGAGAATGACCCTAAACACACCTTCAGGCTATCTCAAAACTACCTTCGAGGAAAATAAGAAGATGGTAGGCTTCAAATCATGGAATGGCCAGCACAGTCTCCAGACTTAAACCCCATCGAGCTGGTTTGGGATGAACTGGACAGAAGGGTGAAAGCAAAGCAACCTACAAGTGCAACACATTTGTGGGAACTTCTGCAACAGTGTTGGGAAGAACTTCCCGAACAATATTTGATTTCTATTGTAGAAATAATGCCACGAGTGTGTTCGGCGGTTATATCTGCAAAAGGTGGCTACTTTGCCGAGTCAAAAATTGGTTCACGAGTTATCAAGTGGCCACTATATTCGTCATGTGTGTGTCTGTCTGTCCGCAGCATAACTACCCGATGATATCATCCGATCTTGATGAAACTTGGTTGGGAGGTTGATATCATGATCTAGTTGTGTTCTGCCTAGAGTGGGCGTATTGCGCCCATTGTCGGCGGAGTCACGCCCGAAAAAGATATATACACAAAGAATTAAGTTAAGCACCCCCCCCCCCCCCCCCGTTTTTTTACAACCTCGCACATTACAAGTTTGTTGTCGTCAAAACAGTGTAATATACCCATGATATTGCTATATTTTCTGGAGAAGTGATATTATGGTCACATAAAAACATAACAATCATGCCGTTTTCAATATTTTATTCTGAATAATTTAAGGTGAAATTTTTTGGGAAATTTAGGCATATTTTCACCTCAATTTAAGTATGGAGCTATAGGTCCATCACGGACAGTGTGGATGACGTTTATGTTTTCTAACGTACAGTCATTGTTCTGAGAAGACCTCTAGCGATCTTTGCGTCAATAACGTGTGTAGGACCCACGTGATCGGATCACTGACTCAACCAATCACTTTTTTTCACTTTGATCACTCAATTTCATCAATGGATAATTGCTAATGTCATACCAATCATTATTTGATCTCACATACCTTAGAATATATGCCAATGTATACATATACACAAAGGATATATATTAGGGGGTGCTTACCTTAATTCGTTGTGTAGGGGTGCTTAACTTAATTCTTTGTGTATATTTTTAGGGGGTAATCGAGTTCAAGCTACATCTTCTCCGAGGGAGTTGGTGTAATCTGACAGGGGTTTCGGTATTTGGTTAGGCCAATGTCATGTGTCCAGCCCCACGTAGCTCGATTTTTCATTTTCGCCCCAAGGTCAAGGTCACAAGGTCACGAAATTTAGAAAAGTCAATTTTTGATGGTTTTAATACATTGTTCGCTTCCTGATGGGGTGAAATGTCGTACATGATCTTATATTATCACATACATCATGAAATACAAGTTTTCCCACAAATTTCAGAATCTTCGACCTTTGACTTTTGAAGGTCACAAAGGTCAAATTTTCAAAGTTGCTGAAATCGAACCGAATTTTCGGTATTGTGTAGCTAACTAACCTCATAACTGATTATAGCCGGCGAAGCCGGTGTTGTGAATGAACGCCTACATATTATGTTGAAAAGCCAGATTTTGCTGGATCCTTTGAGAATTTCGAAGCTTTGATGCACCAAATCGCTCCATTGAGGCCGCCATCTTGCGTATGCGGAAGTATGCATAAAAAATTGCGAAAAAGTTCAATAGGAGTTTGTTTCACCCGTCGTACCGCGGAGAGAAAGGGGGACTATGGTTTTCCCCTTCATCCGTGTGTGCGTGCGTGCGTCCGTGCGTGCATCCGTGCGTGCGTCTGTGCGTGCGGACGTGCGTGCGTAAGTGAAGGACCGAATTCTAATTTGGTGTGTGGGTGCAACCCACGTCAAAATCCAAGATGGCCGCCGCCATGTATGTCTGACGCCATGTATGTCTGAAACTTGTGAGCGGAATATCTTGAAAAATAAGCGAAGTACCAACTTCTAATCTGGTGTGTGGGTGTATCTAGGCATAAGGAAGAACGCTATTGAAAATTGGGTTGCCACGTCAAAATCCAAGATGGCCGCCGCCATGTATGTCTGAACCTTGTGAGCGGAATATCTTGAAAAATAAGCATAGTACCAACTTCTAATCTGGTGTGTGGGTGTATCTAGGCATAAGGAATAACGCTATTGAAAATTGGGTCGCCACGTCAAAATCCAAGATGGCCGCCACCATATATGTCTCTGAACATTGTGAGCGAAATATCTTGAAAAATAAACGAACTACTAACTTCTAATCTGGTGTGTGTGTGGGTGTATCTAGGCATAAGGAAGAACGCTATTGGAAATTGGGTCGCCACGTCAAAATCCAAGATGGCCACCACCATATATATGTCTGAACCTTGTGAGCGGAATATCTTGAAAAATAAGCGAAGTACCAACTTCTAATCTGGTGTGTGGCTGTATCTACGCATAAGGAAGAACGCTATTGAAAATTGGGTCGCCACGTCAAAATCCAAGATGGCCGCCGCCATGTATGTCTGAATATTGTGAGCGGGATCTTGAAAAATAAGCGAAGTACCAACTTCTAATCTGGTGTGTGGGTGTATCTAGGCATAAGGAAGAACGCTATTGAAAATTGGGTCGCCACGTCAAAATCCAAGATGGCCGCCACCATATATATGTATGAACCTTGTGAGCGAAATATCTTGAAAAATAAACGAACTACTAACTTCTAATCTGGTGTGTGGGTGTATCTATGCATAAGGGAGAACGCTATTGAAAATTGGGTCGCCACGTCAAAATCCAAGATGGCCACCTTGCGGCTTTCACTTTGTCAACTCACATCACTTCACCAATGGAGGACCTCGGCGTAACGCTTGTTTCACCCGTCTTTGTTTGATTCACAATCTCATGCACCTCTAATTTGTAATTAAAATACTTTAAGACCAACCTCGTTCCCCGGGCCCGCACGGGCCCTGGTTATCTTCAACGAAAATCTTCACCAAACACTGGAACCAATGAGTTCGAGCATTTCAAAAAATATTTCAAAAAAGCTTATAAAATTTCTTAAAATAGGCCCTGAGCTAGCACATCGTATAGTTACTTCCTTCAGCTTCTTGTGACATTTATTGTTTGTAGGTATTGGGGTGGACTGTCTGCTCTTCTCTTTTACCAAGTCTTACCAGGTACAGTATCTACTACACCTACCTACTACCAACTACCCAACCTATTGATGCCATCGAGATGGGTAAAATAGTGGCAAGAGGCTTTGGCTTCGCCGGCTCATTGTGGCTTTGCAGTATTTTCTATCTCATTTCAAGGTCAGTAACCTTCGTTTTGACATTTCAAGGTCACAAAGTTCAAATTTTCAAAGTTGTCGGAATCGAACCGAATTTTCGAAATCGAACCGAAGAATACCGCTCGCTCATGAACCATCGTCGTCTCCTGACTTGTTTAAATTAAATTTTGTTAAACAAAATGATTTCTTTTTTATCTCTAATTGTTTATTTGTTCTATGCTTAATTTCAGAGTACATTGAGACCACTGATCTCTGAGATCAGTGATTGAGACAGTAAACTGCGTAAACGCGCGTTTGGACCCGGAAACAGAATTATGACGCGGTGCGTTACGTCATGGCTTACCAAGAGGCAGCGGCGAAGCCGGGCTTGTAAAATATTATAAACCATAAACATATTATTAGCTTTTTAAATAGTCGCTAATGCCGTTTATAACATTGCCGATGCGTTCGATATTTGATAATCATTTTAACAATTGGTTTGTTTGTTTTTCACACTGAATGAAAAATGTAAAGGGAACCTCTTGGTAAGCTGTGACGTAACGCGCCGGGTCATAATTCTGTTTCCGGGTCCAAACGCGCGCGTTACGTCACACTGAAATTGCATCTTGATTGGATGAAGTTTTGACTGGAAAAATTGAGGTGTTCTAAAAACTTTTGACCGGTAGTGTGTATATATATATACACACACACACACACCAACAACGCGCTTTTTATTCGAAATTTCACACTCGCTCGGATCGAGGAATGAGACCAGTGAGTGTACACAGTTAATATACAAACACACCGCCTTCCAGATTAACTTTACATTTTGATCACATACATTGTTTTGTACATACATATTCAATATTGTCAATATAATATGAATGTTGAAGGCACGATCATGACATTAATTGCCCGACCCCAGGTAGCCATGAAGTCATTTGTTTGCTTGCCCGACACTAAATTTTAGCTGCTCCTGTCAACCGGGCAACCGTTAATATCGAACTGAAGTGTGGTGCTGCGCACACAACTTGCTTGCCAAAGAGGTAGGCCACAACGCGTTTGATAAAACCAAGAGTCTTTATTATGAAAGCTCGAACTGCAGCACTGAGCGGGCCCGAGCCCGAGCTTAGATCCCACATATATGTGCCGAGGCCACGCCTCATCCCTGGGCGTGGCCGGTCGGTCGATAGGCGGGGCATGCATTCCAGTTCCCCGCCTGGACGTTCGCGCCACCTGCTGGTGCGCTGAGTTCGTGTACCTTGCTTGTGTCCGCCACACGCGCCCCCCCCAGAATTCTCGCGCACCTGAAGGGTGAGTTTGCGGGGAAGCCGGATGACCCCGCCGAAACGCCCCCTGGCAATGGGTGCCGGTCTGGGGGGGTGGCGGGACGGCAGGGCTGGGGGGGGGGGTGCCGGGGGTCCGACCGCCGGGGGGCGGCCTCGACGCGGAGGCAGAGCTGCTGGCGGGGGTGCCGGGGGTCCGACCGCCGGGGGGCGGCCTCGACGCGGAGGCAGAGCCGCTGGCGGGGGGTGGTCCGGATCGAGGTGGGCCGGCTTGAGGCAGTCCACGGAAATGCGATCCGGGGCACCGCCAATGTCGACCGTGAAAAACTTGTCCCCGGCCTCCAACACGCGGAAGGGCCCATCGTACGGGGGTCGCAGCGGTGCCCAGTGGGCGTCGTGCCGGATGAACACGTACTTTGCCGTGCGAAGCTCCGGGGCGATGTGGGAAGGCGGGCAACCGTGGTGTGCCGTTGGGACCGGGGTGAACCTCCGGGCGGTCTCCTGAAGGGCAGAGCGCTGTTGTGCCGCGGACCAAGGAGCCGTGGAGTCGGGGATAAATTCACCCGGAACCCGCAGTGGTTGCCCGAAGACCAGCTCCGCTGAGGACGCACGCAGGTCGTCCTTGGGCACCGTCCTGAGGCCCAGCAGGACCCAGGGGAGTCTGTCGACCCAGCCGCCATCGCGGAGGCTGGCCCGGAGCGCGGCCTTCATGGAGCGATGAAAGCGCTCGCACAGGCCATTGGACTGGGGGTGGTAGGCCGTGGTGTGGTGTAGCTTCACCCCGAGTCCTTGTGCCACCGCGGCCCAGAGCTCCGAGGTGAACTGGGGGCCGCGGTCGGACGAGATGTCCGAGGGGGCACCGAACCGGGCAACCCAAGTGGCGATAAAGGCTTACGCCACCTCAGCCGCAGACGTCGCCGCCAATGGGACGGCCTCCGGCCACCGTGTGGTGCGGTCGACCATGGTGAGGAGGTGGGTGAACCCTCGCGAGGGGGGCAGAGGTCCCACCAAGTCGACGTGCACGTGGTCAAACCGCCGCTCGGGCACCGTAAACGGGGCCAACGGTGCCTGGGTGTGGCGGTGGACCTTTGCGCGCTGGCACGCGAGGCATGTCCTGGCCCAGTCGCGGACGTCCTGCCAGAGGCCATGCCAGACGAACTTTGCCCCGACGAGTTTCTGGGATGCCCTCGCGCCAGGGTGGGACAGGCCGTGGATGGCGTCGAACACATGGCGCCGCCAGCCAGCGGGCACGATGGGGCGAGGCCAGCCGAGGGAGACGTCGCATAGGAGGGCCGTGCCCATGGCGTCGAACAGCACCTCGGTGACGCGGAGGCCCGTGACGGCAGTCCGCAAGGCCTGGACGCCGGGTTCGGCGGTCTGGGCCTCCGCCATCCGGGCATAGTCGACCCCGAGGTGGACCGCGTGCACGACGGACCGGGAAAGGCAATCCGTCACCGGGTTGTCCTTACCCGCCACGTGACGGATGTCCGTCGTGTACTCGGACACGGCAGAGAGGTGGCGCTGCTGCCGTGCCGACCATGGCTTGGCGACCTTGGCCATTGCGAACACAAGGGGCTTGTGGTCAACGAATGCCGTGAACGGGCGGCCCTCCAGCAGATGGCGGAAGTGTCGGACCAACAGGTGGATTCCGAGCAACTCGCGGTCGAAGGTGCAGTACCGGTGTTTGTGTGGGCGAAGCTGCCGGCTGAAAAACGCCAGCGGTTGCCAAGCACCATGCACCCATTGCTCGTGCACCGCGCCCACCGCGTAATCTGACGCGTCGGTGGTGAGGGCGATCGGTGCATCGGGCGTCGGGTGCGCCAGCATGGTGGCATCAGCCAGAGCCAGCTTTGCGCCCGCGAATGCCGCGGCCATCAGCTCCGACCATGCGATGTCACCTTTGCCCGGCTTGCCCCGGAGGGCCTCGTGCAAGGGGCGGAGGAGCTGGGCGACGTGGGGCACGAAGCGGTGGTAAAAGTTTACAATGCCCAGGAACTCCTGGAGCCCCTTGATCATGCGGGGCCGTGGGAAATCCCTGACCGCCTCCACCTTGGCCGGTAAAGGGACGGCCCCGTGCTCAGTGATGCGGTGCCCCAAGAAGTCGATGGTGGTGACACCGAAACGGCACTTGGCAGGGTTGATGATTAGGCCATGCTGGCCCAGGCGTTCGAAAAGCGTGCGGAGGGGGAGCAGGTGCTCCTCCCGGGACGCGCTCGCGACTAGGATGTCGTCCAGGTAGACGAACAGGAAAGGTAAGTCGCGCAAGACGCTATCCATAAGCCGCTGGAATGCCTGAGCCGCATTCTTCAACCCGAAGGGCATCCTTAGAAATTTGAAGAGGCCGAAAGGGGTGATGACGGCCGTCTTCGGGACGTCGTCCGGCCTGATGGTAGCCCCGGATGAGGTCCACCTTCGAAAACACGGTCGTGTTGGCCAACCGGGCGGAAAAGTCCTGAATGTGTGAGACCGGGTAGCGGTCGGGGTTGGTGGCATCGTTGAGCCGGCGGTAGTCCCCGCACGGCCGCCATCCCCCGCCGGGCTTCAGCACGATGTGCAGCGGGGAAGCCCACGCGCTGTTGGAGCGCTGCACAGTCCCCAGCCGCTCCAGCGTGGCGAACGCCGCTTTTGCCACCGCGAGCTTCGTGGGCTCGAGCCGGCGTGCCCGGGCATAGACCGGCGGCCCGATCATGGGGATGTGATGCTCCACCCCGTGCTTAACGGCCACCGCTGAAAAGGTGAGCCGCGTGAGGGCCGGAAAACTGGCGAGGAGGCGGGTAAAGTCGTCCGCTGCCGGAAGCGTACAAACCAAACTCGCCGGGACGGAACTGTCCAGCAAGCCGCTTGGCAAGCTGCTCGGTGAGCCGCTCAGTGAGCCGCTCAACGAGCTGCTCAGCGAACAAGCGAGCGAGCTAAAGGTTTCAGCCTGGATGAGCCGTCTGCGCTTTCCGTCGACCAACAATCCGTGCACACATAGGAAGTCCGCACCGAGCAGGCACGCTAGCGGCCACGAACGACCATTGAAAGCGCTGCCCTCCGAACCGCAGGGAGAGGCAGCGCTTCCCGAACGTGCAGATGGGTGTACCGTTGGCGGCAAGCAAAGCGGGGCCCCGACCCGCGGTTCGCTTGTCGGACGTGTAGGCTGGGATGACGCTTACCTGCGCTCCTCTATCGCAGTGGAAACGGTGCCCGGACAAGGTGTCCATGATAAAGAGGAGGGTGCCGGACTGGCTGACGCTCAGGGCCGCTACCGAGCGCCGGCTTGGTCGTTTCCCGCCCTGCCAAACGAGCACGGCGGGCAACACTTCTTAGCCTTGTGGCTGAACCTGGCGTGGAAATAGCACCAGGCTTGTGGCGGCGGGGGCGGCGGCGGTTTTCTCGGCAGCGGTGGTGGTGGTGGTCGGGGCGTGGCAGCGGCCACGAAGCACACTGTAGCATCTGCCTTGGGAACCACGACGGCCGCACCCTAACTCGCCCGCGTGTCGCAAGCCGCGAAGAACTTGTCGGCCTCTACGGCCAGGGCGCGGGGTTCCCTTATGTTGGAACCGGCCAGCGCGAGGCATACCTGTAGCGGTAGCTGGCGTAGGAAAAGCGCCCGAAATAAAAAATCCGGGGCTTGGTCACCCAACAGTGACAGCATATAATCCATCCGCATGGATGGTCGTGTGTCGCCGAGTTCGGGAAGGTCCAGGAGGCGGTCGGCCCGTTCGATCTCAGTGAGGCCGAACGTGGCGATGAGGAAACGTTTGATCGCCCCATACTTGTGGTCGGCCGGCGGGTGCCGCAGGATGGACACGACTCGGGCGGCAGTGCCGGGCCCGAGGGAGGCGACCACGTGGTAGTAACGGGTCTCGTCCGTCATTATGCCTCGAAGCTGGAATTGCGCTTCGGCCTGCACGAACCACACATCGGCCTGTGCTTCCCAAAACTCTGGGAGTTTTACCGCGACAGCATTGTTGGCCATGGCGCGTTCGGTGGTCAGCAACGGCCGAACCAATCGGGGTCACCAGTGAAGTGTGGTGCTGCGCACACAACTTGCTTGCCAAAGAGGTAGGCCACAACGCGTTTGATAAAACCAAGAGTCTTTATTATGAAAGCTCGAACTGCAGCACTGAGCGGGCCCGAGCTTAGAGCCCGCATATATGTGCCGAGGCCACGCCTCGTCCCGGGGCATGGCCGGTCAGTCGATAGGCGGGGCATGCATTCCAGTTCCCCGCCTGGACGTTCGCGCCACCTGCTGGTGCGCTGAATTCGTGTACCTTGCTTGTGTCCGCCACAGAACCATACTATAGGTAAAGCCCGTAAAGCCACCTGGAACCTTGATCAGGGAGCCAAATCGTTTCACTTTCAAACACTCAATGACCGTTCGTTCACTTTTCTTTTGCGCAGCGACCTCTGCACGTTGATCAATCGCTGCAATATATCGACACAATCGGATTGTGTCGAACAACGGATATGAAACCACGTGCTGGATGTTCCAGACCTTGCGCAACATGCGGCGGAGCGTCAACCGTTTGCGATTCAAGTGCCCGATCTCATCGAGAACAAGCATTCTGAGTATTGCGCTGCAATACATGTCCCCTTCCAAAGTTCAAAGTGCCATAACTTTGTCAAAAATGATCGAATATGCAAATTTATGCACGGTTGATGCTGGTTTTCAAACTTGATCTGAGGTATGCTGAGACACGTGTGTCACGCCTCGCCTCGTTGATAAGCCCGCAAGGTCGCTCCGTGGAGCGGCCTGCACGTATTGCACTGTGTGAATTATATAAATTATTACCAACTCACGGTCTGAGGTACTAGCGATTCAAGAGATATCCATTTTTTTATGGCACATTGGAGAAGCCAATGCGAGGTTTCTTCTTCCTCAGCTTGTCACAACTCTGTCAAATGCGACAGAGCACTCAGCAGAGTCCAGGCTGAGTTTAAAAAGTCAGAATTTGACCAAATCTGTTTTATTCGTTTGTTAATATACCTCAGCTATTGACAAATCTTAAATTAGAATTTATTTCAGGTTAAAATGACCGCGACAGGTCGTGTCCAACAATGCTTTCAGTCTGTACATGTGATAAATAATTAAATCCGCACACTTGATGCCGCTTCTTCTTCAGGCAATAACAACTTATAGCTTCCAGACCGTACATCCAATCATCTTGAAATTTTGCACACTTGTTACTCTTCATGACTTCTAGTATAGTATGAAGTTTCACGTCGATCAATAAAGCGATTCAAGAGATATCCATTTTATTTTTAAATATTTTCGTTTAATTAACGATATCTGCCAAACCACGTGAGCTATCGCAAATTCCAAAAGGACATTTTAGTAGACTGACATGCGGAACAGATCTGTGAAATTTCCCCTCGACTGGATCAAAAATGAGGGAGGGGCACGGTTTTAAAGGTTCATGCTTAGAAACGTCATAACTCTGAAACCATGTGACACATGACGTCATGCTCGCTGACTTTTTTGTTCGTCATGGGTATGCGATTCTGCCTGCAAAGCTTGGCCTCGATCTGTTCAGCCGTTGCAGAGAAAAAGGGGTTTTCGTGTTTTCACGAAAAACAATATGGCGCCCGAACCACGTGACCTGTGACGTCATAATTACCATTACAATATTCTACAGATCGAGTCGCTCCTATGGTGAAAATTTGATCTCAATCGGTCTTATTATTGCAGAGAAAATCTTTTTTAAAGGAAATTAAAACTTAAAATGGCACTGAGTTAAGGACCATCAGAATTATCAGAATTCCCAAAGTTCAAAGTGCCATAACCTTGTCAAAAATGATCGAAACGTCGTGAAGTTCGAACTTGATCTGTAACTTATCATGAGGAAACGATGTGCCAAGTTTGAAATCATTAGCATGAAGCGTTTAGAAAAAAAGTCCGGAAAACTGTTCTTTGCGTGACTGACTGACGGACTGACAGACTGACAGACTGACAGACTGACGGACTGACGGACGGAGGGACGGAGTGCAAACCTATAGTCCCCTCCGGTGTACACCGGTAGGGGACTAATAAACATGCGTTCAACTGTGGGGCTGTTTCATTACCTCCGCCACCAAATGTGGATGGACGTTATGTTTTCACCCCTGTCTGTCTGTCTGTTTGTTTGTGAACAAGATATCTCAAAAAGTTGTGGACGGATTCGGAAGACATTTGGCAGAGATATAGCGTATGTGACACGGACGAAATGATTAGATTTTGGTGAAGATCCGGATCCAGATTCGGCTACTAGAATTTTTAAAGTGATTCTTCACCATTGGGAGATCGGGTTAAAACCGATACATAGCAGGATATCTCAAAACGTTGTGGATGGATATGGACGAAACTTGTTGGACAGGTTGTGTGTGTGACAAGGACGATTCGATTAGATTTTGGTGAAGCTCTGGATCCGGATCCAGCTGGTAGAATTTTTTAAGTGATTCTTCACCGTTGAGTGATATGGCCAAAAACGAGGGGTAGATCAGGGTATGAAAGACTGGACCTATGGTGATTCCTGTGATTTATTTTGATTAAATGTGATTCTGTATTGTGATTTTCTGGTGTACTCTGAGATACAAAACGTAAACTGTTCACCAGGTGGAGGTATGCTCCCTACTGAGTGCCGTTCTCGTTTTAGATTTGATAATGCGTTCGTTGTTGAAGACAGGAATAACCTTGTGTCTGACACAAGCCCGGAGGAATCTCTCGGATAACTTGCTCGTGCGACACTTTCCATTTAGCCGAACAATGTCGTTAAGCTGCTTGACCTGTGGTCAGGGCCGCCAAGAGCCATAATGGGCCACGCCCCCGTAGCAATACGAAGTGTCGGGCCCCCTTCTGATGACCCGTACAATGCTGGTATGATTAAAGGTATTTCCACGACCGCTGTCCAAGGTAATAGACAGATAGCTCTTCCAGAGAAAGCTTCCTTGAATGACCTACAAATGGGGTGGGTGTAGGAGTTGCAGATAACGAGAGGGCGAGACACTTCTTAGCTTGTTCAAAGCTCCTTTATTCCAACAGAACTAACTCGCGACTGGAACTCATGCATCTTTTATAACACAAATCACTCTTAAGGGGGCGTGGCTCCAACAACCGAGCGCACGCCAAGCCCATACCATCAATAGCCCCACTGTTCCCGTGCCTGTGGATTATGTCCCGATGGGGTAACCACCAAATGCGCCCCCCCCCCAGAATTCACTCGCACGGGCAACGTCAGTTTTTGGGGGGCCTTAACCACCCGGCCGAAATGACTGATGACCCGAGCAGGGACTGTTAGCGGCTTGGCAGTAGGCGGGCTAACTTGGGACTTACCCGACGGGGGACGGCCCTGCCATGGGGGTTGAGCCAACCGAGGAGGCTGGTCTAGGTCCAAGTGAGCCGGCTTGAGGCGGTCCACTGAAAGGTGGTCCGGTTTGCTGCCGATGTCGACCACGAAGGACTTGTCCCCGGCCTCCAGAACACGGAAAGGCCCATCGTAAGGCGGCCGAAGTGGCCCCCGGTGTGCGTCATGGCGGACAAAGACGTACTCCGCTGTACGTAGATCTGGCGGGACGTGGGCCTGAGGAAAACCATGTTGAGATGTGGGCACTGGTGCAAACATCTTGGCATTCTCCCAGAGAACCGACCACTGACAGGCAGCGGACCAGGGGCTTGTGGCATCAGGCATGAACTCCCCGGGAACCCGCAGCGGCTGGCCATAGACGAGCTCTGCGGATGAGGACTGGAGGTCTTCCTTCGGGGCTGTCCTGAGACCCAACATGACCCACGGGAGTCTGTCGGCCCAACTGTCATCCCGGAGGCTGAACCTGAGAGCAGCTTTCATAGAGCAATGGAACCTCTCACACAATCCATTAGCCTGGGGATGATATGCAGTGGTGCAATGGAGCTTTACCCCCAACCCCTGGGCAACAGCACCCCAGAGCTCTGAAGTGAACTGGGGCCCCCTGTCTGAAGAGATGTCTGAGGGGGCACCAAAACAGGCAACCCAAGTGCCGATTAACGCCCAGGCCACATCGGCGGACGTTGTAGATGTGAGTGGGACGGCCTCTGGCCACATGGTGGTCCTATCGATCATCATGAGGAGGTGGATGAATCCCCGCGAGGAGGGAGGTGCCCTACCAAGTCCACGTTAACATGGTCAAACCGTCGCTCGGGCACTGTGAATTGCGCCAATGGAGCCTGGGTATTGCGATGCACCTTCGAGCATTGGCACTCGACGCAGGTGTTGGCCCAGTCACGCACGTCCTTCCTGAGCCCGTGCCAAACGAACTTCGCTGCCACCAACTTTTGCGACGCCTTCCTGCCCGGGTGAGAAAGGCCGTGGACGGCATCGAACACCAGCCGTCTCCAGCTGGTGGGTACGACGGGGTGAGGTTGTCCCAAAGATACGTCGCACAGTAGCGTGGTGCCCGTGTCCTTGAACGGCACATCAGACAGTCGAAGCCCCATGACTGCCGCCCTGCAGGCCTGGACATCCTGGTCGGACATCTGATCGGCCGCCATGCAGGCGTAGTCGATGCCAAGGTGAACCGCGCCAGCTATGGACCGGGGAAGACAATCGGCGACCGTATTATCCTTCCCAGCCTCCACTTTAGACGGCAGTGGGACGGCCCCCTCCCTCGTAATGTGGTGGCCGAGAAAGTCAATTGAGGCCACCCCGGACAAGCACTTGGCCGGGTTAATGATCAGGCCGTACTGACTGAGGCGTTCAAAGAGCGCTCGGAAGTGAAGCATGTGCTCCATCCTGGAAGCGCTGGCGATGAGGATATCGTCCAGGTAGACGAAGAGAAATGGCAAATCCCGCAACATGCTGTCCATCAGGCGCTGGAAAGCCTGGGCCTCGTTCTTGAGCTCAAAAGGCATACGGAGGAATTTGAAAAGCCCGAACGGTGTAATCACCGCGGTTTTAGGAATGTCCTGCGGCCGGACGGGGACCTTGTGGTAACCACGAACGAGGTCCACTTTAGAAAAAGAAACTTTACCGGCCAAGCATGCAGAAAAATCCTGGATGTGCAGGATTGGGTAGTGGTGGGGGGTAGTGGCGTCGTTAAGGTGGCGATAATCCCCGCACGGGCGTCAACCGCCACCCGGCTTCGACACAATGTGGAGAGGCGAGGCCCAAGGGCTGTCGGACCGTTGCACGATGCCAAGATGCTCCAACGTGTCGAACTCCGCCTTTGCGATATCGAGTTTCACCAGGTCGAAGCGTCGAGCCCGGGCGTAGACAGGCGGGCCGGTGGTCGGAATGTGATGCTCCACCCCGTGCTTGACGGCAACGGCTGAAAATGTGGGCTGTGTAAGGGCCGGGAACTCGGTGAGGAGGCCGGCGAAATCATCAGTGGTCGAGAGCATGCACGCAAGCCTCGTCGAAACGGACCTGCTCAGTGAGCATGGAAGAGAACTGAATGTCTCCGCATTAATGAGCCGCCGATTTTTAACATCCACCAATAGGCCGTTGGCGCAGAGGAAATCAGCGCCCAGCAAGGGGGTGGACACCTTCGCCGTGACAAAATCCCATGTAAAGCACAGTGCCATGGTCCGTTTGCCAAAAGTCTGAATAGCACTGCCATTGGCGGCTTCCAGAGCGGGGCCGTGACTCCCGGCCTCCCGGTCCAATGCCAACGCAGGTAGAACGCTCACCTGGGCCCCTCTGTTGCAGAGGAAACGACGTCCGGAGTCGGTGTCTGAAAAGAACAACAAATGGCAGTTAATGAGCGCCGGCCATCCCGTTTCCTGACTCGCTGAAGCTGCAGGGTGGCAGGCATGCCTTGACCTTGGGCCCAAACCTTGTGTGGTAAAAGCACAAGCCTGGGGCCTTCCGCCGCTGGGCCGTAATGGCGGCCACGACGGTGTCCGCCAGCGGCATAGGCTTGACGGGGCTGGGGTCCCATGCAGTCCCATGGGGTCCCATGCATATTGTTTCCTGGCTCTCCTGAGGGTGGACACACACTTGTTTCGGGCTTTGTGAAAGGAAATGAGATTTCCTTCCGTTGGATTTGCTTTCCAGGAGACGAAGGCAAGTTGTTTCTGGGCAACAGCCTCACCACAAGATTCCGTGTACCATGGACGGGAGGAAGGGTATGACAACTGAAGACGAGATTGGATAAATCTGTGCATGAGAGAGAGCAATTTACTTTGGAAGAATTCCCAGGATGAGTTGATGTCAGAGGCGATAGAGATGGGAGACCAGTCCAGATGATTGATGGCTGCTTGAAGACCGTGCCAGTTGGCCTGAGTGAAATGCCAGAATCGTCGACGCTGAGGAGGCTCTCGGAGAATGGTCAGAGAGATGTCCACTTTAACAAGCACATGATCAGATGAGCCGATTGGAGCAGAAGAAGAGCAGCAGACATTTTCAGGGAAGTTAGTCATAACCAAGTCCAGAAGAGAAGATGCTCCGTTGACTGAGATCCGGGTCGGGAAATTGACAGATTGTGTCAGTCCCAGTGAGTCGCAGAAGTCCTTTGCTGAGGAGCCATGGCTGGTGAGAGAGGTACCCACACCCAGCCAACTGGCATGGCGACAAGTGAAATCACCACATATGAGGAAGAGAGAGTTGGGATGGGTAGATAGAATTTGGTCCATATTATCAGACAGCGAGATGTAAATGGAGTCATCACTGTTTGGTGGATGGTACAACACATGTGAACAAAAGGTGGGAGCGAAGGGGAAGCCGTAGCCAGAGGTACTCTTGGGGGTGAGGTGGAGAGAGGGCAGTGCAGGGCGAGTGAGGAAGAGAGTTTTTTATATAAAGATAGCAACCCCACCTCCAGGACGAGGCTCAGGTCTATCATACCGGAGGAGGGAGTAACCTGGGAGAGATACCAAGGAATCAGAGACATCATGAAGGAGGAAAGTTTCTGTTGAGCAGATCACGTCTGGTTTGTCAGAAGCAACCTATATGGAGAGATCAGTCAAGTTTGAGCGAAGGCCCCGGAAGTTTGAGGTCCATACCGTTAATGAAGAGGAAGGGGGAGCATCGGATACAGAACAGGGGGGGGAGCGGTAGGGTAAGATGTGGAAGAGGGGGAAGTGGTAGGGAGAGCTGTTGAAGGTGTGTCAGAGATTTCAGAATAGCTTGGAGAAAGGGAAGAATGGGGTGGACAAAAGGTTTGATGGTGATTGGGTGAGCCACAGTGAGGTGTTATTTGAGGAGGGGGAAGAGCGAGGCAGAAGGTTGGGGGAGATGAAAGTGAAAGTTGGAAGGGGGAAGAAGCAGGGAGGACGCTTTGAGGAGGAGGGGTGAGAGGGGAGTCTAGGAGGGGAGGAGCGAGGGAGGGTCTCGGAGGAGAGGGGTGTGGGGGGAGTTTAGGAGGGAAGGGGCAAGGGGGGAGATTTGAAATGGATGGGTGATGGGGAAGATTTGGAGGGGAGGGGCAAGGGGGAAGATTTGAAAGAGATGGGTGATGGGGAAGATTTGGAGGGGAGGGGCAAGGGGGTAGATTTGGAGGGGAGGGGTGATGGGGAAGTTTTGGAGGGGAGGGGTGATGGGGAAGTTTTGGAGGGAAGGGGTGATGGGGAAGATTTGGAGGGGAGGGGCAAGGGGGAAGATTTGAAAGAGATGAGTGATGGGGTAGATTTGGAGGGGAGGGGCAAGGGGGTAGATTTGGAGGGGAGGGGTGATGGGGAAGTTTTGGAGGGGAGGGGTGATGGGGAAGTTTTGGAGGGAAGGGGTGATGGGGAAGATTTGGAGGGGAGGGGTGAGATTGGATTTTAGAAAGTGTACAATTAATGGGAAACGAACATTTATTGCAAAATGAGTTTCTTGTGACCTTCGAGTCAAAAATACGTTTGAGGACGCTGAAGGAGGGGTGGAGTGCAGGAGAGTTTCGGGAATGTAGAAAAGAGGAACTGTAAGAGATGGAATTTTTCTTTGGAATGAATAGATTTGGTGCTCAAGTCGAAAGCATCCTTTTATAGAAGAAGAAAAAAAAGGTGTTATAAATAATATACGACAGAATACAGTTCTTCAGGGGAAAATTTAAACATATTAAAATTGAGCAGTGAAAACTATCTGGGGAAATGGAAAATGGAAATGGGGGTGAAACACGTGATCGAAGAACGAACGAACAAATAAGAAGAACGAATAAACGAATAAGAACAGAGAAGGAAATAATTTTTTTTTATTTATTTGAGTTGAGATTTTAAACAAGGAAGTATGGGGTGAAAGACTGGGACAAAAACAGAGAACGAAAGTAATTGCAGCGCAATCGACGGACCGCTGAGAGAAAAACAAAGCCTCAAGGTCGGACACGGTAGCCTACTGGGCCTCAAAATACGCGACACAAATTAACCGACGATTTTGTATACATGTATGAAAAATTAACACCGAGAATCTTACTAAAGACACACTATAGGTACACACACCGAAAGATAGATAGTTTCGACAAAAACACAATTGTGAAAAATTACTTAACTTCGAAAGCGTGAGCGCATGGACAGCTTCGAAAAGACGTGACCTTGCCGACAAAGATCTCGCGAGATAGTTTGGCACATGTGTTAGTTTGGCGAATGTGTTAGTTTGGCGCATGTGTTAGTTTTTCGCATGTGTTGGTTTGGCGAATGTGTTGATTTGGCGCATGTGTTAGTTTTTCGCATGTGTTCGTTTGGCGAATGTGTTGATTTGGCGCATGTGTTAGTTTTTCGCATGTGTTCGTTTGGCGAATGTGTTGGTTTGGCGCATGTGTTCGTTTTTCGCATGTGTTCGTTCACTTAGTTTGGCGCATGTGTTGGTTTGGCGCATGTGTTGATTTGGCGCATGTGTTAGTTTTTCGCAAGTGTTCGTTTGGCGAATGTTTTGGTTTGGCGCATGCGTTCGTTTTTCGCATGTGTTCGTTAACTTAGTTTGGCGCATGTGTTGATTTGGTGCATGTGTTAGTTTGGCGAATGTGTTAGTTTTTCGCAAGTGTTCGTTTGGCGAATCTGTTGGTTTGGCACATGTGTTCGTTTGGCACATGTGTTGGTTTGGCTTTAAAAACCACTGAAAACACATCCTGTTGAGGGTCTGCAATCTGATTGCTCTTTCTTGTTGTCATTTGTCGAGCACTCGCTGAGTGGATTAAGCACTCAAGCAAGCACTCCATTTGAAAGCGAAAGGAACGGCTGGCTTGACAAGCGCTCGCAAGCGCTACTTGGTAATCGATGGTAATAATAATGGGTAAAATAGTGGCAAGAGGCTTTGGCTTCGCCGGCTCATTGCGGCTTTGCAGTCGGGTACTAGTAAATGGTAATAATAATACCATGCCTTGGTTTTTTGTATATATTTTTTTCGCCGGAACTCGCTCGTGGAAACACCGGAACTCCGTCGGGGAACCCGGAACTTTCTCGCTGCGTGAAGAATCATGTGTTCGGTGCTCCAACGCGCCAAAGAGAACGAACGGACATCGCACGATTGCACCGTTTCCTTCCGATAACCAGGGAGCCTTCCCTCGCCTCCGTTATGGCGAGGCGCTTACGGCTTCGGTTTGTGTCGGATGCAGACGCGAAGCAGCTTATGGTGACTCGCCCAATTAGTGAGTCCACGTTGTGAAATGTGTGAATCAGAATAGTCGTGGATTGGATGGTGGAGCACGATTCGCTGCTTCGGTGCACTCTGTGTCGGCTGTTCTCGTGGTTCGGTCCACTTGAGGGAGGCTACAGTGGATATTGTGCGGTGTTTTGTGGCCATGTTGTGTTGTTTACTTGTGAACAGTTACCGTGCATTATTGTGCGGTATTATTGCAATTTGTAAAAACCTTAGGTCGTGGTTCATATGTTCAAATTAAGCTGTGACACAGGACGATAAAAAGGTCATTTAAACATTTTTTTTTAAAGGTTGTGTCGTTCTCTCCAAAACAAAAGGCAGAAATGAACATTTTATGTCAGTTGTCACCTAACGGCTAACCAACTCGTGCACCAAGTTTCGTCCGAATTTTTGAATCGACAACTTTTTGAGATATCATGCTATATATCATTTTTGGACCCATCTCTCAATGGTGAAGAATCACTTGAAAAACACTCTACTTGGATCCAGATCTGGATCTTCACAAAAAGTGAATCAATTATTCCTTGTCACATATACCCAAGTTTCCTATGGTACCCATGCTGTACCAGAACAAGAAATTGCACAGTGGCACATGTTACAACTACCACCACTACACACTAACACGCCTTTGTAGGTGTCTCTACATAATAGGATGTTGTATGAACATTGAACTTGAACTTGAAGGAGCTGCGCTCCAACGCGAGTCGAAAGAATTGACGCGACCAAAGACGGAATTCGTCCGAGTTGCTTTATTGAAACAAAACAACTCAGGTATTCTGACAAGCCCGTTTATCGGGCAGCAATATATATACACATTTATGCCAGGGCGTTTGCCCGGGAAAACCGAGACCGGGCATGCCCGGGTGTCAAGGGCGAGTCCTGGAAAGGCGAATCTGGACATGCCCGGGCGTCCTGGACGCGGCCTGGCAAGTCGACGCTGGGCGTGCCCGAGCGCTCTGGGCGAGCCCTGGAAAGGCGAGAGCGGGCATGCCCGGACGCTCTGGGCGAGCCCTGGAAAGGCGAGTCTGGACATGCCCGGGCGGCCTGGCAAGTCGAGGCTGGGCGTGCCCGGGCGCTCTGGGCGAGCCCTGGAAAGGCGAGAGCGGGCATGCCCGGGAAAGACGGAACCGGGCGTGCCCGGGAGGTTCGGGCGTGCCCGGGAACAGCGAGTCCGGGCATGCCCAGGAGAGGCGCGTCTGGGCCCGTCCGGACGAGCCCGGCATGGCGATCGCACCCTGGCCGCGTCCTGGCAGGTGCAAGACGATTGTGTACATTCAGCGGGAACCGCTACACACGCCCCTCCATAATCGACCTGCACCGGCAGGGTCAATTTAAGGGGGGTCCGGATGACCCGGCCGAAGCGACCCCTGGAGGGTCGTGGGGGGGGGGGGGGGGGGGGTCCGATCTGGTGGTGGGTGGTCGAGCGGGGGGAACTGTGGACGGGGGGCGGCCTCGCTGCGGAGGAAGGGCCAACCGTGGTGGTCGGTCGACGTCCACGTGCGCCGGTTTGAGGCGGTCCACAGAGATCCGGTCCGACTGGCCGCCGACGTCGACGACGAAGGACTTGTCGCCCCGTCGCAGGACCCGGAAGGGCCTGTCGTACGGCGGTCGGAGTGGCCCCCGGTGCGCGTCATGACGCACAAAGACGTACTCCGCTGTGCGAAGCGCCGGGGGGACGTAGGACTGGGGGCCACCATGGCGGGACGTTGGCACGGGGGCAAATCGTCGGGCGGCCTCCTGGAGGTCCGAGCGCTGGTGTGCGGTGGACCAGGGACTGGTAGCGTCCGGCACGAACTCACTCGGGACGCGGAGCGGCTGGCCGTAAACGAGCTCGGCGGCGGACGCCCGGAGGTCCTCCTTGGGGGCCGTGCGGAGGCCCAAAAGGACCCACGGCAGCCGGTCGGTCCAACCGTCGTCCTGAAGGCCGGCCATGAGTGCGGCCTTCATGGAGCGGTGAAACCGCTCGCACAACCCATTGGCCTGGGGGTGGTAGGCCGTGGTGCGGTGCAGCGTGACCCCCAATGAGCGGACGACCGCGCCCCAAAGTTCGGACGTGAACTGTGGGCCGCTGTCGGACGAGATGTCTGCCGGTGCGCCGAAGCGCGCGACCCAGGTGGCGATGAACGCCTGCGCCACGTCGGCGGTGGTGGTGGAGGTGAGGGGCACGGCCTCCGGCCACCTGGTGGTCCTGTCCACCATGGTGAGCAGGTGGGTGAACCCCCGCGATGGGGGCAGAGGGCCCACCAGGTCCACGTGGACATGGTCGAAACGCCTTGCAGGCACAGTGAAAGGTGCTAGCGGGGCCTGGGTGTGGCGGTGGACCTTGGCCCGCTGGCAGGCCGTGCAGGCGTTGGCCCAGTCGCGGACGTTCCGTCGAAGGCCGTGCCAGACGAAACGCGCCGACACCAGCTTCTGAGAAGCTTTCCGGCCCGGGTGAGAAAGGCCGTGGATGGAGGCGAAGATGCGGCGCTGCCAGGAAACGGGCACGATGGGGCGAGGCTGGCCCTGGGAGACGTCGCAGAGCAGGACGGTGCCCGCGAAGGGGATGTCGGCCAGGCGGAGGCCCGTGTCCGCCGCACGGAGGGCCTGCACCGAGGTGTCGGTGGTCTGGTCGGCCGCCATGAGCGCGAAGTCCACGCCGAGGTGGACCGCGTTCGCGCTGGCCCGAGAAAGACAGTCGGCCACGGCGTTGTCTTTGCCGGCGACGTGCCGGATGTCAGTGGTGAATTCCGACACGGCGGAGAGGTGGCGCTGCTGGCGGGCCGACCACGGCTCCGTGACTTTGGCCATTGCGTAGACCAACGGCTTGTGGTCGACGAAAGCCGTGAACGGGCGGCCCTCCAGGAGGTGTCGGAAATGGCGAATGGCCAGGAATAGACCGAGCAGCTCGCGGTCGAACGTGCTGTATTTTAACTCGTTCGGCCGGAGTTGCCAGCTGAAAAAAGCGAGTGGCTGCCAAACCCCATCCACCCATTGTTCATGGACGGCGCCCACCGTGTAGTTGGAGGCATCCGTAGTGAGGGCGATGGGCGCGTTGAGCACCGGGTGAGCCAGCAGCGTTGCGTCGGCGAGGGCCCGTTTTGCGCTCGCGAAGGCCGCGTCCATGGCAGCGGACCAAACGATGTCATGCTTGGCCGGCTTGCCCCAGAGGGCCTCGTAAAGGGGCCGCATGAGCTGAGCAGCGCGGGGCACGAATCAGTGATAAAAATTCACCATGCCGAGGAACTCTTGTAGGGCCTTGATGGAACGGGGACGCGGGAACGTGGTGATGGCCTCGACCTTGGTCGGCAGCCGCACGGCCCCGGTCTTTGTGATGCGGTGGCCCAAAAAGTCAACGTTCGTCGTGCCGAAGTGGCATTTGGCCGGGTTGACAATTAAGCCGTGCTCGCTGAGGCGACCGAACAGTGTTCGGAGGTGGAGGAGGTGCTCGGCGCGGGACGTGCTGGCGACGAGGATGTCGTCCAGATAGACGAAAAGAAATGGCAGGTCGCACAGCACGCCGTCCATTAAGCGCTGGAACGCCTGGGCCGCGTTCTTGAGGCCAAACGGCATCCTCAAAAATTCGAACAGGCCGAACGGCGTGATGACGGCCGTCTTCGGGACGTCGGCCGCCCGGACAGGTACCTGGTGGTATCCCCGTATCAGGTCAATTTTGGAAAATATGACCCGTCCCGCCAAACGGGCGGAAAAGTTCTGGATGTGCGGGATCGGTTACCTGTCGGGGGTGGTAGCGTCGTTGAGGCGGCGGTAGTCGCCACACGGGCGCCATCCGCCCCCCGGCTTTGGCACGATGTGCAGTGGTGAGGCCCACGCGCTATTGGAGCGCCGCATGATGCCGAGGTGCTCCAACGCGTCGAACTCGGCCTTTGCCACGGCGAGCTTGGCCGGGTCGAGGCGGCGGGCCCTGGCGTAGACCGGCGGGCCAGTAGTGGGTATGTGGTGCTCGATCCCATGCCGCACTGCGACGGCCGAAAACGTCGGCCGCGTGAGGGCCGGGAATTCCGCGAGCAGGCGAGCGAACTCGTTCGCCGTCGGGAGGGCGCACGCCAGTTCGGTCGGCGCGGAGCTGCTCATCGTGCACGCCAGGGAGCTGAAGGTCTCGGCGTTGACAAGGCGACGTCGTTTGACGTCGACCAGCAGCCCGTGCGCGCAGAGGAAGTTGGCGCCCAGCAAAGCCATGGGGACGCAGGCGGTCACAAAGGTCCACTGAAAGCGCTGGCTGCCGAAGCAGAGGGTGACGTCGCGCGGGCCGAAAGTGCGTATGGCTGAGCCATTAGCAGCGACCAAAGAGGGGCCGCAAACAGCGTCCCGCCTGTCCTGCTCGGAGGCGGGTATGACGCTCAGTTGGGCGCCGGTGTCACAAAGGAAACGCCGCCCGGACGCTTTGTCCCGCATAAAAAGCAAGTTGCCCGAGTGGCCGGCGCTCATGGCTGGGAATGAACGCCGGCCCGGCCGTTTCCCGACTTGCCGAAAGTGCACGGGGGTCGGCACGTCCGAGCCTTGTGTCCGAACCTGGCGTGGTAATAACGCCACGCCTGGTCAGGTGGAGGCCCCGGCCATCGTGTCGGAAGCGGTTGCCGCGGCGTGGCGGCCGCCAGTTGCACCGGCAGTTCGGCCTCCAACCGCGCAGGGCGCTCGGGCGTCGTGGGCGTCGCCTCGGACGGCGGCAGGCTCCAGGTAGCCGCGCCGATGTGTTGGCCCGCCGAGGAGATCTTATCGGCTTCCCTGGCGAGGGCGCGGGGATCGGTGATCGACGTGCCAGCCAGGGCGAGGCGTACCGGGTGAGGCAGCTGGCGAAGGAACAGCTCGCGGAACAGAAAATCCGGAGAGTGCTCACCGAGCAACGAGAGCATATAGTCCATGCGCTCGGACGGGCGCGTGTCGCCGAGCTGGGGCAGGTCGAGCAGGCGCCGTGCGCGTGCCGCCGGTGAGAGGGCGAAAGCATCGAGGAGGAGCGTCTTCAGCGCGTCATACTTGTCAGCAGCCGGCGGGTGCTCGAGGAGGCTCAGGGCGCGGGCCGCGGTGGCGGAACCGAGCGCTGCCACGACATGGTGGAAGCGGGTGTCGTCCGCGGTGATGCCTCGCAGGGCGAACTGGGAGTCCGCCTGGGCGAACCAAACAGCCGCGTGAGCCTCCCAGAAGGTAGGCAGTTTAAGAGTCACTGCCGTGTCCATGTCGGTTGATCACCAGTGAAGGAGCTGCGCTCCAACGCGAGTCGAAAGAATTGACGCGACCAAAGACGGAATTCGTCCGAGTTGCTTTATTGAAACAAAACAACTCAGGTATTCTGACAAGCCCGTTTATCGGGCAGCAATATATATACACATTTATGCCGGGGCGTTTGCCCGGGAAAACCGAGACCGGGCATGCCCGGGTGTCAAGGGCGAGTCCTGGAAAGGCGAGTCTGGACATGCCCGGGCGTCCTGGATGTGGCCTGGCAAGTCGAGGCTGGGCGTGCCTGAGCGCTCTGGGCGAGCCCTGGAAAGGCGAGAGCGGGCATGTCCGGACGCTCTGGGCGAGCCCTGGAAAGGCGAGTCTGGACATGCCCGGGCGTCCTGGACGCGGCCTGGCAAGTCGAGGCTGGGCGTGCCCGGGCGCTCTGGGCGAGCCCTGGAAAGGCGAGAGCGGGCATGCCCGGGAAAGACGAGACCGGGCGTGCCCGGGAGGTTCGGGCGTGCCCGGGAACAGCGAGTCCGGGCATGCCCAGGAGAGGCGCGTCTGGGCCCGTCCGGACGAGCCCGGCATGGCGATCGCACCCTGGCCGCGTCCTGGCAGGTGCAAGGCGATTGTGTACATTCAGCGGGAACCGCTACAACATGCTCTTTGCTGTGCTTACCTGGTTGATGTCCACAGT
Organism: Myxine glutinosa; assembly: GCF_964187855.1. NCBI lineage: Eukaryota > Metazoa > Chordata > Myxini > Myxiniformes > Myxinidae > Myxine > Myxine glutinosa. The sequence goes on along the minus strand of NC_136267.1, from coordinate 84,008,504 downwards.
GCGTGCTGGAAGATCACTTTCTCCCCAAGCAGTACCATTGGTACATTGTCTGAGTCCTTCAAACTCCTTGTTTGCTCTGTGTACCGGTGAATGTCCTTATAAGACTTGGGTGTTGTTAATGGTGAACATGCAAAATAAGCCATTGCCCATGTGCATGCGCTGATCGCACATGGTACTGGAATGTACCTGATCATCCGTGTCCAGGATTCCCAACATGCATGTTTTGCTGTCCGTCACCACTTGCTTCCTGTACAAGCCCTCCATTGGTGTGGCATTGTATTCATTCATGTGAAGTGTTTCTCGATGAGCTTTATAGTCATTGGAATCTTGCTGTCACAATGGGCACGCACTCACCACCATCAGCTTTTACTACTTCATGACCGGTGAGGCTGTAACTCCCTTTTGGTTGGTGAGGCTGCAAACGTGTGGGCCGGGGCCACACGGTGACGAGGATAATCTTAGAGAGTAAGACCTCAGCGTACAAGGGTTTCTTGATCCGTAGTGATGAAAACGAATGGTTGGTTCATGAAATGCCCCAACAATTGCTTTTATTAGCTGAATGTTTACGTGTAAATGTCAAAAAGTATCTACAATATTATACAGTATGTATTAGTGGGGCAGCTTAGCCCAAATATTCAAAAGAATTGTGCATTTTGTGAAACAAGCACCAAATTTGGCACAAATGTACATTAATATGTTGCGAACATTTTCAGATATTGGGCCACTTGAAATTCCGTAATTTTTTTTTTCAAATTTTTTCAAATTTCGTAATTTCAAATTTTCGGGTGACACCGTCACAATTTCGGTCTTCGAGGCCGGCCGATAGGCAAAGTGTGACCGGAAGGGACGAGGTTCTCCTGACCACGTGGCCCTCGATCTGGGAAGCGAGAGGCGTTCCATTAGTGGACGCGCCCCTCACGCCCGACTTTTGGGCGGCCCCGGCAAGCCGTTTGTTTTGACGTTCCGTGACAGGCCCCGCACCCCCACCTCCGGGCCGACCGGAAGCTTGTGCTGAGTACATCATACCTGAACAACTCAGTGAGGCAGAACACAGCAGTGCACACCAGGGTGACCCCTTCAGTGCATAAACCAATTAACCTGTCCACTGCAGGGCATATAGAAATGAAGTTATTTTCTGCATATAATAATAATATAAGTTCAGTTCTATATAACAATTTCTGTTATCACCACTACCACTACAACTACCACTACTACAAGCTTTGTCTGGAATTTTGTGGACTAACAGACAAACAGACATACAGACAAGCTGGGATCAAAACATTACCTCCTTCCACCATTGAGTGTAGAGGTAAACATCATGGAAATTATATCATGCCCTAGATTTAATTCATGCTTACCCGTGTATTTGCTTCACTGGTTCACAAGGTCTTTTGCATACATGTAATTCAGACTCTCGTCTTCATTGCTGACCACACAATGTTCGCAACATATTAATGTACATTTGTGCCAAATTTGGTGCTTGTATCACAAAATGCACAATTCTTTTGAATATTTGGGCTAAGCCGCCCCACTATATCGGCCGGCCTCGAAGACCGAAATTGTGACGGTGTCACCCGAAAAATTTGAAATTACGAAATTTGAAAAAATTTGAAAAAAAAAATTACGGAATTTCAAGTGGCCCAATATCTGAAAATGTTCGCAACATATTAATGTACATTTGTGCCAAATTTGGTGCTTGTATCACAAAATGCACAACAGGTTTGCTATGCTGCTACACTATATATTATAGTAATAATAATTAAAGGATTTAGGTATTTTATTAACAATATTGCATGTGTTCATTTGTGTATAAAGGACAATCGTTGGAGTCTGACCATGACGGCGCTTCACACTCGGAGCCCGAGGGAGATGAGGACAAGAAAAAAGGAATTTGTGAAGTGAAGGGCAAGAAGTTTGCAGGGAATGAGATTCCCAATCAGGTCCGTCCTTCCTGCTCCAGGTTGACTCAGGTGTGTGGTTTTTTTTTTTTTTTGGTTTTTTTTAATAGCACAAAATTTAAGTTAACCGAAAAGCGAGGTGACCGAGGGTAAAACGCCAAAGAATCTACAGTGGGGCCAAAGCTTGACAAAGCAAGAGAAAATGGAGGAGAAGAGGGAGGAAACTCAGCAATCTGCAAGTAAAGGGATTGGGTTGGGTTGGGTCAGTGGGGGTAGAGAAGGTCGTGAGTACAGATGGGGGATAACCTGAGATGGTGCTGCATCGCCTGCTTGAAGACCTGGAATGAAGAGTGGCATTGAAGAATCTCCAGAAGACAGTTCCACAAATAGGAGAAAGTAGTTGAGCTATATGGGTTGAGCGAATGAGTTGAGCTATATGGAAATTTGAATTTGGGGAGTTTAACTAACTGTAGAACAAGTGCATCCTGGGTAGAAAAGATCATGGTTTTGGATGGGTGATGTTGCTCGCCACCATTCGATGGTGGTTAACAACTGTCTTGAAGATCTGAATTGAATGTGCAAGGTTTTGTCTCGTTTTAGCTCCTTTAACATTTAACCATGAATTGTTTGGCAATCCCTCACAGGATAAGCGCAATGCACTGGAAGCTAAAACTAGAAGCCCGATTGATAATAATAGTTCTCGTGATATTGAGAAATTTCCAAAGCACACTTCATTATTCTCACACAATGAAAATGGTTTAACGGCAGGCCCATCTCATTGATCCATCAATGAATTGGCGCAAATCAATGATTAGCTATGCACATTATACGCTGTAGTGTAATGCGAGGTGGTGTATCTTCAATTCCTGAGCTCAGCCTTAGTTACGACACTAATAAACGACGTCGAACTGTATGTGGTGTTCAGGTATTTGTCTGTCCGACTATTTGATTTACTTTTTATATGCATAGCTAGTGTGTATTTTCCCAATTGGATTTATTTGTTTTGGTGCATGTTGCTTTCCCCGAAATTCCATTTAATCGGTGGCATTGAGTGAGTCAGTCATGCAGCATCCCTTCACGCCAATAACTCTATTCCAATGTCTCAGTTATGCATATGTTGCTCCAGTCCTCCATGTTTGATTGATCTCGGATTGAATTTGAGGATCGTCAGGTTAACGATGATACAACGGTTTGTGGTGCCCAGATTTCTCAGGCCCAAGCCACACGCAGACTCTATCAGTTGTTCTCATTTCCTTGGTCTTGACTCAAGCTTGTTGCTTGTTTGCTTCATTTAGCTTGGCGAATAGAGAGCTTGGCGTAATAATTCCGAAAATGATCGATAACACGTGTAGACCACTTCAGTAAAATATTTATTCTAAACACAATTTGCACAAACCCTGTTGCTGTGACCAGCACAGACCGAAGAATACAAGCAGTCTTGATGGGAATTAAATGGCTAGCATGAAGGAACTGCGCTCCAACGCGAGTCGAAAGAATTGACGCGACCAAAGACGGAATTCGTCCGAGTTGCTTTATTGAAACAAAACAGCTCAGGTATTCTGACAAGCCCGTTTATCGGGCAGCAATATATATACACATTTATGCCGGGGCGTTTGCCCGGGAAAACCGAGACCGGGCATGCCCGGGTGTCAAGGGCGAGTCCTGGAAAGGCGAGTCTGGACATGCCCGGGCGTCCTGGACGCGGCCTGGCAAGTCGAGGCTGGGCGTGCCCGAGCGCTCTGGGCGAGCCCTGGAAAGGCGAGAGCGGGCATGCCCGGACGCTCTGGGCGAGCCCTGGAAAGGCGAGTCTGGACATGCCCGGGCGTCCTGGACGCGGCCTGGCAAGTCGAGGCTGTGCGTGCCCGGGCGCTCTGGGCGAGCCCTGGAAAGGCGAGAGCGGGCATGCCCGGGAAAGACGAGACCGGGCGTGCCCGGGAGGTTCGGGCGTGCCCGGGAACAGCGAGTCCGGGCATGCCCAGGAGAGGCGCGTCTGGGCCCGCCCGGACGAGCCCGGCATGGCGATCGCGCCCTGGCCGCGTCCTGGCAGGTGCAAGGCGATTGTGTACATTCAGCGGGAACCGCTACAAGCAATCCATTTAAAATGCAACAGGGAAAAATGGGTAATTGTGATGATTTGCAAAGCACCTGTCCTTATGGATGGGTTAATTTCCCCTCTTTTATGATCTATGACTTGTAATACAGGCCTACAGCAGGTGGTGCTATAAGATATAAGATCTCCTGACTGCCACTGGTAACAGTAACCCAGTGGTACCGGCCACATACCTGCCGCATGGTTGGGTAGTGACTAAACCGATTACTCTCACTGGCTTGCCAGTGGGGAGGGTGACTGTGACACCCTGCGGGACTAAAAACAATACTTGTTAAAAGGCGAACGAGCTCCCTTCGGGAGCCATCTGCCATCCAGTAAGGAGAAGGTGTCTCTTAAAAAACACCCATCCGGTTGGACCGGTTTTTTAGGTAGTAGGTTGTTGACAGCAACCATTCAGGGTAGTACTACCATTCTGACTTAGGAGCGTTAAAATCGTGCCCGGAACCATCTTGCACTCTCCATGTCAGGATTGCTGGTCTCCTTTGTCTCACTCAAACTATCGCTGCCGGCCGGGCTAGCTTCAATCTCTCTTTCTTCCAAACAAACATCATACACTTTTCATCATACACTTTTCTTCTCTTTTATTTAAGACGTGGACTCGATGAGGGCCATATAGTCTGTGCCTGGAGCCTTCACCATTAAAAAAAAGAAGAAATTGCATCCTCCACTCACCCTGCAACTATGAATGTTTTTTACCCTATAAATCTTCCTGTACACACCCTGAGTATAACCACCAGTTTTCAACTTGTTTTGTTCCCACTTCCGGAAGTATTATTATTATTATTTTTTACTGCTAAAAAGCTTTCCGGGTACACCTCAAATATAACTAGTAGTTTTCAATTAATTACATCCGTGGTTCAGGAATGCATATAATTCAAACAAACAAACAAACCCACAAACAAGTAGGCACTTCTTGAAATATAGTCGGACCCCGCTATTCGCGGTCCCGCTATTCGTGGAATCTTCGTATTCGCGGTTGATAAAATACGACCTGTTTCTCTATTCGCAGAAAAGTGTCCCGTGAATTTGCGGGTTTTTTCCATTTGCGGCTGTGTTCCGCGAAATCGCGGTCTCCCCCCTATTCGCGGCTATGCTCTGCGAATTTGTGGTGAGTGGAGGGAGAGGTAAGGGGAAAGGGAGGATAGGGGAGGGTTTTGATAAACCTGTCGGTTAAAGCACTATACCATCTATTTATCACATAAACAAAAATGGCAGAATTTCCCTCTTCCCCTCTGCACTGTATTCTCCATACGTGAGGGTTGGCTGACTGGTGCGATACATGCTGTAACAACTCATATTACCCAGGTGTGTGTGTGTGTGTGTGTGTGTGTGTGTGTATGTATGTGTGTGTGTGTGTGTGTGTGTGTGTGTGTGTGTGTGTGTGTGTGTGTGTGTGTGTGTGTGTGTGTGTGTGTGTGTGTGTGTGTGTGTTCAGATTCACCGGCCACACCATTTGACCCATGGGGCCCTCAATTGGCATCAAGTGTGACCATTCCTCCAGAATGGTTTTGCACTTTAACTTTCCCCCACTCCAACACCCCTATGTCCCTCACAAGCCAACCCCCTCCAAACTCAGGTTCACTTACTCAACTTGGATTTACATATTTAGAGGTCCCTCAAGGTGAGGGAAGTTTGCATTGTCGTAAGATAGCTGATCAATCTCCCAGTCCCACGAGCGAGCCAGAGATCCCTCACATCTTGGATGATGTTATTTTGCCTTCGTGAAGCCTGAACCTTGCAGTCTTCCATTTAAATGTTATTGTTCTGCACAAACTGGCCCGCAGCATGCGACAGCCAATAGATCCTGCAGGAGCGACCCGTGAACAAGCCGATACGGTTTAGCCTTTAAGTTTGGCTGCTTCACAGCCTCAACTGACTGTCGTATAGGTTTACCCACACAGGTTTTTCCTACTTCATCACTGTGGTCTAACTATTTGACCTGTTGCTCTGTGCAGGTTGTAACACATTTCTCATTTCAATTCCAATCCTGCTCTCCACTTTGTTGACAGGTTTAAACAAAAGACAGAGGCATTGGCGTTTTCCAACTCGCCTCTCACCACTAAGTCGGGGGAATAAGCGGGTCATTTCATAGGTCCGTCTCTATCAATCCAATGGTCTGACAAAGTTTCATTAAAAACACTTCAACAATTCGAACAAAGTGAGGTGCTGCTCCATCCTGTTGAAAGATAGCTCTTTGAAACAAGTCGGGATTTTCTTGGAGTTGCAGAATAAAGAGCTCTCGTAGCATGTTGAGGTATGAAATGCTGATGATGCTGCATTCATCAACAAAATGGGGTCCATAGACGTGAAATCATGACCCGGCACACCAGACGTTTACTTTAGGCGAATCTCTTTCGTGTTCAAACAATCCATGCAGATTTTCTTCTTCCCATATCCTACAGTTGTGACAATTAACTTTTCCTGAAATGTGAAATGTATCCTCATCACTAAAAATCTGCTCAATCAATTCTAGACAAACATTTACTCTTGTTTCATAATCCTTCTCTAAAACTTCATGAACTGTTTGCATTTTATAACATTTAAACCTCAATTCTTTATGAAGGATGCCATGAACAGAGCTTTTTGGGATGTTTGCTCTTCTACAGACTTGGCATTTAATATGGAATTTTTTTTTGTGGGGGTGAACTTACTTTTCAAGATGACTTAGAACCAAAAGTTAATTGGAATTATGTTGAAATTATTCTAGATTTTGTTAATGTGACCTTTAAAAGAAACAAAAACCACATTTGACATTTCGAAGCATATAAATTGATCCTTGAAAGTGATGTAAACTGATATCGAACTCAATTCACGGACAGTACTGTGTTAAACTTCTCTGCGTTTTCCAGAAGTATCTCTTTATTTTGCACATTAGCCCAATTTTTTTTTTAACAAAAACAAAAGTTAAATTACGACTGGGATTACGGACAGTAAAATTACAGTTCAGTACTTTGTGTAACCCCCACGAGCATTCAGGAGAGCACGTACATGTTGAGGCATGCTGTTCACGAGATTTGCCAAGGTTTGGACAGGAATCGCTTGCCATGCAGTGATAATAGCCTGCTGCAATTCACGCACAGAGGCAGGCTGCTGGTCCAAGTTGTCGATTTGACGCGTTAATTCTGCCCACAAGTTCTCTATCGGATTCATATCCGGGGACATGGCAGGCCACACCATATGCTCTACACCACGGTCAGCAAGAAAGTGTTGGATCATGCGAGCACGATGAGGCCGTGCATTGTCATCTTGGAAGACAAAGTTTCCTCGAAAGGCTGCACGAACAAATGGAAGCAATGTTTCTTCCAGAATGGCCCTGTGCTTGAACTGGTTCAGGTTTCCATTCAGAACAACCAGGTCAGTTTTGCCCCCTGCATGAAAAGCAGCCCAAACGGTCACCCCACCACCTCCAGCTTGGACTCTTGGCACGATACAATCTTCGTTGTAGGCTTCATGCATTTGTCTGCGCACTCGGACGCGGCCATATTGACGATAGACCAGAAATCTAGACTTGTCACTGAAGATCACATGATTCCAGTGTCCTGGCTGCCATTGACGGTGCTCTCTGGCCCACTGCAATCGGCGCTGGCGGTATTGTCTGGTCAGACGTGGCTTTCTCAGGGGACGCCTGGCACGATAGCCTGCTTGAACCACTCGTTGGTTGACTAGCCTTCTGGATACAGGCACATTTGTCAGTTGCTGCCACTCAGCCCTAAGCCAATTAGCTGACTTGGTACGGCCATTGCGGACTAACCGGTGCAGCTGGCGATCATCCCTCCTTGTGGTTCAGCGGGGACGTCCTGACCTCGGTATTGGAGTAGGGACACCCCTCTGAGCATTTCGTTTCAGGATCTTTGACACCTGACCTTGAGTGATGCCATACTGCCGAGCAATAGCACGCTGTTTCATGCCGGAATTTCGTAAAGCCACCACTAAATGAAAAACAGCATTGTCGAGTTGACGGACCATCTCCAGGGGAAGCGGCAATAACTTTTGTAGATGTGCAGCAGTTGTTTTCCACTAATACAGAACGCAACAACCCTTATATACCCGATTGTGAAGCCAATCGTCAAATGTACATGTCTGTACATTTTGTCACGCCACCTGTGATATAAACCTGTTATTGACTTCTTGCTGCGACAGACAATCAGTGACATGGTTCTTTTCACAAAGAAATCACCGAAGCGTAAAAGAAACTCACCAGATTGATATACCGAGTTCAGAAAGTAAACCCAAGTCAAGAAAAAAAAAAAGATTCCATATTAAATGCCAAGTCTGTAATTGACGTTTTGGGGCTCTTGGTAAATGCCCCCATAACAGCATTCGCCCTTTCATTTGACTTTCTTGGCCTTCTAGCAGATTTCCCTTTCAGCACAGATCCTGTAGCCTCAAACTGATCACCCATCCTCATATGGAGTGTCGTTCATGTGCTGGTTTGTTCATTTCATACTGAAAACGCCTTTGGACTTGTATGATTGAATCACATTCATGACAAATCTTACAATATTTTGTTTTCTCTTGAGGACCTGTCATATCAGAAAATGGGGTTTCTCCTGAACCAGAAAGATAATAATCGATTATGAGTGAGGTTTATATTGTTTGTTTTTTTGTCCGAGTGGCAAATGTGGATTATTGATGGGAATAAAAGTTCAACTTAAGGAATGGTGAATTAGCATTGTGACTTTTTCTGAACACCTGAGTGTTTCCTTTTAGGCAGAGCAGGGAGACGTACAGAATTATTTTGAAGCGCACCGAAGCTCCAAAGTGGGTACGTCGAATCGGACGTTGTCCTGCCTTCGCTCTGCACACCTGGACCAGGTAATGTAGAGATTTAACGGCAAGAAGTTGGGTATGGTGGAAAAGGGTTGATGAGTCTCAGGTTGTTTCATTGTCAGTTGCATGTTTCTTGCTGATATTTGTCTTCAATGTTTTTTAAAATAATCTGATTGCATTGCAGGATCGGTTGCTGGACCTTCTGGCTGATGCACCACCGGTCTTTGTTAAAGAACGGCAAGCACTTAAGGAAGGGTATCGTCATCTCTTCTCAAAATGGTTGCTGCAGCTTAGGTTGGTATCCCAGCTTATTGTGCCTTACCTTACATATTAACTTTCCTGATGAGATACGATTGTGCTGGAGTTTTTTCTATAGAGAGTCGAGGCTTGTGGAAAAGCTAAAATACTGAACAGATCAGGAAGCAATAGAACCAAAGGAACAGCAGAAAGAGGGGGAAACACCAACCGCAGGCTTGAGGGACAGAATAGAGGGAGACTTAGACAAATGAGTTTGAAGCATGGGTTGGTTACTTGCATATTCACCTATTTACTCTGTGTATATGTGATTGACATGAAATGTAAACACTATAACAGTAGAGTTCTGGTACAACAAACTTGCTACAATGCACAGCAATGATTAATCAGTGACATCATAATAACCAATTAATACTTTGTTACTGCAACAACGGAAGGGCCAATCGAACCAGCACGTGAAAGCAATATTTCTTTCCTAAATTTCAGACAAAGCAACTGGGGTTCATCTCATGGGATTGATCCTTCAGTTAGGAAGCAGGCATATTAAATAATTCCACCCTTTCAAGCCAGTATGAAAAAGTATCTATCATGCAGCCATCATGCAGCTATCATATCATGCAAAGTATCACCTGGCGTTGGCTTAGCGGTTAGGGTGCCGACTGCCGGCTTGGGATCCTAGGATCCTGGGTTCGAATCCCGGTCGATCGCTGAATTAACGCCAGGGGGGTTGACTCAGCCTGTCATCCTTCCGAGGTCGGCAAATTGAGTACCAGCTTGCTGGGATGAATGATCACGGTGTGTACCCCGATTTAGAATAGGTACACCGTATCCCTGTGCATCGTAAGAGCGTGACCAAGGGTTGGCGTCAGGAAGCGCATCCGGCCATAAAAACATTGCCTCAAACAGGGAACCATGATTGTCATGGGGCCCGCAAGGCTAACCCCCACTCTAGCGCAGAAAAATGGCCTTAAAACGATCATTCATTCATTCATATATTCATATGCAGCCACCAAGAGACTTAGCTAACTGCTTAGGAGCCAGAAGCCACTGGAAGATCTCACACACACAATTTGTGATTTTTTTTTACACACATTTGTTGTATGATCTACCTTTATTGGAGTGTTAAGGCAAAAATAATCTTGGTATTTTAGTGAGAAAGGAAAGTACATTGTATATAATGTATTTGTTTCTGAAGATGGGAACAGATCTGATGGAAGAAACACTTTGTGTGTTTGTTTAAGCACGAGTAAAAGTATGTGAACGCACTGTGAACGTGTTTTACCTCACACTGTGAATCGGCGAGTCTCCACGTTGTGATGCCGTCAGTGCGTTGCCAATGTTGCGATGCCGTCGGCATGTTACCACATTGCATGTTACTACATTGTTACCACAGTGCGTTGCCAATGTTGCGATGCCGTCGGCATGTTACCACATTGCAATGCTGTCGGTGCTTTGCACACACGGAGGTGGATACTTTGAGATCTGGTAGGTCTCTTTTCCATCCTCTGAAAACCACCCACGTGTGTGGAGAAAACATATATATATATATATATATATATATGTATGTATATATATATATATATATATATATATATATATATATATATATATATATACACATGAGTTCAAAACACACCTGGTCACACGTGTGCCGCACTGACCGGGTCCTCAGTCGAGGTCCTCAGCATCATCCCGTTTCGGCCCTTCAACCTCGATACGGTCAGCTAAGGTGGGCCAGCATGGGCACATACACATCCACATGCAGCAACTGCACCTGGATGCGTACATACCCCCACTCTCAGCCAGTGCGAACAACAACAACAACAACACCTCCGCATCCAGAATCCACAGCACCAAACAAACATGGTGGAACACTCAAACACCCACCTTTATACCCTCACCACTCACCAACAAAACACACCAGATCATTCATACACACACATACACACCCATACACACACATACACACACACACACACAACACCAACCAACCAACCACCTACCCTTACATCATACACCACCCAACATTCAAAAACACACACTCATGCAAAAATTAATTCATGCAAAAACACACACCCTCACCCACTCACTCATATACACAAAATAAGAAATAATAATGGTAACAAAAAACCTCAAAAAAAACAAACAAAAAAAAACCACACACAACCAACCTACACCGTTCGACGTGCCTCCATAAACTTCCTCCATAAACTTCCTCCATATCCAAAATGAGCCTTTCAAGGCACCCTGGGCCACCTTGTCACACATCCTCCTTCTTTCTGTCACACACACTCCCAGCCTAGCAAGAAATGCAGAAAAGGAATTGCCAATATACCCTCTACACCCCACCTCAAATGGCTGACACGAAACTCGCCAACCCTTCTCCCGGCACTCTGCCTCCAGCTCACTGTACTTTCCTCTCTTTCTCTCGTGCACCTCCTCCATGTTCTCTTCCCAAGGTACCGACAATTCCCCTAAGATGACCTGTCTTGTTGCACCTGACCAAATGACAATGTCAGGCCGCAACCTTGTCACACAGATCTCCTCTGGGAATACCAATTGTGGCCTTAGGTCTGCCACCACCTGCCAATCCCAAGCATCTGACAGCCCTCTTGTATATATATATATATATATATATATATATATATATATATATATATATATATATATACACACACACACACACACACACACACACACACACACACACACACACACACACACACACACACACATACTGAGGTGGATACTTTGAGACCTGGGAGGGCTCCGTTCCATGAAGGCCGTTTCTCCATTGTCTAGCTCTTTCATGGGCCCCAATCTCTGTTTAAAAAAAAAAAAAAAGTGTCAAATCGAATAGCCTTGCGATCAAATTGAACAGTGCTGTATTTTTGGCACCTTTAGATTCTTCATTCGTTTCCTGTGCTGTAATTAATTTGTTACCCATAGTCTTGTCTTGAGTATCAGAATAAATCAAGTGCACTCCTTTTAATGTTGTACTTGTATTGCTCATGTAACAGGCTCGGATTCAATGTGCTGCTTTATGGTTTGGGGTCCAAGAGATGTTTGCTGGAAGAGTTCCGCTTGACAGCCCTTTGTGATGAGTCACTTGTGGTCCTTGATGGCTCCTTCCCAAACCTCACTCTGAACTCAGTAAGTGCTGCTTCAGTCAGCAGGTAGGGAGAGAGAGAGGGGGGCGGGGGGCGGGGGGGGGGGGGGGGGGGAGAGGGTTGGATGTTAGAACAAGTGCTTAGTTAAACCTTAAACCTCTTGACCTTGTGTTTTGTACCTATAAGGTAAACTAGAACCGCACTCAGTAGAGTGCATACCTCTGCCAAACTGAACAGTTTATGTTTTGTATCCCACTGATAGGCCAGATCTGGAGTCTAAACTTCACTAGAATTGACTCGATTCGTCCTTGTCACTCACCCAACATGTCCACCAAGTTTCGTCTGAATCTGACCACAACGTTTTGAGATGTCGTGCTATATATCGGTTTTAGCCCCATCACTCAATGGTGAAGAATCACTTTAAAAAATTGTCTGATCCGGATCCGGATTCGTATCTTCAACAAAATGGAATCAGTTCTTCCTTGGCCCACACTCAACCTGTCCACCAAGTTTCGTCCGCATCCTTCCACAACATTTTGAGATTTCCTGTTCACAAACGGGCAGTGGTGAAAACATAGCATTTACCTTCGGTGGAAGAGTCAAGCATCTCAGTCAAGCAATTTACCAATACCATAAGTCAAGCATCTCTAAAAAGCAAAACAATAAAAATATACATTTAACCAATAAAATCACTATTTAATATTTATTCAATCTGGTTATTCATAAAGGCTACAATTTACACCACCTCAATCTATTTTACCCTTACGCTCCCTTATTTTACTCCAGTTTACTCCAAACATTATTTTGCTGCAAACCTGCAACTTTTTCACTTTCTACCGATAAGTCACTCTCACAATTGGCTGCCAGTTTGGTTCAAGCACACTTTGATGAAACTATAGGTGATTCTGCTTCATATTTACTGGACATGTGGTGTCTTTGTGCTGATGAAATCTATATTATAAAAGGAGCCATGTCTGTATGTTTGTCGTGTAATAACTTGAGAACGGATTTTTTTTTTAACGGAACGGAACGGACAAAAAAAATTTTTTTGTATGGGTACATGCACATGTGTGTCAAAACTGCAAATGCCAGACGTTGGTTATCCCTGCACAGAGAGCAGGATCTCCCAGGAATCCTTTGTTAACTTGAGATTGGATTTTAATGAAACCACTCTCAGGAAGTAAAGATAACCACTTATCCCTCTCCCTACAAAGATGTTTTATCCACCACGTTGATTCCTAATCCATACGAGTCTCCACGAATCCAAATCATACAAATGATACATCTTTCCCCATTTCTTTCATTTAATGTCTTTTTTTTAACACCAAACAACAACAACCTTTTTTTTTTTTAAGTACGCAAAGATTGGTGTTCCCGTCATCGAAGCGACGGGTCTTATATGCTAGTATGTTATAAACGCCTCCCCTCCCCTTCCACGGTGATTTAAAAAAATAATGACTGCGCAGGTGTTGACCTTGATTCTGGAAGAGATTCTGGAAGTTCCTGTTCCTCGAGCCGGTGTTGAGCAGCTGGAAGCAGTAAAGAAGAGTTTTGGAACAGGTGTGAACACAGCATTTGCTGTTTTTTGTTCATTGTACTTTCAACCTGGGCCAGAGGTCATAAAGCTGCACGTTCTAAGGTACAAAACGATGAGTAAATGCAATTTTCTCACCATCCCTCTCCACATATGCCCAATACATGGCAATTCCCCTTTTCCCTCCCCTCCTTATATTATCCCAATCTTCTCACAAACCTCTTCCCCTTCTCTCCGTAATCCTCTCCATCTGTCTTCTCCTTTTCTCTTCTTGTCCTTTTACACATGTAATATATAGATCAGACTTATAGCTGAGAATTGGTTTGGAAAAATAGATTGTTAGAATATATTTCCTCATACTTTCTGCTTCCCAAGCTCTCTACCTGTGTCAACGAGGATTACCCACATTCCTGTCTTAACAACTTCCTCCTGTCGAGCATTCAGCATGTGGCCCTCAATGGAACTCTGTCATCTCCTTTTCTAGTCGTTGCTGGAGTTCCCCAAGGCAGTGTCTTGGGCACAGTCCTGTCTCTCATATACTTTGATTACATCTCTGATGCCATGGATAACCCTGTCTTCCTCTTTGCAGATGACTCAACTTTATACATTACTGTACTCTTCCCAACGGCAGGATGGTAGCAACACTGCTTCCATCTCTGCTGGCCTAGAAAGGATCAGATGCTGGTCTGACAAATATAATATGTCATTCAATTAAAGTCCCTGGTGTTGGGCTAGCGGCTAGGGTGCCAGCTTAGGATCCTAGGATCCTGGGTTCGAATTCCGGTCGATCGCTGAATTAACGCCAGGGGGTTGACTCAGCCTGTCATCCTTCCGAGGTCGGCTAATTGAGTACCAGTTAACTGGTAATTCCCTGTGTGTCGTAAAAAGGCGACAAACAGGGTTGGCGGCAGGAAGGGCATCCGGCCGTAAAACATTGCTTCAAAAAGGGGACCAAAAAACAACAACAACCACGGTCCCCGAAAAAGGCCAACCCCCGCTTGCGGGGAAAAAAAATGGCCTCTAAAGGTGGTTTTATTCAATTAATGCAAGTGTCATATTCTCACCCTGTCTTTCTGGAAGGATAGTCTCATAAACTCACATGTATTTCCACAATCAACCATTGGAATAGGGTTATTATATTGAGCTTACTATCAACCACCATGTCTACAAAGCAGACCTTTTATCTAAGCGAGCCTCCATGGTGAGCTGCAGACTGGGCATCTTCTGTCATGCCAAGTCCTCCTTTGCTAAGTACGATTTCTCCTTACAAGATCTCCACCTTACATGGCCTTTCTCTGTAGTTCCGTCTGGTCTCTAACTACGGGCTGGTACCCACCAATTTGAGCTAGTGCCCACACTTTGGCCAGGCACCCTCAATTCCAGCTGGTGCACCAACTTGTTACCTATTTTTTCTGGATGTTGTGTAATCCAAAGCTCTCGACATCAGTGGCCTCTACCACAAAGAAGTAGATGCATAGGGCCTGGTGCTTTGCCATAGCAGAAGGTTGGTGGCTTTTTCTTTTTTAACTATCTCTTCCTATCTTGCTCTCTCATCTTTCAACCCTCTAGCCCTCCCCAGTTCCTCGAGTCCATGATGGTCTAAACTGTCCATGATGAATGAAATGAATATGAATGAATGAATGAATGATCGTTTTAAGGTCATTTTTCCCCGCTAGAGCGAGGATTAGCCTTGCAGGCCTCATGACAATCATGGTTCCCTGTTTGAGGCAATGTTTTTATGGCCGGCTGCCCTTCCTGACACCAACCCTTAGTCACCTCTTACAATGCGCAGGGATATGGTGTACCTATTCTAAATCGGGGTACACACCGGGATCATTCATCCCAGCAAGCTGGTACTCACTTTGCCGACCTCGGAAGGATGACAGGCTGAGTCAACCCCCCTGGCGTTAATTCAGCGATCGACGGGGATTCAAACTCAGGATCGTAGGATCCCAAGCCGGCACCCTAACTGCTAAGCCAACACCAGGCTCCATGATGGTTTCCTTTAAAAGCACAATGCGCTTTCTTTGTGCCTTTCTTCTTAAATGCCCCAAGTACTGACCCGGCCTTACCTGGCGAGAGGTTTTGCACAACAAATGTAATCTATACTGTCTTACAGTTAACACTCACTGCCTTCTCGGTACACATTGTATAATATGACTTACCTCTTGACAAATAGCTATTATAAGACAAATGTAACGTACGGGGTCACACGGTCCATACTATTCTTAACACTATCCACCTTTGGACCCCTCCCCTTCCACGGAACAATATCGTTAATAGAAATGTAGCCAATACCCAAATATATATATATATATATATATATATATATATATATATATGCTCCCAAATTATTAAAATCAGATTGTCATTAAAATAATTTGCTTGGTTTTGTTATAAAATTGTGAAACCGTGCGTTGTCACTCATTTAAATGCAGTCAGAGTTGTGTAGACGTGATGACAACATGTTTGCAGTTTTATTGTGATTCAATTTTATTTTTGCATCCGCGTGTGGAGCGATGACAGGTTGCCATTGATTTTCGTATTTGTGTTTAGACGGCGGTTGTGAACTGTTTCTGCTGGTGCACAATGTGGATGGGCCAACATTGCGTGCTGCTCGCACTCAAGAATTGTTTGCCCAGCTGGCTGCTCTATCCGGGATTCACATCATTGCAACAATTGACCACATCAACGCACCACTTGGTGAAAACATCCTTTTTGATAGTTCATTGTGAACCTTGCACTCACAAACCCTTTAAATGAGTTATAAATCATTGCTTGGAGTGTTCTGCTTTGACAAGGTGGTAGTGTAGTTGGTTGAGAGATGAACATTTCAGATTGTTATTTTAAATTAATTTGTGCCGTGGTTCTTGTTGTGCCCAGTTTGGGACCAGGGGCGTGCGGGACAATTCCGTTGGTTATGGTTCGAGGTTCCAACATTTGAAGCATACACGAAGGAGACTGCCTTTGAAAAGTCATTGCTAGCTCATTCCTCTGGAACCCTGGTGTTGAGCTCACTTACACATGTTCTGCGCAGCCTGACTCCAAATGCTCGGTGTGCAACTGTTTCTTGTATGTCTATGTGGAGTCGTTCATTACCATTTTTGCTGGGTTGTGCTGTTATTTTATCTGACCTAATTTTGTCATGTTGTCTTCAGAGGAATTTTTGCCCTCTTGGCACAATACCAGTTGAAGCACAAGAACACCACATCTTACCCAGGTAAGATTGATATACCTGCTTCCACAAACACCAAAGAAAACACACTTTACTTTACGCTCTGCTGGCGCCAACCTCCTGTCCCCTCCTATCCAGACCAAATTCAGATCCTGGGGGGACAGGGCCTTCTCCATCGCTGCTCCCACCCTCTGGAACTCACTACCTCACACCATCAGAGACTCCTCCTCACTCACCACATTCAAAACATCACTCAAGACCCACCTGTTCAACACTGCATTTAACATTTAACCCACAGCATTTAACCCCCGACTCTCTCTTCTCCTTCTTCCTTTTGCTTTGATTATTTACCTATTTATTTGTTTTTTTGCACTTGTTTTTTGTACTCTGTCAAAGCGTCTTTGGGCTTCTTGAAAAGCGCTATATAAAATAAATGTATTATTATTATTATTACTTCAAAAGTGAGACCACCAACTTGCGCAACTGCCCGACATGGCTAGGATAGCTTAAAGGTGTAGTGTAATTTCCTTCACGCTTTCTCATCTAGGTTTGATTGGATCTTTCCAAGGTAATACATTGCATCAATGAGAGTGCCCGTCTCTTGGATGGATGCTATCTAGGACTTGTCTGCTAGAATTAGTCGGTGGACATTAAAGATCCCATGGTGTCTTCATAGAGTAGGTGAGTTATCACCGGCATCCTGAAAAAAGTGACAATATTCCTGCCTCAACTTCACTTTTGGTCACACAATGCAGCCATCTGAAGGAGGTCTTCGGTGGACACGCCACATGACTGTGGCCTTAAAGTTGCTAAACTGACGGCAGAGAATAGGATATAAAGGCTGCCCAGCAAGAAAAGGCTTAAGTCTAATCTCTCATCAAGTTCCAGATGAAGACCAGGTAGTGGTTAAAATGTCAATATTGGTTTTGAGTACGCCATCTGTTGGAGCGCCTTTGGTGCACCGCCCGTGGGAGTGCTGTGCCGTGGGCACACCTCTCCTTGGGGTGCTGCACTGCACTACATCAAGGGTTTTAAGACATGTTCACTGTTGTGTTTTTAGCTCGTCTACGACAGCCATAACGTTGTTCAGTCAGTCCGTCCTTTCATCAGTCAGACAGTGGATCCATTAGCGGCTCAATGGATCGTTTTAAAACTTGGGGTGATGATTCATGGCATCCATGAGCAAACATTGATGGAGCCCTTTTTAATATTTCCATCCAGGTGGTGAGGTAATTCGCTGGTTAACTCAAAAGTAATCTATGTTTGTATGCCCATCATATTTTGTGAGATACCGTCGTCTCACGAGATTGTGAATTAAATAAAAACGAGAACGACACTCTTCGACGCCACGACGTCAACCGATATGCCTCCACCCACATTATTGCATCATTATAATACTTGCACCAAGTTTTATTCAAATCCATTCAGCTGTTCTCAAGTGATCAATTTTTTAACCGGACATGACCTCTGACCTTTGACCTCTTGACCCCAAAATTTCATCCGTTCATGTTTACATCATTATACATACTTGTACCAAGTTTGAATTATATCCCTTCAGCCGTTCTCAAGTTATAAACCTATTACAGACTTTGACCTTTTACCTCTTGACCCCAAAATCATATAAGTTCATCTATGCATCATGATAATACTTGTACCTATTTTGGTCAGAATCCCATCACTGGTTCACAAGTTATCATGGTAACAGGAATTCTACCTAACATGACCTTTGGCCTTTGACCTCCTGACTACGAAATCTAATCAGACAATCTTTACATCATTATACATATCTGTACCAAGTTTGAATTATATCACATCAGCTGTTCTCAAGTTATAGACCTATAACAGACTTTGACCTTTGACCCCAAAATCGAATATGTTCATCTTTGTATCATACATAATACATACTTGTACCAAACTTGGTCAGAATCCAATCACTGGTTCACAAGTTATCGTGGTAACAGGGCTTTTACCTAACATGACCTCTGACCTTTGGCCTTTGACCTCGTGACCCCAACATCTAATCGGTTAATCTTTACCTCATTATACATATCTGCACCAAGTTTGACTAAGATCTCTTCAGCCGTTCTCAAGTTATCATGGTAACGAAAACCTATCATGGACGGACGGACGGACGGACAGACGGACGGACAACCTGAAAACATAATGCCTCTGGCGACTTCGTTAACGGAGGCATAAAAAATACGATGTTTTGTTGTTATTTAATTTTAACCTCTTGAAGCCTCTTAATTTGATTTGATCTTAATCATAATTTAATATAAGCTCGTAATTACATTTTAACCTCTTAATGTCCTCTTGATTAAGGATTAAGAGAGGGGTGTGGGCAGGGATTTTGTCCTTTTAAGACCCTTCTGGCAATTTAGACCCTTAAGATCCTTAAGACCCTGACTACTATTGAAATGTACCCTTTTGGCCATTTAGACCCCCTAAAACGATTAATATCCCTGTCCCTGTAGACACTTTGACTCTAGACCTGGTAAATGCTTACGTCCCTTGACCCTTTACACTTTGGACTTTAGACACTTTAAACCCTGAGATTTTAAAGACCCTTTCTAGACCTTTTAAGACCCTTTGGATGCCTTTGGAGATGTTCATCCTTTAGACCCTAACTACTTTTGGAATGTACCCTTCAGACTTCTTATGACCCTTTAACCCCTATCGACCCCTTACATCTATAGACCCTCTTGACATTTCGACTGTTTAGACTCTGTAGAACCCTTTAGGCCTTTTAAGACCCTTTCAACAAACACTTTCAACAATTTCGACCTCTTTAGACCACACAAGACCCTTAGACCCTTTTACACCACTTTAGGGTAAAAAAGGGTTTATGGGTCTTTTCACTGGACAAAAACTAATGGAACGTTTTTGATCAATTCAGAACCCACTCTTCCTGCATAGTTTTCACTGTGTGAATACAATCGTGTTATCGGGCCTTTTATCCTCATCGACGGGCCCATAATTTTCCATCGAATCAAACTAAAAATCAACTTTATCACTGAAAGCAAATCACCACAACTATGACGGCCCTCCATCGGGAGACGAGCGTCTGTCCACTTGGGACTATCTTACTATAATTCACCAATTGTCCGTCTGTCCGTTTGAAGGTACCGCAAAAACGGCTCAACCGATCGCAACGATATTTTGGGTGGGTATTCCTGGGACCCCTGGGAGTAAAATAGGCTATATTGTTTTTCCAATTTTTCCAAGTTTTCCAATTTTCCAGTTTTTCCAAACACGATGGAATAATATTTACCGATATGAACAGTTATGTGGCTTTTATTGAAATTCTACAAATACTGTTTATATTTTCATGACAATTATGAACCTGCCGCAAATGCGGAAGTGGACAGATGACGGCAATGCGCGGGTTTGATAATATCCAAATACAACCATCATTCAATCGTAATGTTAAATCGTTAAACGTGAATCGTGTTAATCGTTTTGTTAAAGTATCAATTTATGATTGGAATTGAGTGAATACAATTACGATTTTGAATTCGTAATTGTGTTCACCCAACCGTACGGAACTTCACATCAGGATTTAAATATTTGTTTATGTCACGAATGTTGTTAAAAGTTTATTTTTTATATTAATGTTATTTCATTTGTGATTGGAGTTATGCTGTTTGGAATGAAAAAAGAGATATCGAGTTCAAGTGAATGAAGAAATGCCTTGACGGTTTCTCCTTTCTAAACATGAATTCGCGGATCGCCATATGCAGATTCGCCATTGACTGGGTATGGAACAAACATACCCGTTTGTTTGCCAACGGGTACGTTTTTCATGGAAGTCCTTCACGAACTTGCTGTCCATGTCTGACGTGCGACTGAAGGTGCTACAGGAATGTGGAATTTATTGGTTTCATGCTTTAGCATTCGCCGTTTCTGCATTGTCTGTTTGCTTCTGGCCTCCCACCCGTGCATAGCACGGGTACCTCACTAGTTCAATAAATTTGTCACTGAGAAAGGAGGAAACTTTATTGATACATTGAACTCTAGGTAACATGAAGCAACATTTTACCAGCGTCAGGGCAATCATCAGATGGCATGATGGAACCTTTTAGTATAGCGATTAACTGGCCAAATTTACCTTAATAGTTCAAATCATGATAGAAGCATGAAATTTAATTGAAATATACTTTATCATATATGTAGAATTATAAATTAATATTGGTACCCAGCATGGCAACCAATGAGAAGTCCATCAAAATGGACACCATTTCCAAGATGGCCACCAAATGTATAACAAGTAGCTAATTTACAATCTTTATGGAGTCATGTTCTCATGATGTCAGAAACATGCAATTTGGTGGACAGGTAACTTATTATATGTCGAATATAAATGATTGGTAACCCACACAAAGAGCATGTATATAGTTCATAAGCAACAGTTCAAGTTCCAAAACCATTGCCCAGTACTTAGATTGGGAATGCTGTTCACATTTTTCTTCACACCATGCATGGATTCAAACCATATCTGCATGACCATCATTTTCATCACCCTCACTGCTTTGCTAAGTCATCTTTTGCAAGATTTATAATGCAGCAGCTGTGACCTGGTGTGCATATCAAGAACGAGTGACTTGGATGCTCTCGAGATTCCATTGGCTTTTTCAGTTGTCGTTAAGCCAGCTTGCTCAAATACTCCTACCCATCCACGATTGTGCAACCAGTCACCAATAATTTTCAACACTACCATCTCTACATAAAGACCACCTAACATTATGATATAGTTGTCCTCATTGTATGGACTCATATCCCATTGAATCTCTTTTGCGATATGGGAAGCATGGAATGTGACACGGCTCATTTCTTCATAGGTGTCTGTAAAAATATAAAATAACATTTTATAGCATGTAGATTCATATATACGTAGCTATATATACTGCATGGCAGTGTAATATGCATGGTACTTCTATATGATAGGAATAATAAACATGGAACGATGTATGCAAGCTACATCAAAGTCACTGTAATCATCCATGCATGTCAGAAGGGTTGACCTATGCTGAAACTCAGATATAATATTAGGAGATGAGTTTTTTTCTTATTTTTCTGTATACAAGATCGAGGCTCATGTAAGAGCTAACATTGATCACAAAAAGACAAACTGACACCTAAAACATATGATATAGGGAGCGGGAGACAAGATGGGGAGAGAGAGTGAAGCACACAAGTACAACATTTGAGGGCAGAGACATCGGGAGATCTGTGGGAGGGAGGGGGCTTGGGGGAGGAGGCATGGGAAGGGGGGGGGGGTGAGTGGGAGAGGTATAAAACACATGGACACTGCTAGGACTTCCAGGAAAGACGTTGGTATTTCAAAAAGTGCATCTGGGGTGAATTAACGGGGGTAGAAACGATCAAGGTTTTGGATGGGGGAAAATAAGCGATGTTGGTGAACAGCTGTTTTAAAGACCTGGAGGGAGGAGTGGGATTGAAGAGAGTGAGGGAGTTTGTTCCAGAGGCGGGAGAAAAGAGGCATGAAAGATTGAAGGTGAGCATTGAGTCTTGATTTTGGCAGTTTAACCATAAGAGGGTTGTCGGCAGATCTTGTGTGACCTGTAGGAATATTTGGGAGACAGAGCTGGGGGAGCAAGGCTGGAGAGGAGTCGGTAGAAGACAGAAAGACCACCTCCCTGCCTGCGTTGAGCGACTGAAAGGCCCTCGGAGTTAGCTTCATTGCGGGAGTTTCCAATGATTCTGAAGCATCACTGCTGAGATACCCGTTCTATGCCCGGGGAAATCTGAGTATGTGGGGGAGTGGGTGGGATCGGGGGGAAATGTGCAGGAGGAGGGTATTTGGAGATAGAAAGTCGAGTGGGGGAGATACCTGGTCACCCAGGTAAACTTGAGTTTGTGGGTGAAGATGGATGGGGTGTGGTTGTGGGGCTTGGGCGTGTTTTTTAAATATATATATATATATATATATATTTTTTTTGTATACTGAATCGAGGCTCGTGAAAGAGCTGACATGTACTTCACAAACAAATCAACCAGACAAACAAAATATATAAAAAGAGGGAGCGGAAGACAAGAGAGGGGGAAGCACACAAACACTTGAGAGCACACAACATTTCAGAGCAGGGAGATGTGTGGGAGGGAGAGGGCTTGGGGGGAGGAGGCGTGGGAAGGGGGGTGGGGGGGGGGGTGGGAGAAGTATAAAACACAAGGACACCAAGGACTTCCAGGACAGAAGTTGGTATTTCAAAAAAGTGGAATTGGGGTGAAATTAGCGGGGATAGAAAAGATCAAGGTTTTGGATGGGGGAAGATAAGAGATGGTGGTGAACAACTGTTTTAAAGACCTGGAGGGTGGAGTGGGATTGCAGAGAGTGAGGGAGTTTGTTCCAGAGGCGGGAGAAAAGAGGAATGAAGGAGTGAAGGTGAGCAGAGAGTCTTGATTTTGGCAGTTTAACCATAAGAGGGTTGCAGGCAGATCTTGTGCGACCTGTAGGAATATTTGCGGGACAGAGCCCAGAGAGAGCTGGGGGACAAGGCCAGAGAGGAGTCGGTAGAAGACGGAAAGACCACCAACCTGCCTGCGGTGAGTGAGTGAGAGGCCCTTGGAGTTAGCTTCATCGCGGGAGATTCCAATGATTCTGAATGCTTTGGTTTCAACAGCGTGAAGACGAGCTAGGTGTGAGGCAGGAGCACCAGCCCAGAGGGGAGAGCAGTATTCCATTGAGCTGCGGATGAAAGCCTTGTATGTGGTGAGGAGCTCAGCTGTGCCAAGGAAGGACTTCGCACGACGGAGGATGCCCAGTCGGCGACTGGCTTTGGAGGCCAGATTTGAAATGTGGTTTTCCCAGGAAAGATCATGGCAGATAGTGAGACCCAAAAGCTTGAGTGACAGAACTTCTTGGAGAGGATTATTCAGAAAGTGGATGGGAGGGTTGTCCAGTCGGTTTTTTCCGAGAGACATCGTAAGAGTGTGAGATTTGTCAGGATTGAAAGACATGTTCCACTTATTTGCCCAGTCTGTGATTTTGTCCAGGTCTGCAGAGAGTGAGGAGGCTGCAGACTGCCGATCTGAGGGATGAAGAATGGAGTGACAGAGAGTAGAGTCATCAGCAAAGAGATAGAGAGGATTTTCAAGAGAGTCAGAGAGATCATTGATGAAGACCAGAAAAAGCACAGGGCCCAGAACACTGCCTTGGGGAACTCCAGCCTGAACAGGAAGAGCAGATGAGAGAAACCCATTCAGGGCCACACGTTGACTACGACTAGAGAGGAAGTCCGCCAGCCATGCGTGGAGATTTCCATGGATACCAAAAGAGGAGAGTTTGGTGAGCAGAGCGGGGTGCCAGACCGTATCGAAGGCACGTGATATGTCAAGGGAGACAGCTCTTATTTCCTGTTTGGCATTGAGGACCTCCATCCATTGTTGAGAAAGCAGAAGCAGCATGTCCAGAGTAGAGTGACCAGGTCTGAAACCAAATTGATGATCAGAGATCAAGCCATTGGAGAAGAGGAAAGATTTCATATCTGAAGCAATGATGGATTCCATGACTTTGCTGATAATTGGGAGAAGGCTGATTGGTCTGTAGTTGCTGGGATCTGTTTTTGCACCTTTTTTGTGCAAAGCGGTGATGTTGGCAGATTTCCAAGCAGATGGCAGATGATCTTGAGCAAAAGAGAGGGTGAAGAGAACAGAGAGAGGGAGTGAAAGAGCGGAAGAACAGGATTTTAGGACCCGTGGGCTGATGCCGTCAGGTCCAGTTGCAGAATCAGAGTCGAGGGTTGACAGAAACTTTTCCACCTTGTCAGGAGGAAAGGACACAGAGTCCAGGAGCAGCTGGGTACGACTGGGTACGGTGGGTACAGAGAGGGATGGGTTTGGGACACAAGATTTAGAGGCAAACACAGAGTTTAGGCATTCAGCTTTTTCACGTGCGGAGTCAGCCGTGTGGCCGTTTGAGGTGAGGGAGGGGATGGAGGGGGAACAAACACCAGAAACAGATTTGACCAGATGCCACCAGGATTTGGAAGAGGGAGACAGATAAGAGAGTTCTGTCCTGAGAACGGAGAGATATTGTTTCCTGGCTCTCCTGAGGGTGGACACACACTTGTTTCGGGCTTTGTGAAAGGAAATGAGATTTCCTTCCATTGGATTTGCTTTCCAGGAGACGAAAGCAAGTTGTTTCTGTGCAATAGCCTCACCACAAGATTCCGTGTACCATGGACGGGAGGAAGGGTATGACAACTGAAGACGAGATGGGATAAATCTGTGCATGAGAGAGAGCAATTTACTTTGGAAGAATTCCCAGGATGAGTTGATGTCAGAGGCGGTAGAGATGGGAGACCAGTCCAGATGATTCATGGCTGCTTGAAGACCGTGCCTGTTGGCCTGAGTGAAATGCCAGACTTGTCGACGCTGAGGAGGCTCTCTGAGAATGGTCAGAGAGATGTCCACTTTAACAAGCACATGATCAGATGAGCCGATTGGAGCAGAAGAAGAGCAGCAGACATTTTCAGGGAAGTTAGTCATAACCAAGTCCAGAAGAGAGGATGCTCCGTTGACTGAGATCCGGGTTGGGAAATTGACAGATTGTGTCAGTCCCAGTGAGTCACAGAAGTCCTTTGCTGAAGAGCCATGGCTGGTGAGAGAGGTACCCACACCCAGCCAACTGGCATGGTGACAATTGAAATCACCACATATGAGGAATTGAGAGTTGGGATGGGTAGATAGAAGTTGGTCCATATTATCAGACAGCGGGATGTAGATGGAGTCATCACTGTTTGGTGGACGGTACAACACACATATGAACAAAAGGTGGGAGCGAAGGGGAAGCCGTAGCCAAAGGTATTCCTGGGGGTGAGGTGGAGAGAGGGCAGTGCAGCGCGAGTGAGGAAGAGAGTTTTTTATAAAGATAGCAACCCCCCCCCCCCGCCCCCCCCCCCTCCAGGACGAGGCTCAGGTCTATCATACCTGAGGAGGGGGTATGGTGGGAAGGTCAAAGTGCAAAACCATCCTGGAGGAACGGACAAACTTGATGCCACTTTAGAGCCGTACAGCGTACATGTATTCCGCAATTCTCTCTAAACATCCCTCTGGTATCGGCACTTGTGCGTCGGCAATTCCGCATGCATTGTTCAGTACATCCGGGAAATAAATGCAGGATTATTCAAGGTTGAATGATGTGAAAATAAAGAATCGGTGCCCGTCATTACAATGGGCTTTTGTGCTCGTCCATGTAGATTAATGAAGGTGGCTGTGAGGCCGATGTCGAGGGGGAAGGTGGGGATGGAGTGGGGGTTGTTGGAGAAGCATGTCATAGTGCAAAACCATTTTGGGGTCGTGAACACTTCATGCTACGTTTGAGCACCATGTGTCAAAGGATGTGAGTGGTAAATCAGAAGAAACACACACAGTAGGAGTGTGAGGGGTAATGGGGGTGGGAGTTGTAGCAGGAGCTATCCTGAGGGAGTGGGCACTGTTCATGCCAAGTATGAGTGAGCCCCATGGGTGAATGGGTGCACCCGTGATATGGAAACAAACACACATGAAGTGTGGGTGGGGGAGGTGGGCGTGGGGGTGGTGGAGAAGTGGGTTGGGGATTGGTAGGAGGTTTACAGTGCAAAACCACCATAGAGGTTCATGGCAAAAGAAAAAGCAAAAAATAGCTTCATGGCAAGGTTGAGCCCCTTGGGTCAAAAGGTGTGGCCTGCAAATGATGCAGGCCGGCGCTGATGCAGGAGATCACGGCGAGGTCACGTCTTTTCGAAGCTGCTCCATGCGCTCACGCTCTCGAAGCTAAGTGATCTATCACAATCGTGTTTTTGTCGAGACTGTATCTATCTTTCTGTGTGTGTACCTATAGCGTATCTTTTGGAAAATTTTCGGTGCTAATTTTTCGTACATGTATACACAATCGTCGGTTAATGGTATCCAGTATTCTGCGGCCTAGTACTCGTAGGCTTAGACTACCGTACCGTCTCCGACCTTGTGGTTTTGTTTTTCTCTCAGCGATTCGTCGAATGCGCTGAAATTATTTTCGTTCTCTGTTTCGTACCAGTCGTTCACCCCGTACCTCCTTGTTTAATATCTGTACTCACAAAACAAACAAAAAAAAACCCCAAAAAAAATATTTCCTTCCCAGGTCTTATTCGTTTATTTGTTGTTCTTTTTGTTCGTTCGTTCTTCGTTCGCGATCACGTGGTTAGAAATGTATAATCTCTCCCCTGAACAACTATTTTCTCTCATATATTATAACACCCTTTTCTTCTTTTCCTACAAAAGGATGCTTTCGTCTTGCTCACCAAATCTATTCATTCCAAAAAATAAATATAATACCATCTCTTACAGTTCCTCCTTTCTACATTCCCTAAACTATCCAGAACTCCACCCCTCCTCCAGTGTCCTCAAACGTATTTTTGACTCGAAGGTCTCAAACTCATTTTGCAAAAAATGTTCGTTTCCCATGAATCGTACACTTTTCAAAATCCAATCTCACCCCTCCCCTCCAAATCCTCCCCATCACCCATCCCTTTCAAATCTCCCCCCTTGCCCCTTCCCTCCCCTCCCTCCTAAACTCCCCCCACACCCCTCCCCTCCGAGACTCTCCCTCGCTCCTCCCCTCCTAGACTCCCCTCTCACCCCTCCTCCTCAAAGCATCCTCCCTGCTTCTTCCCCCTTCCAACTTTCACCTTCATCTCCCCAAACCTTCTGCCTCGCTCTTCCCCCTCCTCAAATAACACCTCACTGTGCCTCACCCAATCTCCATCAAACCTTTTGTCCGCCCCATTCTTCCCTTTCTCCAAGCTATTCTGAAATCTCTGAAATCTCTGACACACCTTCAACAGCTCTCCCTACCTCTTCCTCCTCTTCCACATCTTACCCTACCCCTCCCCCCCCTGTTCTGGACCCGATGCTCCCCCTTCCTCTTCATTAACGGTATGGACCTCAAACATCCGGGGCCTTCGCTCAAACTTGACTGACCTCTCCATACAGGTTGCTTCTGACAAACCAGATGTGATCTGCTTAACAGAAACTTTCCTCCTTCATGATGTCTCTGATGCCTTGGTATCTCTCGCAGGTTACTCCCTCCTCCGGTATGATAGACCTGAGCCTCGTCCTGGAGGTGGGGTTGCTATCTTTATAAAAAACTCTCTTCCTCACTCGCCCTCCACTGCCCTCTCTCCACCTCACCCCCAGGAATACCTTTGGCTACGGCTTCCCCTTCGCTCCCACCTTTTGTTCATATGTGTGTTGTACCGTCCACCAAACAGTGATGACTCCATCTACATCTCACTGTCTGATAATATGGACCAACTTCTATCTACCCATCCCAACTCTCTCTTCCTCATATGTGGTGATTTCAATTGTCACCATGCCAGTTGGCTGGGTGTGGGTACCTCTCTCACCAGCCATGGCTCTTCAGCAAAGGACTTCTGCGACTCACTGGGACTGACACAATCTGTCAATTTCCCGACCCGGATCTCAGTCAACGGAGCATCTTCTCTTCTGGATTTGGTTATGACAAACTTCCCTGAAAATGTCTGCTGCTCTTCTTCTGCTCCAATCGGCTCATCTGATCATGTGCTTGTCAAAGTGGACATCTCTCTGACCATTCTCAGAGAGCCTCCTCAGCGTCGACGAGTCTGGCATTTCACTCAGGCCAACTGGCACGGTCTTCAAGCAGCCATCAATCATCTGGACTGGTCTCCCATCTCTACCGCCTCTGACATCAACTCATCCTGGGAATTCTTTCAAAGTAAATTGCTCTCTCTCATGCACAGATTTATACCATCTCGTCTTCAGTTGTCATACCCTTCCTCCCGTCCATGGTACACGGAATCTTGTGGTGAGGCTGTTGCCCTGAAACAACTTGCTTTCGTCTCCTGGAAAGCAAATCCAACGGAAGGAAATCTCATTTCCTTTCACAAAGCCCGAAACAAGTGTGTGTCCACCCTCAGGAGAGCCAGGAAACAATATCTCACCATTCTCAAGACCGAACTCTCTTATCTGTCTCCCTCTTCCAAATCCTGGTGGCGTCTGGTCAAATCTGTTTCTGGTGTTTATTCCCCCTCCATCCCCTCCCTCACCTCAAACGGCTTAACGGCTGACTCCGCACGTGAAAAAGCTGAATACCTCAACTCTGTTTTTGCCTCTAAATCTTGTGTCCCAAACCCATCCCTCTCTGTACCCACCGTACCCAGTCGTACCCAGCTGCTCCTGGACTCTGTGTCCTTTCCTCCTGACAAGGTGGAAAAGTTTCTGTCAACCCTCGACTCTGATTCTGCAACTGGTCCTGACGGCATCAGCCCACGGGTCCTAAAATCATGTTCTTCTGCTCTTTCACTCCCTCTTTCTGTTCTCTTCACCCTCTCTTTTGCTCAAGGTCATCTGCCATCTGCTTGGAAATCAGCCAACATCACCGGTTTGCACAAAAAAGGTGCAAAAACAGATCCCAGCAACTACAGACCAATCAGCCTTCTCCCAATTATCAGCAAAGTCATGTAATCCATCATTGCTTCAGATATTAAATCTTTCCTCTTCTCCAATGGCTTAATCCCTGATCATCAATTTGGTTTCAGACCTGGTCACTCTACTCTGGACATGCTGCTTCTGCTTTCTCAACAATGGATGGAGGTCCTCAACGCCAAACAGGAAATTAGAGCTGTCTCCCTTGACATTTCACGTGCCTTCGATACGGTCTGGCACCCTGCTCTGCTCACCAAACTCTCCTCCTTTGGTATCCATGGAAATCTCCACGCATGGCTGGCGGACTTCCTCTCTGGTCGTAGTCAACGTGTGGCCCTGAATGGGTTTCTCTAATCTCCTCTTCCTGTTCAGGCTGGAGTTCCCCAAGGTAGTGTTCTGGGCCCTGTGCTTTTTCTGGTCTTCATCAATGATCTCTCTGACTCTCTTGAAAATCCTCTCTATCTCTTTGCTGACGACTCTACTCTCTGTCGCTCCATTCCTCATCCCTCAGATCGGCAGTCTGCAGCCTCCTCACTCTCTGCAGACCTGGACAAAATCACAGACTGGTCAAACAAGTGGAACATGTCTTTCAATCCTGACAAATCTCACACTCTTACAATGTCTCTCCGAAAGGACCGACTGGACAACCCTCCCATCTACTTTCTCAACAATCCTCTCCAAGAAGTTCTGTCGCTCAAGCTTTTGGGTCTCACTATCTGCCATGATCTTTCTTGGGAAAACCACATTTCCAAGCTGGCCTCCAAAGCCAGTCGCCGACTGGGCATCCTCCGTCGTGCGAAGTCCTTCCTTGGCACACCTGAGCTCCTCACCACATACAAGGCTTTCATCCGTAGCTCAATGGAATACTGTTCTCCCCTCTGGGCTGGTGCTCCTGCCTCACACCTTGCTCGGCTTCACGCTGTTGAGGCCAAAGCTTTCAGAATCATTGGAATCTCCTGCGATGTAGTCAACACCGAGGGCCTTTCACTCACTCACCGCAGGCAGGTTGGTGGTCTTTCTGTCTTCTACCGACACCTCTCCGGCCTTGCTCCCCCAGCTCTCTCTGTGCTCTGTCCCCACAATATTCCTTCAGGTCGCACAAGATCTGCCTGCAACCCTCTTATGGTTAAACTGCCAAAGTCTAGGCTCTCTGCTCACCTTCACTCTTTCATTCCCCTTTTCTCCCGCCTCTGGAACAAACTCCCCCACTCCCTTCAATCCCACTCCTCCCTCCAGGTCTTTAAAACAGCTGTTCACCACCATCTCTTATCTTCCCCCATCGAAAACCTTGATCTTTTCTACCCCCGGTAATTCACCCCAGAGTCCTTGCAGTGTTCATATGTTTTATTCCTCTCCCACCTCCCCCCAAGTCCTCCCGATGTCCCTGCTCTCAAATGTTGTGTTTGTGTCCTTCCCCCTCTTCCCCCTCTCTTTTGTGTCCTTCCCCCTCTCTCCCCATCTTGTCTGCCGCTCCCCTTGTTTTTTGTGTTTTGTGTGTCGGTTTGTCTTTTTGTGTGATTAATGTTAGCTCTTTCACGAGCCTCGATCTTGTATACAAAAAAAAAAAAAAAAAAATCAGAACACACACACACACACACACACACACACACACACACACACACACACACACACACACACACACACACACACACACACACACACACACACACATCTCTCTTATAGTATGTATAGATTTACTGAAAATCAAACTTTCAACCCTCTACATTGAACCACCATCCGAAGTCTCATGAAATTGACGATTCAAGTATTATCGATCTACATCCGGGTGTTGGGCTAGCGGTTAGGGTGCCGGCTTAGGATCCTAGGATCCTGGGTTCGAATCCCGGTCGATCGCTGAATTAACGCCAGGGGGGTTGACTCAGCCTGTCATCCTTCCGAGGTCGGCAAATTGAGTACCAGTTCACTGGTAATTCCCTGTTTGTCGTTAAAGGCGGCAAAAAGGGTTGGCGTCAGGAAGGGCATCCGGCCATAAAACATTGCTTCAAAAAGGGGACCGAAAAAACAACAACAACCACAGTTCCCGAAAAAGGCCAACCCCCGCTTTGCGGGGAAAAATGGCCTCTAAAGGTGGTTATTTTTTTTTGTATATCCGGGTCTACAACATGGCTGCTGATTCACTTCAGATACAATGTTCATGGCTACAATGTTTCTTCAAACGGAATGATTCACTTCAGATAACAACAAACACGTTAAAAAACTGTTGTTGAACTGGTCTCAATAACACGTTGGCTGCCAGCTGCTGCTGCCATTTTTAAAAACTTCTGGAACTAACATTGGCTTGGCCCACCTGGGACCCACAGAGGGCCTAGTTCAAAGCCCACTCAAAGTCCAGTTCAGCCCCCCCCCCCTAACCGCCAAAAACCCACGTGGGCCACAGCCAGCTTTGTAACATGGGATATGACGTCAAAGAGTGTCGTTCTAGTTGTATAATGACATTGGCAGCCCAGATGAGACCCATGTGGAACCCAGTTAAAAATACCCACCCAAAATCCAAGCCCAGCTTAGCCCAACCAAACCACCTATTTCCCAGCTGGACCCCAGCTGTACATGCTGGCTGGGATATGGCTTGTCACTAAGGAAGATAACATTTTATGCGATGGGTCCCAATCTCAAATGTGTCATCATATTTTTTTCAGTGTATACGAAAAGATTCATGCTTCTATGAAAAGGTGAACAATCTTTACCTTAACCGTTGTCGTATCTGTTTTACTGTGAAAACCTTTGGCTTTTTGTCAATCCCGGTGCAGTTGACTCTTTTTGTTGTTGTTGTTGTTGGTCAACCTCTTTGCCTCTTTATTTTGGATGTGAGCTTGGCCTCATGAAGCATAAAGTGAATGCTGACCTTACCTCACACTTGGCAGGTCTGTCATTCCAAAGCTGCTACCAGCAGTGCCGTGAGGCTTTTCTAGTGAGCAGCGACATTGCCCTTCGTGCCCAGCTCACCGAATTTCTTGATCATCGACTTGTACGCACTAAGAAGGTCAGTCTGAGAGGAATCAATTTCAGCTCCGTTTTGGGTTCTGAGGGCCCAGTAATAGTGAGTTGCTGTAAGGTGAAGACAAGTTTTCTCCACTAAATGAGTCTGATTCCCTTCGCTACCAAAGGTGGATAAAGGTTATGTTTTCACTCCTGTCTGTTTGTCTGTTTGTCCGTTTGTTTGTGAACAAAATATCTCAAAAAGTTGTGGACGGATTCGGACGAAATTTGGCAGAGATGTAGCGTATGTGACGAGGACGAAATGATTATATTTTGGTGAAGATCCGGATTCGGATCCGGCTACTAGAATTTTTTAAGTGATTCTTCACCATTGGGAGATCGGGCCAAAAACGATACATAGCAGGATATCTCAAAAAGTTGTGGACGGATTTGGACGAAACTTGGTGGACCGGTTGGGTGTCTGACAAGGACAAATAGATTCGATTTTGGTAACGATCTGAATATGGATTCAGATATGAGAATTATTTAATTTTTTAAGTGATTCTTCACCATTGGGAGATAGGGCCAAAAACAATACATAGCAGGATATCTCAAAAGGTTATGGATGAATTTGGACGAAACTTGTGGAATCGGTTGTGTGTGTGACACGGAAGAATCGATTCGATTCTAGTGAGGATCTGAATATGGATTCGGATATGAGGATTATTTAATTTTTTCAATGATTTTTCCCCATTGAGTGATTTTCCCCTGGTTTGACCAATCAGGCGGAGGTATGCTCTCTACTGATTGCCGTTCTAGATGTTCATGTTTTCGTTTTCACAAAAAATGTTTGATTTGATTTGAAATTT
The DNA here is from genome assembly GCF_964187855.1 of Myxine glutinosa. Lineage (NCBI taxonomy): Eukaryota > Metazoa > Chordata > Myxini > Myxiniformes > Myxinidae > Myxine > Myxine glutinosa. Next base: position 83,975,402 of record NC_136267.1, on the reverse strand, counting down.
ATGTTTTGATCTAAATACAACCACTACGTTTAGGTAAGTCAGCTTTTAGTCATTCTTCAATTCTCCGATTTAAAATTAAAATGCCCTAAAGTTGTAACAGGATGTGACAAACGATATTTATATAAATTAATAATTTGCTCCAGTGCCATTCCTGCTAAATACCAACATTATTTTGATTTTGTTTCCCTTCCATATCATTCATACATTTTCTGCTGTTGTAAAATGCATACTCTGTCTGTTGTTTGTGTCCAAGTTCATAAAAAATGAAAATTACTCATGCTGGTTTATAAACATCAATTTACAGGGTGTTCCAAAATTACCTGGATAAATTTGGTTGTTAATATTGTCATGTCCACGGCCGATTAACACCGGCCTCAGATGGATAGCCGAACGGTCAACTCAGACACAGCAGTTCGAAACTTATGCGGTATTTTTTGGAGCGCGCAGGATGGGAAGGAACCTTCGTGCCCCTCTGCTGTCAGGGTAAGCACAACGCACCACACCCCCCCCCACCCCCCCCCCCTCCCCCGTGCCTCCAAAGAGCACCACCATCGCCAATCCCTCCTCCTCATGCTAAAACGTGAAAGTTGTCCACAACAGTTCTGGAAAAGCTCTCTTCGCAAGCGCACACGAGCCAGATGCAGCCCCGAGCCCGAGACAGAAAACGTCCACTCGACATGGAGCGCGCGTGTGTGTGTGTGTGTGTGTGTGTGTGTGTGTGTGTGTGTGTGTGTGTGTGTGTGTGTGTGTGTGTGTGAGAGAGAGAAAGAAAAACCGATTCTTCCTCTTCATTATTGAACCTTCTCGCTATGACGTCACACCGACCAATCGCTGAGCTCCCCCCAATCGCTCCATGATCGGGCTTGACGAATCACGAAGGTTGGGGCGTGGACTTGCTGCCACGATAGTTTCCACGCCCTCGTCGCACTATGGGGGTGTGGCCTTGTTCCTTAGTCGGTTGGTGGGGCGGGGTTTACTTTCCGATCGTAATGTCCGGTCTCTGTCAGCATTATGTCCGTTGTCGTGGTTTAATGGAGCGCTCATTTGCATGGCTGGTGGAGTGAATGTTAAAACTGAAGGGAAAATCACAGGAGGCAATTACATACTGGGAATTATCCTTAAGCCCTATTTAACTAACACAAAACCACCCTCCGTGTTTTGACATGTAAACACTCTTAAGCTCACAATTTCCCTGCTTATGTACATCGAGATGGGCTTCCTACTCGCATGCAGTCCATGCTAATTATACACAATCCTATCTGTTATGTCATCACCTACCCCCACAAACGTAACAATATATTTTGTACCACAAATGACACAACCATACAGTTTTGGTTTATATGATACAGAAACTTAAAGTTTTCTTTATTTTCAGGTCTGGTGTTTTTTTTGTAAAATAAAATGGCGACTCCACAGGAGAAATCTCAGTGTGTCGAATGGTTCATCAAGATGAGATCCGACACACAAGTTCAACGTTATTTCCGTACAAGGTATGGAAGGAATCCGCCATCGCAGACTAGTGTCAAAGAGTGGTACAAGAGGTTTAAGGAGACTGGAAGTTGCCAGAAACAGAAAAGTACCGGTCGACCAAGCAGTTCCAGAAAATCAATCTGATGTGCATCCAGAGAACTGGAACTACCAACCGCCACTGTACAAAGGATTTTGTATGAAAGACTGAAGCTTTGTGCCCATAAGGGCACAAATAAGCATCTTTCAATCCTGACAAATCTCACACTCTTACGATGTCTCTCCAAAAAGACCGACTGGACAACCCTCCCATCCACTTTCTGAATAATCCTCTACAAGAAGTTCTGTCACTCAAGCTTTTGGGTCTCACTATCTGCCATGATCTTTCCTGGGAAAACCACATTTCAAATCTGGCCTCCAAAGCCAGTCGCCGCCAGGGCATCCTCCGTCGTGCGAAGTCCTTCCTTGGCACACCTGAGCTCCTCACCACATACAAGGCTTTCATCGGCAGCTGAATGGAATACTGCTCTCCCCTCTGGGCTGGTGATCCTGCCTCACACCTAGCTCGTCTTCACGCTGTTGAAACCAAAGCGTTCAGAATCATTGGAATCTCCCGCGATGGCGCTATCTCCGAGGGCCTATCACTTACTCACCGCAGGCAGGTTGGTGGTCTTTCCGTCTTCTACCGACTCCTGTCCGGCCTTGCTCCCCCAGCTCTCTCTGGGCTCTGTACCCCAAATATTCCTACAGGTCGCACAAGATCTGCCTGCAACCCTCTTATGGGTAAACTGCCAAAATCAAGACTCTCTGCTCACCTTCACTCCTTCATTCCTCTTTTCTCCTGCCTCTGGAACAAACTCCCTCACTCTCTTCAATCCCACTCCTCACTCCAGATCTTTAAAACAGCTGTTCACCACCATCTCTTATCTTCCCCAATCCAAAACCTTGATCTTTTCTACCCCTGCTAATTTCACCCCAAATCCACTATTTTGAAATACCAACTTCGTTCCTGGAAGTCCTTGGTGTCCTTATGTTTTATACTTAAACCCCCCCCCCCCCCGCCGTTCCTACGCCTCCTCCCCCCAAGCCCTCTCCCTCCCACACATCTCCCGATGCCCCTGCTCTCAAATGTTGTGTTTGTGTGCTTCCTCTTCTCTCCCCATCTTGTCTACCTCTCCCTTTTTTTCCTTTCCAAAATTCTTTGTTAGTGTGATAAATGTTAGCTCTTTCACGAGCCTCGATTCTGTATACAAAAAAAAAAAAAATGTGCAGATTCTGCAGGAACTCAAACCACATTACGTTCCCAAACACAAGGTGTTTGCCTTGGAAATGCTCCATTGCATAGAGAATGATGAATATTGCCTGAAAAAGGTCATGTTCGCAGACGAAGCTTGCTTTCATGTATCGGGAAAGTACAACCAATACAATATGAGGGGCTCTGATCTGGGGCTTTGAAAACTCCCACGTGGTCATTGAACACATATGCAACAGACCAAAGGTCAATGTGTGGTGTGACCTTCATGACTGCTTGATGGGTCCGATTTTCTTTGCAAAGGATACAGTGACCTCAACAATTTACATGAACATGTTGGAAGGATTCTCCTTCCCACAGGTTGAAGATCTGCAACCTGATATCATTTTTCAACAGGATGGCGCTCCCCCTCATTGGGCCTTAGTCATGCAAGCCGTCCTGAATGAAAAAAAATCCAGGTCGCTTGATTGGCCTAGATGGACCAACTGCCTGGCCCCCATAGTCGCCAGACATAACCCACCTTGTTTTTTTCGTTGGGGGTTTGTCAAAGATGTTGTCTACAACACCAAGGTGGAAAACCTGCAGGATCTTCATTCTCGGATCACAGCTGCATGTGCATTGGTGGACGCAAACATGCTGAGCCAAACATGGCAAGAACCCGTTTACCGCCTTTATGTCCTGCATGTGACAAACGGAGCTCATATTGAAGTGCATTGATGATGTGCAAAAAAAACTTTGAGTTTCTGTGTCATATAAACCGAAACGGTATTGTTGTTTCATTTGTGGTTCTAAATATATTAACAACCAAAATTGTCTGGGTCTTTTTGGAACACCCTGCATATTGTTTGACCTTCACCCTATAAATGAAGAGTTTTATCATTAAACGTGTTTTATAAAAACGGTTTTATTTTTTAATCAAATTCGTGTTTCTCATGTGTGTGTCATTGTGTGGTGCAGGGATCCGATGGTGTGGAATACCTCAGCATACCCATTGATACTTCAACCCTGACAGATTTTTTGGATTCGCAGAAAGAGACGTGAGGGGAAGTCCCCTGGGACACTTCTATGTTGTGTTGGTTTGCAGTCTCTCCTTCTCACAATAATACTTCAGACAGAGCTGGTTATGTTTTTTTTTTTACATTAACTTTGTCGACTATGTTGAAATGATCAATTGTTTGAATAAATTATACTACAAATAATGAGGTTCTAATAACTCTGATGCACAATGCAATGTCATTAGGAGTAACTGTGGAGTTAATATGTTTGTCTTCATGTGGAAGTAAAACCAAATACACAAAGAGTTGTACAAAATATGGAATACTTAACTAATGAATGCTGATGAGTCGAGGATAATAGCGGAAGAGGTGGCTGATGATTTTTCCAACATACATGTTGGGGGAAAATGGAGAGGTGTTTGGAATTTTAAGAGGAACTAGCAGGGTGCCCGTCTCTGACTGGTTCATGGATGTCTCACCTCAAATGAGCAATTTTTTGGAGTGTGTATGTATTGCTATAAATGGGAATTCAATGTAAGGTGATAATGTGGACCATCACATGTAGTACATGTTTACCTTATAGACAATGGTGGTCTGCTCAGAAGAAGAACTATCATTAGTGATTAAAAAGCATTAGTTAATGCATAAGCATGATACTTGCGAAATCCATATAGACAATAGTTGCCATGGAAACAGCAATTTGGTAATTTGGAAGATTTGGCCTGTCAAGTGTTTTACATGGTAAAATGTTGCGCAGAACAAACTGGGTTGATACATTTTTGATTGTGGCCCTTATAGGTGTTTTACATGTTTTGGATGGCATTGACCTTGACCTTTGACAAATTTTGACCCGATTTTATACACATTTACTGCACATACTTACAAATATATTGTGTAGGTTTCAATGTGATTTCTTTTTAAAAATCAATAGGTTTGGCTATGATGAAATCACAAAAAATTCCCATTTGATTATAATCCAGTGAAATTGTGTCATGGACACCGTTTTCTCTTTGCCACATGGGGCTTTTATCTTTGCCATGTCTTAGGCAAAAGGAAAAGGGTATTTACTTTTGTTGTTCATTTCTTGATCGACTTCGCTTTATCGAAGCGAAGTCGCTTCGATATCGTATCGAAAACACTTCGCTTTACAAATTAAAAATAGCTTAAAACCAAACGTTATTAATAAATATTGCAGTCCATAGTTGGTCCACATATACAATTTATTGTGTACAAAGTTTTTCGAAGTATTGTTTAATTAAGCTGTCATAGTTGGAAAAGAGTTAACTTCGACTTCGACTTCCGTTAACTTCGACTTCGACTTCCGAAGTTAACTTCGAAAAATGTCGACTTCCGTTTCCGGTCTTGCTGGCGAGGGTTCGTTTATTCTCAGCTCTCCATGCTATCCATCGAAATCGAAGTTAAGTAATTGTTCCCATTTGTATTTTCGTTATAACTATTTATTTTATGGTGTATATATTGTCTCCCGACGAAGATTTTCGGTGCAAATCTTTCATACCTGTATTGATAATCGTGTTAATTTGGGTCATGTTTTGAGGCCTTGTAGTTGTACAGTGAACAACTCTCAGCGGTCCGTGTTTTTGTGATCCAATAACTTTCGTTCTCTGTTTTCCCAATCTTTTCACCCCATAGCCCTCTTCCTTGTGTAAATCACAACTCAAAAAAATCCAAAAAAAAAACATTTCCTTCTCTGTTCTCATTCGTTTATTCATTCTTATTCGTTCGTTCGTTCGTTCTTCGACCACGTGTTTCTCCCCCATTTCCCCAGATAGATTGTCAAATTTCAACTCGTTATTTTATCGTCCATGCGTTATTGTTTTGATTATAGTTACTTTTTGTTTGAATTTCCTGTAACTTGTAATTATTTAATCGTGTTCTGCTCCTCGTGTGCGGCCTTGTAGTTGTACCCCCGTCGGTGTTTGTTATCTTAATCGTGTTTTGCTTGGCTCTTAGTTTTTTTCCCTTCTACCCCGAACATAATACTCTGTCTAACGTTCTAAATCCCCACCTCCCCCCCCCCCCCCACCCCCAAAAACCAAACAAAAAAAAAAAAAACCAAAAACATTTATTTTCCTTTCTCCACGTGTACTGTTGACTCATCCTGTATTTTCTGTCCAGGTGTGCTGTTCGCCCCGCCCCCATTAACTCCTTGCCATCCACCGTTTGCCCTTCACGTGACTCGTGGTGGTCCCTCTCGGCTCTCCCCCCGTTGGTATTTTTGTGCACATAAGATTGTTTACGGTTCTGTTTAAATATTATTTAAATATGTATAACCTTTCCCCTTCAGTGTTTTACTCAGTGGTATTTTACAACACGCTGTTTTTCTTCCTATTTAAAAGGCTTTTCTCAATTTCCTCTCCAACTCATTCCACCTCAAAAAAAAGAAATTCAATATCTTATACGTCTCCCTCACTACATGGTCTAAATTCACATTCATTCCATCCCTCCTCCATCATTCTGAACCGGATTGCTAACTTGAAAATCACAACAAACCCAATTTGTTTTCAATGTTCGTCTTTCATTAATCATCCACTTTCTAAACTCCCCTCTTGCCCCTCCCATCCAAATCCCTCCCCTTGCCCCGCCACTCTTAAACTCCCCCCCTACCCCTCCACTCCTGAACTCCCCCCTTGCCCTTCCACTCCTGAACTCCCCCCTTGCCCTTCCCCTCCTAAACTCCCCCCTCACTCCTCCCCTTCAAAACTCCCCCCCAACCCCTCCCATTCAAATCTCCCCCCATACCATTCCTCTCCAATTCTCCCTCCTCTCCCCTCCTCCTCAAAGCTGCCTCCTCCCCACTTCGTCTCCCTTCTATCTCATACCTCCACCCCCCCCCCCAACCTTCTTCTTTCCTCTGCCCCCCCCCTCAAACAACCCCTCACTGTGCCTCATCCCTTCACCTTCAAACCTTTCATCCTCCTCATCCTTCCCTTTCTTGGAACTCTTCTGCAATCGCTGACACACTAACAACTGCTCTCCCTACCTCCCCCTCTCATCCTTCATCTTACCCTACTCCTCCCCTCCCCTGTCCTGTACCCGATGCTCCCCCTCTCTCTTCATTAACGGTATGGACCTCAAACATCCGGGGCCTTCGCTCAAACCTGACTGATCTCTCCATACAGGTTGCTTCTGACAATCCAGACTTGATCTGCTTAACAGAGACTTTCCTCCTTCAAGATGTCTCTGATTCCTTAATATCTCTTCCTGGTTACTCCCTCCTCCGGTATGATAGACCTGAGCCTCGGCCTGGTGGTGGGGTAGCTATCTTTATCAAAAACTCTCTTCCTCACTCTCCTTGCACTGCCCTCTCTCCTCCTCACCCCCAGGAGTACCTCTGGCTACGGCTTCCTCTCCGCTCCCACCTTTTGTTCATATGTGTTCTGTACCGTCCCCCAAACAGTGATGACTCCATCTACATTTCACTGTCCGACAACATGGACCAACTTCTATCCACTCATCCCAACTCTCTCTTCCTCATATGTGGTGACTTCAATTGTCATCATGCCACCTGGTTGGGTGTGGGTTCCTCTCTCACCAGTCATGGCACCTCAGCAAAGGACTTCTGTGACTCACTGGGATTGACACAATCTGTCAATTTCCCGACCCGGATCTCAGCCAATGGAGTATCTTCTCTTCTAGACTTGGTTTTGACTAACTTCCCTGCTAATGTCTGCTGCTCTTCTTCTGCTCCAATCGGTTCTTCTGATCATGTGCTTGTCAAAGTGGACATCTCTCTGGCCATTCTCAGAGAGCCTCCTCAGCGTCGACGAGTCTGGCATTTCACTCAGGCCGACTGGGACGGTCTTCAAGCAGCCATCAATCGTCTGGATTGGTCTCCCATCTCCACTGCCTCTGACATCAATTCTTCCTGGGAATTCTTCCAAAGCAAACTGATCTCTCTCATGCACAGATTTATCCCATCTCGCCTTCAGTTGTCTTACCCTTCCTCCCGTCCATGGTACACTGAATCTTGTGGTGAGGCAGTTGCCCTGAAACAACTTGCCTTTGCCTCTTGGAAGGCTAATCCAACTGAAGGAAATCTCAGTTCCTTCCACCAAGCTCGGAACAAGTGTGTGTCTACCCTCAGGAGTGCCAGGAAGCACTATCTCTCCTCACTCAAGAATGAACTCTCAAACCTGTCTCCTTCCTCCAAATCCTGGTGGCGTCTGGTCAAATCCGTTTCTGGTGTTTGTTCCCCCTCCATCCCCTCCCTTACCTCAAATGGCCACACAGTTGACATCGCACGTGACAAAGCCGAATGCCTCAACTCTGTGTTTGCCTCAAAATCCTTAGTCCCAAACCCATCTCTCTCTGTTCCCACCTTTCCCAGTCGAACCAAACTGCTCCTGGACTCTGTGACCTTCTCTCCTGACAAGGTGGAGGAGTTTTTGTCAAACCTCGACTCTGATTCTGCAACTGGACCAGATGGCATCAGCCCACGGGTCCTAAAATCCTGCTCTGCCGCTCTATCTCACCCTCTCTCTGTTCTTTTCACCCTATCTTTTGCTCAAGGTCATCTGCCAGCATCCTGGAAATCAGCAAACATAACCGCTTTACACAAAAAAGGTGCAAAAACAGATCCTTCCAACTACAGACCAATCAGCCTGCTCCCAATTATCAGCAAAGTCATGGAATCCATCATTGCTTCGGATATGAAATCTTTCCTCTTCTCCAATGGCTTGATCTCTGATCATCAATTTGGTTTCAGACCAGGTCACTCTACTCTGGACATGCTGCTTCTGCTGTCTCAACAATGGATGGAGGTCCTCAATGGCCAAACAGGAAATCAGAGCTGTCTCCCTTGACATATCACGTGCCTTCGATACGGTCTGGCACCCAGCTCTGCTCACCAAACTCTCCTCCTATGGTATCCATGGAAATCTCCATGCATGGCTTGCGGATTTCCTCTCTGGTCGTAGTCAACGTGTGGCCCTGAATGGATTTCTCTCATCTCCCCTTCCCGTTCAGGCTGGAGTTCCCCAAGGCAGTGTGCTGGGCCCTGTGCTTTTTCTGGTCTTTATCAATGATCTCTCCGACTCTCTGGAAAATCCTCTGTATCTCTTTGCTGATGACTCCACTCTCTGCCGCTCCATTCCTCTTCCCTCAGATCGGCAGTCTGCAGCCTCCTCACTCTCTGAAGACCTGGACAAAATCACAGACTGGTCAAACATGTGGAACATGTCTTTCAATCCTGACAAATCTCACACTCTTACTATGTCTCTCCGAAAAGATCGACTGGACAACCCTCCCATCTACTTTCTCAACAATCCTCTCCAAGAAGTTCTGTCGCTCAAGCTTTTGGGTCTCACCATCTGCCATGATCTTTCTTGGGAAAACCACATTTCCAAGCTGGCCTCCAAAGCCAGTCGCCGACTGGGCATCCTCCGTCGTGCGAAGTCCTTCCTAGGCACACCTGAGCTCCTCACCACATACAAGGCTTTCATCCGCAGCTCAATGGAATACTGTTCTCCCCTATGGGCTGGTGCTCCTGCCTCACACCTGGCTCGGCTTCACGCTGTTGAATCCAAAGCTTTCAGAATCATTGGAATCTCCCGCGATGAAGCTATCTCTGAGGGCCTTTCACTCACTCACCGCAGGCAGGTAGGTGGTCTTTCTGTCTTCTACCGACTCCTCTCCGGCCTTGCTCCCCCAGCTCTCTCTGTGCTCTGTCCCCCAAATATTCCTACAGGTCGCACAAGATCTGCCAGCCACCCTCTGATGGTTAAACTGCCGAAATCTCGGCTCTCTGCTCACCTTCACTCTTTCATTCCTCTTTTCTCCCGCCTCTGGAACAATGTCCCACACTCACTTCAATCACACTCCTCCCTCCAGGTCTTCAAAACAGCTGTTCACCACCATCTCTTATCTTCCCCCATCCAAAACCTTGATCTTTTCTACCCCCACTAATTCACCCCAGATCCACCTTGTTTGAAATTCCAACTTCTTTCCTGGAAGTCTTGGCAGTGTCCATATGTTTTATACCTCTCCCCCCCCCCCCCCCTTCCCATGCCTTCCCCCCAAAGCCCTCTCCCTCCCACAGTTCTCTCGATGTCTCCATGTCTCTCGGTCCCTGCTCTCAAAAGTTGTGTTTGTGTCCTTCCCCCTCTCTCCCCATCTTGTCTACCGCTCCCGATGTTATTTGTTTTGTGTGTCTGTTTGTCTTTCTGTGTGATTAATGTTCGCTCTTTCACGAGCCTCGATCTTGTATACAAAAAAAAAAAAAAAAAAAAAAAACTTGCCATTAATAAACTCTATCTATACCCTGGGAATATGAAAAATATATAATTACACTACAGTTCGATCACTAACTTCAGTTTTCATTCACTGTACTTGTACTAAGTATAATAAATGAGTAATTCACTCGTGGGGAACCTTACCCTCCCTCATGTCTCCTCCTCCCTCTTTCTCTTTTCTTTCCTCTCTCTCTCCTCTCCCCCCCTCTCACCCCATCCCCATGTCAACCAGGTACATTCCAAACAGCTATTAGAACTATGAAAAATGAAATCAGATGTTAAATTAGAGTTGAGATAAAGCCGTGAGGGAGGCTGAATGGACTTTATATTGCAGGCCTTAATTTCATTTAAAATGCATTCTTGTCTAAAAATGCTAACTTTAGTCCAATTTTCTTCCCATTCTTTGCAACTGAGTCTCTTATTCCATCGAAGCGACTATGAAAAATGAAATCAGATGGTGAATTAGAGTTGAGATAAAGCCGTGAGAGAATCAGAAAGCACGAGCCTTACAAAAGAGGCTTATAAGGCCTCAGAGCTATGAGGAGTGAACAAAATGGTGGGGATTTGATTTTGAAGCCCATCCCTAAATGGGCGATGACCCTCCCTAAATGGGTGGAGCCATCCCTGAAAGGTTAAAGCCCCTCCCTGAATGGGTGAAGCCCCACCTGAATGGATGAACAGACAGACTGGAGGTGAGTATTATAGTGTCAATATATAGGTATAGATATATACAGTGGCCTGCAAAAGTATTCAACCCCTTCAAAGTTTTCACATTTTGATGCCACCTGAGCTTATTTCATGATGTTTTCAAATCAAACTTAATATTTAGAGTCTTCACAAACTACTCCAAAGTGATGCAGCTAAAAATGCAGACAAAAGGTGAATAAATTAGATTAGCAGAGAAAATCAGATTATTCTCATTTGTATAAGTATTCACATCGGGCAAGGCGGGCAAGGGGGTTAACAAGGAGAGATGCAGAAAATAGGGCAAAATGGAGAAGATTGTCATGTGGACCGCAAGGCTAACCCCCGCTCTAGCAGGGAAAATGGCCTTAAAATGCATGTTGTTGTGTTGTTGTGTATAAGTATTCACATCCTTTGCCTAATTAACCCGAAATCACTTCAGGAGTAAATTATTTGTTTGAAAGATTACAAAATAAGTGTAATATATTTCACCTCTGTGTAATCAGTGGTTTAACTTAAAAATTAAGCTCCCCCACTTATCCAAGGAGTTTCAAGGTGCAACTCCCTTGGTCAACCAACAAGGTAAACATGAAGACCAAGGAGCTTTCCAAAGAAGTCAGACATAAAGTGGTGAAGAAGCACCGTTCAGGAGAGGATTATAAGAAAATTTCAGTCACTCATTATCCCTTTGCGTACAGTGAAATCATTGTTAAGAAGTGTGGAAGACGTATCATACCACCCAGACTCTACCCAGATCAGGTCGCCCATCCAAACTCAGCAGCCGGGCACAGGGAATTGGTGTGAGATGTCACCGTAAATCCAACAATGACTTTGAAAGATCTGCAAGGCTCTATGTCCGAGATGGGGGTCAGTGTTCATCCATCAATAATATCACGTTCCCTTCACAAAGCTGGCCTCTATGTATTAATAATAATAATAATAATAATAATAATATTAATGATCTTTATTGTCCCATATGCAGGGAAATTATCCTTTGGTGACACCATAAGTTTGACCGTCATAAAAACATAAAACACAAAGGGAATAAGAAAACAAAATAAAAAGATATAAAATATGTAAAATTAACGGAACAGCAAAATGGCTGGGAATTTGAATTTGAATTTAGCATTTGAATTGCACATGGTACAAATGACTTTTTGAAAATGTTCTTATTCATCCTCCTTACACTCTCCCTGATCTCCAAAGCGTCTCCCTGATGGAAATTTTTCAAAAAGTACGTTCAAGAAGTGACTTTCATCAGTACACACCTGCATCGACTTCCTCTTCAATGCTCGCAATCATAGAGACTCCAGACTGGTTGAAGGCTTCCCCCCCCTCCCCCCCCCCCCCCCCCCCACTTTAAATGCCAGTGTAATGAACTTTCTCAATCGTGACTTATTCCGCACATTAAGATAACTGTACCAGGAAATCAAATTGAATGATAAAACACTGATCATTAAGGAATTGGTCAACAGCCACATCACACGTGAGCTAACACCAAATTAATTCAACTTCCTGAGAAGATACAATCTTTGCATTGATTTATTGTACACAGCATCAGTATTTCCATCAAAAGTTAGCTCGTTATCAATAATGGTGCCCACTGCCCAGGTATTGAAATTTGTTTCACAATTTCCACCTTATCACCATTTATGGTTACAGGCTCATGGTTGTGACCTTTCCGAAAGTCCAAAATCATCTCTTTCGTTTTGCACATATTCAGATAATATTTTGTTTTAAGAGTCTTTGGCAGTGATTACAGCTTCGAGTCTTCTTGGTTATGTCTGTATTAGCTTTGCATATCTACAGTCACGTGAAAAAGTAAGTACACCCCATGTAAAGTTTTGATTTTTTCAACATATTTCAACATATTTGATCTTCATTTCAACAATATTGATAGATAAAGGTGATATAATATAACAAATATCATGAAGCATTTACATTTTGTAGTCCATTGTATAATTTAAATAAACATAAATGCAAATTTCGCATGTGGAAAAAGTAAGTACACCCCTACATTTATCACTACTTCAAATACCTAAAATTAGAATCAGGTGCACCAGCTCAGGTGCAAATGATTAGAACATCGTTAGAGAGGCTCTTGGAGGAACCTGTCTTATTTAAACCTCAGACATTTCGTTTGGTTTGCTCTTTGTTGTTGAAGTGTGCAGCATCACCATGCCAAGATCAAAAGAGCTCTCTGAGGCCTTCAGAAAGAAGGTTATAGATGCCTACGAGTCTGGGAAGGGATTTTAAAAGATCTCCAAACAATTTGAAGTCAATCATTCCACTGTCAGGAAGATCATCTACAAGTGGAGAAGATTCCAAAAAACTGCCAACTTGTTCAGGCAAGGCCGCCCCAGCAAGTTCAGTCCGAGAGCAGACCGCAAGATGCTGAAAGAAGTCTCTAAGAACCCCAGAATGTCATCACGGGACCTACAGGTAGCTTTTGCCACTGTTGATGTCAAAGTGCACGAGTCTACCATTAGAAAGAGGCTGCACAAATTTGATCTACATGGGAGGTGTGCCAGGAGGAAACCTTTGCTGTCCAGAAAAAACATCAGGGCAAGACCAAAGTTTGCCAATGAACCCTTAGGCAAAGACCAGTGCTTCTGGAACAATGTGCTCTGGACAGATGAGTCAAAGGTAGAGCTATTTGGCCACAGTACCAGAAGACATGTTTGGCGAAAACCTAAGACAGCATTTGACCACAAGAACCTGATACCAACTGTAAAGGATGGTGGTGGAAATATTATGGTTTGGGGCAGCTTTGTTGCATCAGAGCCTGGGCAGCTTACCATCATAGAATCCACTATGAATTCTTCATTGGATCAGAGGGTGCTTGAGGATAATGTGAGACCATCTGTCGGAGAGTTGAAGCTCAACCGAAGGTGGACCTTGCAACATGACAATGACCCTAAACATACCAGTAAATCCACCAAGGAATGGCTGAAAAGAAAGAAATGGAGGGTTCTGGAATGGCCAAGTCAAAGCCCGGATCTAAATCCCATCGAGATGTTGTGGGGTGATTTGAAATGAGCTGTGCATGCAAGAAACCCCTCAAACATCGCACAGCTGAAAGAATTCTGCATGGAGGAGTGGACAAAAATTTCTCCCAGTCGATGTCAGAGACTGGTAGACAGTTATAAGAAACGCCTACTTGAGGTTGTTTCTGCCAAAGGGGGCAATACCACCTATTAGAGCCAAGGGTGTACTTACTTTTTCCACATGCGAAATTTGCATTTATGTTTATTTAAACTATACAATGGACTACAAAATGTAAATATGAATGAATGAATGATCGTTTTAAGGCCATTTTCCCCGCTGGAGCGTGGTTTAGCCTTGCGGGCCCCATGACAATCATGGTTCCCTGTTTGAGGCAATGTTTTTATGGCCGCATGCCCTTCCTGACGCCAACCCTTGGTCGCCTCTTACGATGCGCAGGGATACGGTGTACCTATTCTAAATCGGGGTACACACCGTGTAAATGTAAATGACTACAAAATGTAAATGTTTCATGATATTTGTTATATTATATTACCTTTATCTATCAATGTTGTTTAAATGAAGATCAAATAGCTGTATGTTGAAATATGTTGAAAAAGTCAAAACTTTACAAAGGGTGTACTTACTTTTTCACGTGACTGTAGATTTGGGGAGTTTCTCCCATTCTTCCTTGCAGATTTGTTCAAGCTCTGTCACGTTGGATGGGGAGCGTCGGTGAACAGCAATCTTCAAGTCTTTCCACAGATTCTCAATGGGATTCAAGTCTGGGCTTTGGCTGGGCCGCTCACGGACTTTCACGTTCTTGTTATGAAGCTATTCCAGTGATGCTTTGGCTGTATACTTGGGGTCATTGTCCTGTTAGAACATAAATCTTGCCTCAGTCTCAGGTCTTTTGCACTCTGAAGTGTTGTGCACTCTTGCATTTTGCACTTTGCACTCTCCTCAAGGAGTTGCCTGTACATGGCTCCATTCATTGTTTCATCAATCCTAACAAGTCTCCCAGTCCATACCACTGAAAAGCATCCCCATAGCATGATGCTGCCACCACTAGGCTTCATGATAGGGATGGTGTTAGATTGGTGATGAGCTTTGCTTGGTTTCCACCAGATGTAGCGCTTTGCATCGAGGCCAAAGAGTTAAATTTCCATGTTTATATCTTGTTGTGTGTGTGTGTATGTCTATATATATATACACAAAGAATTAAGTTAAGCACCCCCCCCCCCCCCGTTCTTTTACAACCTCGCACATTACAAGTTTGTTGTCGTCAAAACAGTGTAATATACCCATGATATTGCTATATTTTCTGGAGAAGTGATATTATGGTCACATAAAAACATAACAATCATGCCGTTTTCAATATTTTATTCTGCATAATTTAAGGTGAAATTTTTTGGGAATTTTAGGCATATTTTCACCTCAATTTAAGTATGGAGCTATAGGTCCATCACGGACAGTGTGGATGACGTTTATGTTTTCTAACGTACAGTCATTGTTCTGAGAAGACCTCTAGCGATCTTTGCGTCAATAACGTCAATAACGTCAATAACGTGTAATGTCAATAACGTGTAAGTGACGTCAATAACGTCAATAACGTCAATAACTAATGTCATACCAATCATTATTTGATCTCACATACCTTAGAATATATGCCAATGTATACATATACACAAAGAATATATATTAGGGGGTGCTTACCTTAATTCGTTGTGTAGGGGTGCTTAACTTAATTCTTTGTGTATATATATATACATATATATATATATATATATATATATATATATATATATATATATATATATATATATATATATATATATATATATATATATGTATATATATATATATATATATATATATATATATGTATATATATGTATATATATATATATATATATATATATATATATATATATATATATATATGTATATATATGTATATATATATATATATATATATATATATATATATATATATATATATATATATATATACACAGTATATATATATATATATACACACTCACACACACTACCGGTCAAAAGTTTTAGAACACCTCAATTTTTCCAATTTTTATTGAAATTTACGCAGTTTAATGTCTCAATGTACTCTGAAATTAAGCATAGAACAAATAAACAATTGGAGATAAAAAAAGAAATCATAGAATCATTTTTTTAAACAAAATTTAATTTAAATTTTTGACTCGGAAAAGTAGCCACCTTTTGCAGATATAACTGCCGAACACAACCATGGCATTCTTTCTACAATGGAAATCAAATATTGTTCAGGAAGTTCTTTCCAACACTTGCAGAAGTTCCCACAAATGTGTTGCACTTGTAGGTTGCTTTGCTTTCACCCTTCTGTCCAGTTCATGCCAAACCAGCTTGATGGGGTTTAAGTTTGGAGACGATGCTGGCCATTCCATGATTTGAAGCCTACCGTCTTGTTCTTTTCCTCGAAGGTAATTTTGACATAGCCTGGAGGTGTGTTTAGGGTCATTATCTTGCTGTCGGATGAACCCTGACCAACTAGGCGTATACCAGAGGGTATTTCATGGCGCTGCAAAATGCTGTGTTAGCCCTTTTGGTTCAGGGTGCCAGTTACTCTGTGCAAGTCGCCGACTCTGGATCCAGCAAAAGAGCTCCAGACCATCACGCTTCCTCCTCCATGTTTGACAGTTGGTGTCACACACTGAGGAACCATCCTTTCGCCTACTTGACAGCGTACAAAAACCCTGCGTGATGAACGAAAGATTTCAAATTTTGATTCATCAGTCCATAAGACCTTCTTCCAGTATTCAGTAGTCCATTGGTGGTGCTTCATGGCCCAGCCAAGCCTCTTTTTCTTATTTTGCCATCTTAGCAATGGCTTTCTTACTGCCACTCGACCTGTCAAACCTGCAGCTCGAAGTCTCATCTTCACAGTTGAAACTGAGACTTGCTTACTTCGACCAGTGTTAAGCTGTGCTTGAAGCTGTTGTCCTGTGAGCCTCCTATCACGCAAGCTGTTGACTCTCAGAAACTTGCCTTCTGATTCTGTTGTGGCTTTGGGTCTGCCAGACCTCTTCTTGTCAGAGTTTCCTCCAGTTTCCAATATACCACTTCCTGCAGTGCAATATTGTCCAAATAATCCTTTGAGGGTGTAATAACAGTCTGTTCCAATACTGCTTTTATACAGACGGGGTTTGTAATCAAGTAGTCAGCAGAGGTTGGGACACCTGGAGGAATTGTTTGCATCAACTTTCAAGGCTTAATTTACTTAAATTGCTGCAGAACAGCTGTAAGTTGTTCACCCAGTACTTGTTCCCTGAAGAAGGCGTTTTTTTTTAACAATATAACTGTGCAATTTGCATTATTTTCCCGTTTTTGCTCACCATTTTTTTTTTTTTGCCTCGAGCAGTTTACTGCTTACCTTTGTACCATTTCAGGTTATTCACTGGACATTAAACTGCATAAATCTCAATAAAAACTGGAAAAATTGAGGTGTTCTAAAACTTTTGACCGGTCGTGTGTGTATATATACAGGGTGAATCAAAAATAGCGCCCGATTTCTGTTTATATATATATATATATTTCTGTCAGTTGATTGTTTGTTTGACATTTGTATTAGTGTACAAGAAGGTATCAATAAATGAATGACATGTTTATCTCACCATTTAGACCTTACACTTCCCAGACGTTTACTTATAACGCTTAAGACTCCTTATAACGCTCCCCAGACCGTACACCTCCAGATTTCTTTATTTGGGGGCTCAAGAAAGACCTTGTTCATCGTGAAAAGCCTCGTACCATTCAGTAATTTTTTTTTTTTAACTTTTTAAAAAATTTTTTGTATACTGAATCGAGGCTCGTGAAAGAGCTAACATTTACTTCACAAACAAATCAACCAGACAAACAAAATATATAAAAAGAGGGAGCGGAAAACAAGATGGGGAGAGAAGGGGAAGTACACAGACACAACATTTGTTTGAGAGCAGGGAGATGTGTGGAAGGGAGAGGGATTGGGGGGAGGAGGCATGGGAAGGGGGGTGGGGGGGGAGGGAGAAGTATAAAACACAAGGACACCAAGGACTTTCAGGACAGAAGTTGGTATTTCAAAAAAGTGGAATTGGGGTGAAATTAGCGGGGGTAGAAAAGATCAAGGTTTTGGATGGGAGAAGATAAGAGATGGTGGTGAACAGCTGTTTTAAAGACCTGGAGGGTGGAGTGGGATTGAAGAGAGTGAGGGAGTTTGTTCCAGAGGCGGGAGAAAAGAGGAATGAAGGAGTGAAGGTGAGCAGAGAGTCTTGATTTTGGCAGTTTGACCATAAGAGGGTTGCAGGCAGATCTTGTGCGACCTGTAGGAATATTTGCGGGACAGAGCCCAGAGAGAGCTGGGGGGGCAAGGCCAGAGAGGAGTCGGTATAAGACGGAAAGACCACCAACCTGCCTGCGGTGAGTGAGTGAGAGGCCCTTGGAGTTAGCTTCATCACGGGAGATTCCAATGATTCTGAATGCTTTGGTTTCAACAGCGTGAAGACGAGCTAGGTGTGAGGCAGGAGCACCAGCCCAGAGGGGAGAGCAGTATTCCATTGAGCTGCGGATGAAAGCCTTGTATGTGGTGAGGAGCTCAGGTGTGCCAAGGAAGGACTTCGCACGACGGAGGATGCCCAGTGGGCGACTGGCTTTGGAGGCCAGATTTGAAATGTGGTTTTCCCAGGAAAGATCATGGCAGATAGTGAGGCCCAAAAGCTTGAGTGACAGAACTTATTGGAGAGGATTATTCAGAAAGTGGATGGGAGGGTTGTCCAGTCGGTCTTTTCGGAGAGACATCGTAAGAGTGTGAGATTTGTCAGGATTGAAAGACATGTTCCACTTGTTTGCCCAGTCTGTGATTTTGTCCAGGTCTGCAGAGAGTGAGGAGGCTGCAGACTGCCGATCTGAGGGATGAAGAATGGAGCGACAGAGAGTAGAGTCATCAGCAAAGAGATACAGAGGATTTTCAAGAGAGTCAGAGAGATCATTGATGAAGACCAGAAAAAGCACAGGGCCCAGAACACTGCCTTGTGGAACTCCAGCCTGAACAGGAAGAGGAGATGAGAGAAACCCATTCAGGGCCACACGTTGACTACGACTAGAGAGGAAGTCCGCCAGCCATGCGTGGAGATTTCCATGGATACCAAAAGAGGAGAGTTTGGTGAGCAGAGCGGGGTGCCAGACCGTATCGAAGGCACGTGATATGTCAAGGGAGACTGCTCTAATTTCCTGTTTGGCATTGAGGACCTCCATCCATTGTTGAGAAAGCAGAAGCAGCATGTCCAGAGTAGAGTGTCCAGGTCTGAAACCAAATTGATGATCAGAGATCAAGCCATTGGAGAAGAGGAAAGATTTCATATCTGAAGCAATGATGGATTCCATGACTTTGCTGATAATTTGGAGAAGGCTGATTGGTCTGCAGTTGCTGGGATCTGTTTTTGCACCTTTTTTGTTCAAAGCGGTGATGTTGGCAGATTTCCAAGCAGATGGAAGATGACCTTGAGCAAAAGAGAGGGTGAAGAGAACAGAGAGAGGGAGTGAAAGAGCGGAAGAACAGGATTTTAGGACCCGTGGGCTGATGCCGTCAGGTCCAGTTGCAGAATCCGAGTCGAGGGTTGACAGAAACTTTTCCACCTTGTCAGGAGGAAAGGACACAGAGTCCAGGAGCAGCTGGGTTCGACTGGGTACGGTGGGTACAGAGAGGGATGGGTTTGGGACACAAGATTTAGAGGCAAACACAGAGTTGAGGCATTCAGCTTTTTCACGTGCGGAGTCAGCCGTGTGGCCATTTGAGGTGAGAGAGGGGATGGAGGGGGAACCAACACCAGAAACAGATTTGACCAGACACCACCAGGATTTGGAAGAGGGAGACAGATATGAGAGTTCGGTCCTGAGAACGGAGAGATATTGTTTCCTGGCTCTCCTGAGGGTGGACACACACTTGTTTCGGGCTTTGTGAAAGGAAAAGAGATTTCCTTCCGTTGGATTTGCTTTCCAGGAGACGAAAGCAAGTTGCTTCTGGGCAATAGCCTCACCACAAGATTCCGTGTACCATGGACGGGAGGAAGGGTATGACAACAGAAGACGAGATGGAATAAATCTGTGCATGAGAGAGAGCAGTTTGCTTTGGAAGAATTCCCAGGAAGAATTTATGTCAGAGGCAGTAGAGATGGGAGACCAGTCCAGATGATTGATGGCTGCTTGAAGACCGTGCCAGTTGGCCTGAGTGAAATGCCAGACTCATCGACGCTGAGGAGGCTCTCTGAGAATGGTCAGAGAGATGTCCACTTTAACAAGCACATGATCAGAAGAGCTGATTGGAGCAGAAGAAGAGCAGCAGACATTTTCAGGGAAGTTAGTCATAACCAAGTCCAGAAGAGAAGATGCTCCGTTGACTGAAATCCGGGTCGGGAAATTGACAGATTGTGTCAGTCCCAGTGAGTCACAGAAGTCCTTTGCTGAAGAGCCATGGCTTGTGAGAGAGGTACCCACACCCAGCCAACTGGCATGGTGACAGTTGAAATCACCACATATGAGGAAGAGAGAGTTGGGATGGGTAGATAGAAGTTGGTCCATATTCTCAGACAGCGAGATGTAGATGGAGTCATCACTGTTTGGTGGACGGTACAACACACATATGAACAAAAGGTGGGAGCGAAGGGGAAGCCGTAGCCAAAGGTATTCCTGGGGGTGAGGTGGAGAGAGGGCAGTGCAGGGCGAGTGAGGAAGAGAGTTTTTTATAAAGATAGCAACCCCACCTCCAGGACGAGGCTTAGGTCTATCATACCGGAGGAGGAGTAACCTGGGAGAGATACCAAGGAATCAGAGACATCATGAAGGAGGAAAGTTTCTGTTAAGCAGATCACGTCTGGTTTGTCAGAAGCAACCTGTATGGAGAGATCAGACAAGTTTGAGCGAAGGCCCCGGATGTTTGATTTCCATACTGTTAAGGAAGAGGAAGGGGGAGCATCGGATACAGAACAGGGGGGGGGGGGGGGAGCGGTAGGGTAAGATGTGGAAGAGGAGGAAGAGGTAGGGAGAGCTGTTGAAGGTGTGTCGGAGATTACAGAATAGCTTGGAGAAAGGGAAGAATGGGGCAGACAAAAGGTTTGATGGTGATTGGGAGAGGCGCAGTGAGGTGTTATTTGACGAGGGGGAAGAGCGAGGCAGAAGGTTGAGGGAGATGAAGGTGAAAGTTGTAAGGGGGTAGAAGCGGGGAGGACGCTTTGAGGAGGAGGGTTGAGAGGGGAGTCTAGGAGGGGAGGAGCGAGGGAGAGTCTCGGAGGGGAGGGGTGTGGGGGGAGATTTGAAAGGAATGGGTGATTGGGAAGATTTGGAGGGAAGGGGGAAGATTTGAAAGAGATGGGTGATGGGGATGATTTGTAGGGGAGGGGCAAGGGGGTAGATTTAGAGGGGAGGGGTGATGGGAAATGGGATTTTGGGGTGATGGGATTTTGAAAAGTGTACGATTAATGGGAAACGAACATTTATTGCAAAATGAGTTTCTTGAGACATTCGAGTCAAAAATACGTTTGAGGACGCTGGAGGGAGGATGGAGTGCTGGAGAGTTTAGGGAATGAATGAAAGATGCACTATAAGAGATGGAATTTTTTTTTGGAATGAATAGATTTGGTGAGCAAGTCGAAAGCATCCTTTTATAAAAGAAGAAGAAAAAGGTGTTATAGAATATGACAGAATACAGGTCTTCAGGGGTCAGATGAGACATTTTTTAACAACGTTATCACGTGATCACAAACAACGTGGTCGAAGAACGAACGAACAAATAAGAACAGAAGGAAATGTTTTTTGGTTTTCTTTTTTTTTTTGAGATTTTAAAACAAGGAAGTATGGGATGAAAAGACCGTGAAAAACAGAGACCGGAAAGTAATTGCAGTGCGATCGGAGAACCGCTGAGAAAAAAACAAAGCCTCAAGCCAAGGTCGGACACGGTAGCCTAGTACTACACTTAGGCCTCAGAATACGCAATACGAAAGACCGACGATTCTGTACACAGGTATGAAAAACCAACGCCAAGAATACTATTAAAGACACCCCAATAGGTACATACACCGAGAGAACGATACAGTTTCGACAAAAACACAATTGTGAAAAGTGACAACTTCGAAAGCGAGCGCGCATGGACAGCTTTGAAGAGACGAGACCTCCAATCTTGCGCATGAAAAAATTCAGTAATTGAAGGCTCAAATCACTGCAAAGTTTGAGGAAATTGATATCGAACTCTGCAAGCGTGTGTGCCACTCTGTGCCTGCTCGGCTGCAATTGTGCATCGATCACGAGGGAGGGCACTTTGAAAATTGCAAGTAAAACAGCTTGGTACACTTCCGTAATAATTTTCCCCCGAATAAATGGTTAGATAAGCATGTCATTCATTTATTTATACCTTCTTGTACACTGTAATACAAATGGCAAACAAACAATCAACTGACAGAAATATATATATATACATATATATATATATAAACAGACATCGGGTGCTACTTTTGACTCGCCCTGTATATATATATATATATATATATATATATATATATATATATATATATATATATATATATATGTTGCAGTTTTGGGAAACCGCCGAGAAGTAATGGCAACCACCATACACGTCCCTTAGAATAGTTATTTCATAGCAGACAATTATCTTAGCCCTTCCCCTGATTTCGGATTCGTATGTCGTTATGCGTTGGGGAAAGGGAAGATAGGCCCTCCACTCATAAGGGATAATTTACCAGGCAGATGCACCAAGATTGCATCCACAGTTGTTGATTCAGGGTTGTGAAGGACAGAAGACAGGCCAAGGGCCGCCAGAGTGGATGCCAACAACATTTTGTGGACAGGGAACTTTTCAAACCCACCAATCAGGGCCTGGGGAACATCAGGGGTGTTTGAGGGAGTGGAGTGACGGGCTCCTCCAATTTATATATATATACACACACTGTATGTAAAATATCCTTTTGTTATGTAAATTTCCAAATGGTAGAGTCAATTATTTTCAAACATAGTTTGAGGTTCATGGATGAACCTGAATTGTGTAGTCATATGTAGGCGATGAGTGAGGAGATTGAGTGGGACGGGGGATTTTGAGTTTAAGTGTTGTTTGAACAACGGGCAAAGTAACCTACTAGTTAAGAGATGTCATCAAATGGCTGTGCATGGATTGCTGGAATGAGATTATGGTAGGGAGCCACTTTGTGAGATTACATAGTGGAAGAGGAATGAATTAATGTATGTAGAAAGGTATTTCTACAGATATAAGGGATGAAATAATTGGAGGGGGGAGGCAGTCCACCTGTAATGAGGAATGCTTTCCAATGACTTATTTGATGTAAACACGTGATGGTGCAAGGGAGTGTTCGGGTGGATGGATAAAGCACATGGATATGGAATATATGGTTATGATGTAGTGAGAGACAGAGGTCATCATCCCATCTATGGTGGGCAAGTACAAGTCCTCAGCTGTGGTGTCATCCCAGTTCATTTTGATGAGACTTGAGGGATTTTGATTCCAGGAGTTTGAGTTGAGATGTTGGTGTGCCGAACACAAGTTGTTCAAACAAGTCACCTTCCTTCAACAACACCCACCAGCACAGCGACCTGTACCATACAATATGGGACTTTCAAAATGATGTATGAACTCAAACGAGGCCTTTCACGCATGTGCTTTGTCTGTGTTTATAGTGACTCACTTCTGTTAGCTGGAGCACTTTTAAACTGCCAATGCTAGAATGAAATGTGTAAGTGAAAGAGTCTTTTTAACATTGTTTTCACCATTCAAACGAAAGTGGCAATTTCAAAATGGGTGACCATAATGATTGTGTGTCCTGGATGCAAATCCAACTGACGAAAATATGAGACATATCAGTGTATGTGATGTGTCGGTTTCCTAGCATTTCCTGTAAATACAAATGAGCAGCGGCAGACATACACACACGCATGCTTCTCCTTTTCTTGATTAAAAGTAACTATCATTATTATTAAAGTTGATTTAAAATACCCTCGTACATTCACAAATCAGATACAGTGTCTCCCTCACAGAAGTTTGCCCGGAGTATACTTGGCTCCCACTAAAAATAGCTGACACAAGCTTTGTGTATTTTCCCGTCGTGAATATGTCCTTTGTCAAAGAGTTGGTAGCCATTACTTTGTTGATAATGACGCGCGCAGTGGCGTCCTTCCAAGTATAGCCGTTAATTAAATCCAAGAGAAGCCTGCAATGTTCGCAGGAGGTGCTCGCGCAAGGTTCAAAGTCCGCTCACTGGCAGAGACCATCTCAGGTTTGGGTATCACGTGCCCATTCTCAGTTCTTGTGGTTTGCACCGGTTCACGTCGTCAGGAGTCCGCATCAAGGACAGCTGCAAAATCTCAGCTCTGTCGGTGAGCTGAGAAAGTTATCCCTCTCTTTTGTTGTGCAGAGGCATAGCCCCTTTCTCTCAAGTACTTTTCCAAGTATTTTGGCTTCTTCTCGAAGCTTTGCGACCCATTTTAGGCAACAATCCTTATTTTGCATGCAATATATATGTTGGCGTGCTTTGATGACCGCTGTTGCTCGGGGTCTCTTGGCATGCGTGCAGAACATTCTAAGGTGGATTGCATCATTTCGAAACACCCATATTGAAAAGAGCAGTATCTCCCTGGGAAGCAGACAACCTCTTAGTCCTGTCTTGGATGTATATCGCTACTCCGCCATGGATCCAAATCTGGGAACACCCTACGATGTATTATCAAGAGGTAACAGACACTGCATCGTTTTAAAAGCCTACCACAATCTTAGGACAACTTGGGAATGTTGTGTAAAATGTTGCTTGTAAGTAGTGCCGTTGATCATCAAAGCAAGCACCAAGCACTACATGCTGCCGATAGGGAATGGCACTCATATGTCGGTGAATAAATATGCTGTTTTCACAATATTCATCAAAGGAGCTTGCATTTTGAGTCACCTACTGGTTTCACCAGAGGGGACTCTAGGTTTGCTCTCAGTGCGTCTGTCCATCCCACCTGTGGTTTTTCAGACTTTTTTTCCCACCATACCCTTAAACATATTCAACTGAAACTTGGTACATGGCTTTATTATGATAAGTTACAGAACAAGTTCGAGTTTCAGGGAGTTTTGTCATTTTTTTCAGTTATACCCTTTTTAGACGCAGAAAATATCCCATCAGTAGGGGACACGTATTGCAAAGCAATTCTCGCTCTTGTTAATATTGGTTATGTATTTTAAGATATGGCCCATGTGGCATTTTTAGCATCTATTTGTAAGAATTGTAATAAAGAGTTTGAGTGCAGAGTGAAAATTATATATGAGGTACGCAATTTGTATGCAAAAACAAGGTTCCTTGCTGAAATATGCACAATACTACAGAAGGTGATTCTGGACATTACACGCATTTTTACTACATTGATATTAATCCAGTTAGGTTCTTCATTGCATCAGCCTTGGTTTCTCCCTACAAAGTTTTTGGGAAAGCTATCTAACTTTCTTCTTCCTCTTTTATGAATAATGTTTCTGGAGCTTCTTGGCCTTTCGATAAACCATGCCATGTCAAAGGCAGATTGTATCCGCGTGTGTACTCCTTGCTCTCTCGGTTCATCATAACTCTCTCTTGTGTTGTGGTTTTAACTCTCCTCATGCTTTTGTTAAAGTTCTGTGTTCCAGAGGCATTTCCTAAATGAATTGAATTGCACAGGACCTTATGTCAGGAAAACAGGTTTGCTGGGACATGCTCTAGCAGCGACGTTAAATATCCCACAGTGTCTTTCGCGCAGAGCAGGTGAGTTCGCTCTGGCCAAATTTCAAATTCCTGCCCTGACTACCACTGGGTAAGCAAATGCAAACCACCCAGTCAGTCTACCAGGCCGACAGAGATAGAGCTGCAGTGGAAGGAGTTGTGGTGGTGTCTTAGTTTCCCCAGGTGTATTATGTGCAAAGTTCCCTCTATTAGCAATGTAATCTTACTATAAATCACCAACTGTCCGTCTGTTCCCAGGTACTGCAAAAACGGCTGAACCAATCACAACGAAATTTTGGGTGGGTAATCCTGGGACCCCCTGGAGTAAAATAGTAAACAAATAGAAAATTGTTTTCCCTCTTTTTTTTTCCAATTTGTCCAAACACAATGGAATAATATTTACCGATATGAACAGTGATGTGGCTTTTATTGAAATTCTACAAATACTGTTTAGATTTTGATGATTTGCGTGTGATGTGATTTAACGGATGTTTATATGAATCGTTTAAAATAAAATAGGCTTCAATTTCTGATATTTTGCCTTTTCATTTGGGCCTCCCAATTGAAGCCCCGCCCATAGGGTGGGTACCGTTGCTAGTACAAAAAATGTAGGTTTTCACTTTGCCCCTTATGGATTATTCTCTTTATTAATCCAAGGAGAGATCTGGCTTCAGTGTATCTTACACCACTTCCTCATTTAGTGTTACATGCCTTTCCAGAGTGAGATAACTAATTCGTTACTCTTTTTGCTCGTTTGCAAAACAGCTTTATTATCTTTGCCAAATCCAGCTCTTCCTTCTGTCCAACCTATTAAGGTAGCTACGTGCAAATACTCAATGAGGTGCCTGCCCATTTGGGATTTCTTCTACTTTATCCATATGTCATGATGTGTAAAATCCTGGCATTTCATCTGGAACACCCTGTATATTTTCATTCATTGACCCTCTGCCTGCCTACTCGTTTGTTTGGCTCGATGCCTTGGCTGGTCTATTCAAACGACACGGACCCGTTTTTATTTTCATCAGTGAAGTATGCCTCAAGCTCTTCAATATCTACAGTCTTAAAGTGCATTTTATTAGTAAGAAAGGGTTTTGAAAAATTATCCTCACTGCTCTTTGCTTATCGTCCAATGCAGTGAATTGTATTGAGACCGATCGTTGCAAGGCCGCGGTTTGGGAAACTTTTTGCTTGGGAGTCCTTGTTCTTTCTGTCCTTGCTCAGTAACAATTTCAATGTCAGACTTTTACTGTTGATTAACTTTATCCTCTGCGTTACATGTGACATTATTCTCCGCTGTTGTTTGTTCAGCACACAGATCTTTCACTGTGGAAGCAATTTGATTCCCTGGTGGAGGTTCACAATTGGCAGCTAGAGTCTCTGGGGACAATGCCCCAGAAGTAGTAAGAAGGAAAGGGGATCACAATGAACCAGATGCTTGTCCTGAAAAGCTAATTTTTCCACTTGTGTTCTGTAGGTAGGGGATTGTTGATGTTGAAGGTTCATAAGCGAGTGCAACAAGGCCGGACAGCCTGCTGAATGTCCCCTGATAGTGTGTTGCACAAAATAGTGGAAACTGCACGTGCTGCAGTTTTCATCAGGAACTCGAGGCCGTGATCAAACGACGCGAGAGCGAGCACATTACCAATGGAGCTGTCCTGCTGGCCTCCATTGAACGTGTTGTGTAATGTCATGTCTTTCTGTGGCAGTTTAATAATCAAATGGACGAATATATCTGATACTTTTGAAAAACTTGAACTTGGACAATTCAAAGTCATAATACAAAGAAAAATTATATTTTGATATTACATGAAAAAACAGTATCTATGTCATGTTATGTTACACTACCTCTCTCCCTCCTGCCCCCTCTCCCACCACCTTTCCTCCCCAAAGAAACCACACACATGTTGCCTATTCATCAAGAAAGAGAACTAATCCTGCGCACCCAAGTGGGTTTAAGCAGACTGACAGCGAGCTTGATGCATTCTCCATTATTACCGAGGTGGCAATGAGTCGTATTTAATCCACTTGTATTTTAGCCACCATTTGCCTTTGTATCAGTAGAGACAGTGTGAGTAAGCTCTTTTTATACGTAGAAAAACTATAGAAATTCTGTGATGCCAATTTTATTTATTTATTATTAAACAGCATTTCACCATGTTTGAATATATTGTTACATTTGTCATAATAGATTATATGCCAGTTTCAAAGAACATTTTCACCAGCAACACATCCCTTGACAAAGCAAGACCTACAATATGGGTCCGTCTATTTATTACATGCAGGATAATGGTGTAATTTGAACGCCCTTCCCAATCATATTCCCCCCATGAATCCCCTCCCCTTCCTCTGCAATCATATGCCTCTCCCTCCCCATCTCCCCCACATCCAACCCTGTACTCGCCTTTCAACGTTTCTCTTCACTCCTACACTTCCCTAATCCTCCAGCTCATCCCTGCTTTTCTTCCTTTTTTTCAAATTGAAATTCTTTCATTTATAAATGATGTACTTAACAATTTGACAGCGCAAAAATACAAGTCATACACAATGTTTACAAGCAGGTCCCTAAAAAATATAACTTTGTACATGTTTATATGTTCAGTAACCAGACTCAGTGGTGTAATGGCTGGAGCGTCTGCTCTGAGTCTGAGAGATCGGTGGTTTGTTCCCTACCCGGGTCATACCAAAGACCTTAAAAAAAAAAAAAAAAGGTACGTGCTGCTTGACTCTCAGCATTTAAGAAGATGGAGCACAATCAAACAATGCTGGGAAGGCAATGGCAAACCACCCAGTATAATCTTGTATAATCCTTGCCAATAAACTGCTTTGGCAGCACCAACGCTTTGTCGAGTGTGGTGCATCAAAAATCTGTTCAATCTTTAATCACAATGTTCTGCTCTTCTAATTTAAGTGGGGTGTTAAATTCTAGAAATAATGCCGCAAACAGGATGAAATTTTAAACATCGAGCCATACGAATCCTTGGAAACTCTAGTTTGGCTCTGAGTAAGTCAAGAACACTTGTCTTCCGTATTTATAACTCTGAAACCTTAGGCAGTTCTCAAAATTCCTTTGATGCAGAAACAGACAACTTTATAAAATTTGTTATTGCATATTGTCAGTGAACATACATAGTTGGGTACAAAAGTCTAAGTCCACTTAAATCAATGCTAAGTTTTCACATACCGTGACCATTACAAGGAATGTGTATATGACTTTGAAATAGAACTGTAACAGCAGGGCTCAGATGAATTAAGAACAACATATCTCGATTTTAAAATTACTGTTAAAAGGAGACTTGCTGGTGTAGGCCTTTTTGGGTGGGTTGCTGTATTAAAATCACGAGTGGAGTACCCGCCCCATGGGCGATCTTGTTCTAAGCATGCATCACTTTCTTCTGACGCATACTTATATTTGGGTGGTGTATAGGCAACTGACTATTCCCTCAATCACTCCCGAAAAGAAAATAACCCAGGTTACGTGCATGAAGCAAAAACATGCATACTGCTTATAATTCAAAACACCTCACTGCACTGGAAAACGTGGGGACAGGAATACTGTACTCCAAAGTGGTCACTTGTAATACAATTTCTCACCTTGAGGAGGCGCTACACATTTACATAGATAATTTGCGTCCCTCCCCTTCCCCCAAGATGACCAGCAAAGATAAAAGCACCCCTATACACTAACCGGGTTCGTGATGATCCTACATAGCAATCTGATTGTAATCAGCCCAGAACTCGGAGGAGTAGCGCGACAAACACACGCCAGTGATCCGTGAATTGTCCTAGGGATTACTGAGGAAGCCATAAAGCTAGACGTCTAGCCTGGGCAAAAGAGTACAAACATTTCACTTTGGAAGATCGTGAAAAACACTTAACAGATGAGTCAAAATTTGACATTTTTAGAAATTGCCGAAACATTGCTACGAGTAGAATAGTGGAGCATGGGGCTTCAGCTATTCTGGAGTATGAGATTTTAACTTAAACACATGCACTGACAAAATGGAGAACCACACAACTCATCAAGGGTATGCCATCCCTTCTGGATTGAAACCGTCCAGTAAAGGTTTTGTTTTTTTAAATCAAGATAATGATCCGAAGCACACTTCGAATCAATGCCATAACTACCTCAAGGCAAAGGAGGCAAATGGTGGACATAAGGATTTGATCCTCACCCACTCCCCAGTCTCTTGACCTGAATCTCATCGAACATTTATTGGATCACTTAAAGCAAGAGATAGTTAAAATTGATGTGAGCAGTCTGATTATGCTCTGGAGTGCATTATAAAACTGTTGGGAAATGATTTCCTGAACATAATCCATAAATTAATTAAATAGATCCTAAATGGAGTTGAGGCAGTTGTCCAGCCAAAAGGGGTCACGATTGTTGGTCATACATAAATACAGATTTGTAAGTGTTTTTGGTTTCATCTTGTTTTTTGTTTCATATTATAATGACATTTTGTTACCACATCTGATTTAATCAATTTGTTACTAGACCCAGACTTTTGCACCCCATTGTATGTATGTACAGATACAGTTATGTCTAACAGGATGGTGCAGAGGTAGCACACTTGCCTTTGTCCTGTCTAGTCTGAGTTATATTCTCGACATGACCATTATAACCTGTCTGATTGGTGCTTCGCAGGCAGGGTGTTGCATCACAAAGTGTGCCCTCCCTCAGATAGACCTTGAGCTGGATATCCCATCTATTAGATGACGAGGTTAGATATAACGATGGGTTTTTCGTGAAGAATTCGTGTTATTGTCGATGCGACCCTGCAAAGTTCCAAAATTCCTGCTTGAATTATGTACAGTTCAATATCAGGTCTGGCCTGCAGCTGCTTCTGGAAAGACAGGTCAAAACCCAACCAACCCCACATGCTGGAAATAATTTGGGCTGTTGAAGAAGAAGAAGTAGTTGTAGTCGTATTTATATGCAAAACTTGCATCTAACTTGGTAAAGTTTTTTTGGAAGCAATTGACTGTTGCCATCAGGGTCAAAGTTGGTTCCAGATGGGCTCCTTTCTGACATTGAAAGGATGACTCTGCTCTCAAAATATATAGTGCTCCTGAAACGACTGGGTGCTCACACCCACCATAAGCAAGCATGAGAAACTAAAAATGTGACATGCTGGTTGACAAGTCTGAATCGGAATTGACAGAAGGGCCTCTGGGTCTCTCATAGCGCACATAGACCGTGTTGTAACCTGCTTGCAACCTTGCCTGGCCTTGAACCTTGGCCTTGACCATCAAGCCACGGCAGCTGGCCAGATGAGACTTAAATTGCTCCCCGACAAAAGCGTACAGGAATGGGATGATGCAGCAGTGCATGAAACCCAAACCTTCGGTGATTGCCACGGCGATGGTGAGTCTGTCTTCGACCTGGCAACTGAACTTCACTACATTGAGGCGCAGCAGCGTGTCGAGCAACGTGGCCACGTTGTAAGGAAACCAGCAGACAAAGAAGGCCACCACTATGGCCACCACCACCTTGAGAGCTTTACGCTGCCTTTGCCCGTGCGAGTGCGCAAGCGTGCGGATTATGAGTCCGTAACAGAACACGATAACCAAGCTGGGCAGCACAAAAGCGAGCAAGTGTTGCTGAGTGCGTAGAGCGGTCCGCCACACGTCGGCCCATCCGTCAGGGTAGACGTGCTCACAGGCTACGGCATCCGAGAGCGGCAGGTCGAAGGCACGGCTGAACGCCAGGTCGGGCACTGCCAGCAGAAGTGAGGTAAACCACACGGCACAACAGGAGGCACGAGTTGCCATCGAGCGACGCTGCTTGTCCGTTTTGGTGGCGCGCACAATAGCCAGGTATCGATCCACGCTGATGCAAGCCAAGAGCAATATACTGCTGCTCATATTCACCGTAAATACAATGTGCACGATGCGACACATCACGTCCCCAAACACCCATTGGCTGTAAGCGGACACGGCCCAAAAGGGCAATGTGAGCACGAACAGGAAGTCAGCAGCTGCCAGGTTCAGCAGGTATACGTCAGCTGTGCTTCGGCGTCTATGACTGCATCCGAGAACTGCGAAGATGAAGCCGTTGCCGATGATGCCAAGGACGCACACAATCCAGTAGACGGTGGGGAGGAACACATGGGTGAATTTCTGTGCAGAAGCACTGTTTTCGCAGAACGTCAGGGCTTGATCACCGTGAATTTCCAGATCCAGAAAGGAGTTGTTGAAGTCTTCATCTGAAGAAATGCTGATCCAGGAATCTCCCTGAAGAAATGGATACAGAAAAATTAACAACTTAGGGGACTGCACGGCAAAGTTATCTTAGTTTATCACATTACATTATAGGAACTTGTCACTTTTTCCTTCAAGGTCGGGTTTTTGACAAAACTGCCATACAGACCTCTCCAGGGACCGTTCTTCTACCCCTCATAAATGTGTATACTGTATGTATGTATGTATGTATGTATATATATATATATATTGTCGTATAGACTGCTCTCAGTTAACACCGGGAGAGTCACGGAAGGCCAAACGCAAGCTTTTACACTGGAGGCGATACCCAAATGCGGATTTTATATATGCGGGGGAAGGAAGCTGAAGCTTACCTGTCGCGATCGCCGGCAATCCCAAAGCCTGCAAAGAACATAAACTCGAACAAACACGGATTTAAAATGTACAAAAATAACAAAAGGGTTTATTGAAAGAAATGCCGATAACAAGAAATGCGACGGTAAACTAAATTCCGAAACGGGATCCTCCACACCAGACTTAAACACAGACAAAGAGATAAAAGAACGTTGGATAAAATAAAGATGTGTGGTTATTTTGTGTACTTATCTCTTATCAGCTTGTGGGGCCTCGTCAGGAATTGTCAAGGCCCTGTGTGTGCAGTCTGGACCCGGTGGTGTTCATGGCGGGAAGAAGGCCACAGTCCGCTCGCTCGTGTGCTGCCAGGCCTCACAGGGCGTCTCGCTCACCCCGGCCTCGTCACGCTGTAGCGCTTGTCCACGCGTCGTCTCTGCCTGTCAACTGCAGCTCTCAATGCCCAGACGAACAGGAGAATGGTGTGACGATGCCGGCACACAACTGCTTTTGCTGGCAAAGCTGCCTGTGACGGGGAAGGCAGACAAAAAGGATCCAAAGAGAGGGGAGAATGCTGGCCAGAGAGCTTTTTTATTCGCCATCTCGTGACGCCATCGGCCCTCTCCACCAATGTCCGCAGGTCATCACTACCTTGTCCAGCTCTCCAATCAGCGCGCAGTCCGCCTCTGACATCGGTGGTCCATTGCCAATCGGCGCTCTGCTTCCTCCTCAGCCTTCCCTCCACCAATCGGTGGTTAGCTTCTTACTCCTGTCTTCGTGTTGGTCAACTCCCGCCCAATAGCGAGTTGCTTCTTGCTCTGCTCTGGCTAATCACGGCTCCTCGGGGCATGTCTTCGGCCTGCCTGTTTTCCGTGGCGATGTAGCTGGTATGTCCAAATGGCCGTGCTCAGAACTGGCTTCCGGTTGTTTTTGTCCCCCGTCGCTCAGCGGAGCGAAAGGGGGACTATGGCTTTCCCCTCCGTCCGTCCGTTCATGCGTGCGTGTGTGCGTGCGGCGTACGTGCGTGCATGCGTAAGCGAAGGACCGCATTCGAATTTGGTGTGTGGGTGCAACCCACGTCAAAATCCAAGATAGCCACCGCCATGTATGTCTGATGCCATGTATGTCTGAACCTTGTAACCTGCATATCTTGAAAAATAAGCGAAGTACCAACTTCTAATCTGGTATGTGGGTGTATCTAAGCATAAGGAAGAACGCTATTGAAAATTGGGGTGCCACGTCAAAATCCAAGATGGCCGCCGCCATGTATGTCTGAACCTTGTGAGATGAATATCTTGAAAAAATAAGCGAAGTACCAACTTCTAATTTGGTGTGTGGGTGTACCTCGGCATAAGGACGAAAGCTATTGAAAATTGGGTCGCCACGTCAAAATCCAAGATGGCCAACACCATATATATGTCTGAAACTTGTGAGCGAAATATCTCGAAAAATAAGCGAAGTACCAACGTCCAATCTGGTGTGTGGGTGTATCTAGGCACAAGGAAGAACGCTGTTTAAAATCGGGTCGCCACGTCAAAAGCCAAGATGGCCGCCGCCATGTATGTCTGAAACTTGTGAGATGAATATCTTGAAAAATAAGCAAAGTACCAACTTCTAATTTGGTGTGTGGGTGTATCTAGCCACAAGCAAGAATGCTGTTTAAAATTGGGTCGCCACGTCAAAATCCAAGATGGCCGCCGCCATGTATGTCTGATGCCATGTATGTCTGAACCTTGTAACCTGCATATCTTGAAAAATAAGCGAAGTACCAACTTCTAATCTGGTGTGTGGGTGTACCGAGGCATAAGGAAGAAGGCTATTGAAAATTGGGTCGCCACGTCAAAATCCAAGATGGCCACCGCCATGTATGTCTGAACCTTGTGAGATGAATATCTTGAAAAATAAGCGAAGTACCAACTTCTAATCTGGTGTTTGGGTGTATCTCGGCATAAGGACGAAAGCTATTGAAAATTGGGTCGCCACGTCAAAATCCAATATGGCCGCCACGATGTATGTCCGACACTTGTGAGATGAATATCTTGAAAAATAAGCGAAGTACCAACTTCTAATTTGGTGTGTGGGTGTATCTCGCCATAAGGAAGAAGGCTATTGAAAATTGGGTCGCCACGTCAAAATCCAAGATGGCCGCCACCATATATATGTCTGACCCTTGTGAGCGAAATATCTTGAAAAACAAGCGACGTACCAACTTCTAATCTGGTGTGTGGGTGTATCTAGGCATAAGGAAGAACGCTATTGAAAATTGGGTCGCCATGTCAAAATCCAAGATGGCCGTGCCATGTATTATTATTATTATTATTATTTTTTTTTTTTGTATACTGAATCGAGGCTCGTGAAAGATGTATGTCCGAATCTTGTGAGATGAATATCTTGAAAAATAAGCGAAGTACCAACTTCTAATTTGGTGTGTGGGTGTATCTCGCCATATGGAAGAACGCTATTGAAAATTGGGTTGCCACGTCAAAATCCAAGATGGCCGCCACCATATTTATGTCTGAACCTTGTGAGCGAAATATCTCGAAAGATAAGCGAAGTACCAACTTCTAATCTGGTGTGTGGGTGTATCTCGGCACACGGAAGAACGCTGTTTAAAATTGGGTCACCACGTCAAAATCCAAGATGGCCGCCGCCATGTATGTCTGAATCTTGTGAGAAGAATATCTTGAAAGATAAGTGAAGTACGAACTTCTAATTTGGTGTGTGGGTGTATCTCGGCATAAGGAAGACCGCTATTGTAAAGTGGGTCGCCACGTCAAAATCCAGGACAGCCGCCACCATATATATGTCTGAACCTTGTGAGCGAAATATCTTGAAAAATAAGCGAAGTACCTACTGGTGTGTGGGTGTATCTAGGCATAAGGAAGAACGCTATTGAAAATTGAGTTGCCACGTCAAAATCCAAGATGGCCGCCTCCATGTTTGTCTGACCCTTGTGAGCGAAATATCATATTGTTGCGGATATGGGATTTGCATCCATCCATATCCGCTTGTAAATATTCCCCTATTTCCTCAATACTTCCCAACTATCCCCAATCCCCCATTCCCTAGTCCCATTTTCTGTAAACAACACTCTATAGACCCGACCTCCCCCTATTTCCCCCATTAAATGTCGCACCCAGGTTCACCGCATCTCATGTAAGACAACTA
Source organism: Myxine glutinosa (assembly GCF_964187855.1). NCBI lineage: Eukaryota > Metazoa > Chordata > Myxini > Myxiniformes > Myxinidae > Myxine > Myxine glutinosa. Next base: position 83,940,271 of record NC_136267.1, on the reverse strand, counting down.
TAGGACATCTTGCTAGTTATTCTTAGTCTATGTCAGTTAAGGACTCGTTTCCATTAATTCTGACTCTTCGTTGCACCAGAATGTGATTGTATGGCACCGTTAGGAAGTTTAGGACCTCCCAATACCTCCCCGCAGCTCTTCCTCACGGTTCAGCAACAACAACACCAACAACAACAGCAGCGGCGAGCGCGGGGAGTGCGCGTCCTCACTCCGGCTTGGTTGGTAGGGGGTGTTGGGAGGGCACCAGGCCTTTCCAACGAGCCGCCATCGAACATGTGCTCGACGGGGTTACCAAATAGGGGCTCCCTGTCAGCTCTTCATCAAGGGCGGAGCCCGGTAACCCCCGCACCCATTGGGAGCGGCGGACCGGTCCCATCTGGGGCGGAGCCAACCAGCCGAGGGCGTGTGACTCCCCGCTGAGCATGCGCAGGAAGAGGGAGGTGACGTCAGATGCGCGCTGAGCTTGGAAAAAGAAAGACGCCACCTCCGAGCGCTGTGAGGCCTCCCTGCATCTTTTGGACCGTGCTATCGACTATCTGTCCTTCCCTGCCATCAATCCCTGTGTAAGTCAGCCTTGTCCCGTTTGTCTGTGGTCTGTCTGGGATAAAATAAGAGTGTATTTAAGTGCCCATCTCTTCTGTGTCTTTTACCTCACTCTACCTTGTAATCTACCCCTTTTCTCCACCACTAATTATATCCTCCTCCGGAGGTCTTGAGAACTGTACCCCTTGCGTCGTTTCATCTATCCCAGTCGTTGTGTCCTTTCCATCATTGATTTAGCATAGCGCGATTTGGCCAACGTTCGAGTGGAATCGGGTGAGTTGGGGAAGAATCGGGGGAACTGTTAGGTCGCGGTGGACCATCCGCTCGGCCCATCATAACATCTAATCCGCGATCCGTAACAATATCATAGCATGTTTTCTGCGTGTTCCACTTTGTCAACTCACATCACTTCCCCGACGGGGGACCTAGGCGTAACGCTTGTTTATTGTTATTATTTAGGGCAATTCCAATGGGCACTTCCTGCGCTAGTGTCTATTGTGGTGCCATAAGGGACAAAGGATAAATCAGATTGGGTAAGACATACAAGGGATAGTTTGTCCTTATGCCCTAAGCTAGTTAACATGCCCCGCCCCCTCGTGACAGGGACAGATATACACTTATCCGACATTCGGCTAAACAAAACTTATTACATGGTGATGGTTCTTATCACGATCATCGGAGCACCTACCTATACAAATCTACCTGACTCTACATATCACTACCCCACAAACATAACAATATATATATATATATAATATATATGTCTTATTCAATCTCCCGATTATTTATTCAATGCAAATGAGACGCCCTGCTCGTACTGTGGAGTTTCTACTATTTCTCACAGTTGTATATATATATATATATATCGATATATATATATATATATATATATATATATATATCGATATATATATATATATATATATATATATATATATATATATATATATATATATATATATATATATATATATATATATATATATCTATCGATATATATATATATATCGATATATATATATATATCGATATATATATATATATCGATATATATATATATATAGATATATATATATATATATATATATATATATATATATATATATACAGTGGTACCTCGGCTTACGAGTTTAATCCGTTCCGTGACGGAGCTCGTAAGCCAAATCGCTCGTAAGTCAAAGCAAATTTTCCCATTCAAATGCATTGAAATGCTATTAATCCGTTCCAGCCTCAAAAAAAAAACACCAATTTTTTTTGTTAGGTGCTTTTAAATAACAAAAATGTACTTTATAAATAACAAATAATGTATAAACAAGCACGACCTCGTATATACTGTACATAATACAAGAGAATGTAAAGAAATAAACTGGTTTTATTAAGCAGAGGAGAAGAGCATGCCAGGTGAGGTGTGCGTGTTGTCGACTTGGCGAGGCAGTACGATCGTACTCCTTCTACGATATGTACGATTTTGAAGCAGAAGGAGTCCATAAAGGCTATAACGCCAGCCAAGGGCGTTACGATTATTTCAAAGCTCCGGACCTCTATCCATGAAGATATGGAGAAGTTGTTGTTTGTGTGGTTGAAGGAGAAGCAGCTCGCAGGAGATACCGTGACCGAGAGCATCATGTGTTTGAAAAGATTGAAACTCGGATATCGAGCACGGACCACGAGGTGTTTTTTCTTTTTTCTTAATCTCGGTTTCAGTGAACTTTTGCTCTGTGCTCACGTGTACTGTACCTGTACCTGTAATGGTACGTCAGAGGATGGCACCTGTTGTCATCATATTAAGTGCAAGATGTTCTGCATCGTAAGTTGGTACACCGTGGTCTTTCGGCGGTGTTTAAGCCGGCCGTCTTGGCTTCTGTCACCATTGGCATTGAGTCTTTCGATGTAGGTAGGTCGTTGTGTGCCGGTGCCTTGGCCGAATTCCTTCATTGCTGCATTGTTAGCTCACCTGGTTTTTTATACCACATCTTTGGTTATCGGACCAGCGAATGACGTCATCTCCAAAGTATGTTGTTCCCCACTGATGATATGAAGGTCGCATAGTGACTGATATAAAAACCGAAAGGTTTTCAGAGTTACAAGTGTATGGAAGGCTCACTGCGTTGCCCTGATGAAGCCCCAACAAGGGCGAAACCAGGTCGGTAACTGTGAGTTTTGCATGCACTTGTGACAGTATCTGAATTTATAATCCATAATGACGCACTGCTAGATGGTTCCCATGGAGCTTTGCAGGCAATGTGGACATGCATGGCGATGACGTCATGACGTTCGCTCATTAGGTTGGAGAACCAGATTACAGATACCAATTATTAGTAACTCCCAACCGCATCCAGGTCGACTCCATATGATGAGTGGATACCAGAGATAATGTTACTGTATGGCAGGCGGTGCTTATCGCTCCCAGCAAGGTGCAGCAGCAGCTGTATGGGACACCTTGCTGGCGGTTCCCCACTGATGATATGAAGGTCGCATAGTGACTGATATAAAAACCGAAAGGTTTTCAGAGTTACAAGTGTATGGAAGGCTCACTGCGTTGCCCTGATGAAGCCCCAACAAGGGCGAAACCAGGTCGGTAACTGTGAGTTTTGCATGCACTTGTGACAGTATCTGAATTTATAATCCATAATGACGCACTGCTAGATGGTTCCCCTGGAGCTTTGCAGGCAATGTGGACATGCATGGCGATGACGTCATGACGTTCGCTCATTAGGTTGGAGAACCAGATTACAGATACCAATTATTATATATATATATATATATATATATATATATATATATATATAGATATATATAGATATATATATATATATATAGATATATATATATATAGATATATATATATACTAGCCGAAAGCACCCGGCGTTGCCCGGGTTCTTTTTGAATGAATTTACTACGATAAATTCAGCTTTTACTCGCGACCGTAGAAGATTGACTACTATAATTCAGCTCAGCTTTTAATTGTGAATTGGGCCCAGCCCGGCCGATGCGGCCTCAACCGGCCTCGCCACCTAGCCTATAACCTTCCCGGGGCCCGTCCCAACATTTTTGGTTCTTTTTGAATGCATTTACTACTATAATTCCTCTTTTACTCAAGGCCAGCCGAAGAGGATTGACTACTAAAATTTAGCTCAGCTTTTAATTGCGAAATGGGCCCAGCCCGGCCGAAACGGCCTCGCCACCTTGCATATAACCTTCCCGGGGCCCGTCCCGACATTTTTGGTTCTTTTTGAATTAATTTACTACCATAATTCAGCTTTTACTCGCGGCCATAGAAGATTGACTACTATAATTTAGCTCAGCCTTTAATTGCGAAATGGGCGCAGCCCAGCCGAAGCGGCCTCGACCGGCCTCGCCACCTAGCCTATAACCTTCCCAGGGCCCGTCCTGACATTTTTAGTTCTTTTTGAATGAATTTACTTCTATAATTCAGCTTTTACTCGCGGCCGTAGAAGATTAACTACTATAATTCAGCTCGGCTTTTAATTGCGAAATGGGCCCGGCCCGGCCAAGGTGGGCCTCGACCGGTCTCGCCACCTAGCCTAAAACCTTCCCGTGGCCGTCCCGACATTTTTTGTATTAGAGGTTTCCTCCTATCCTTCACTGTTCAGGAGATTAGCTTGCGCAGACAAACAAACAAACAAAAACTTTCTTTGATATATATAATATATATATATTTGTGTGTGTGTGTGTGTGTGTGTGTGTGTGTGTGTGTGTGTGTGTGTGTGTGTGTGTGTGTGTGTGTGTGTGTGTGTGTGTGTGTGTGTGTGTGTGTGTGTGTATACAATAATTTGCATATCTTCCTCTCTTTTGCAGGTGCATGAATCAAATTGGCACCCCTTTATTAAACATTTTACAAACAATTGAAGTTGAAGATTTAAGTTGAATTTTTTTTTAATACCCTCAGGACATGCACACAGGAGAGACAGGTGCATACCAGAAGTTTGGTACGATTTCACAAAAGTTTTTTGAGGGAGTAGTTCAGTGACAAGACAAGACAACACAACACAGACATTGCACAGATTTATATATATATCGACATACACACTGATAATTATCATTGCATGGTAAAAATGGGCGAAGGAGTTCTCGATGTTGTCGATGAAAATGGGCCAAAACTCCTATAATCAATTTCGCACGATGTTAAACTGAACTGCAGCAGATGATTATCGATTCTTCTTCTTCTGCATCCTGTAATGACACGGGCTGTCATCAATTGACAAACGATCGTGATGTTCGTTAGTAAATTGTTAATTTAACGGAAAGTACGTGATTATTGGTTCTTAAAATGATCTTGGTTGAAGGTTTTGTGAAGATTAAATAATGCCCATGCATTGCTTTATTTTTTATCTTCCTCTCTTTTGCGTATTCTCTAACCTGGGAGCAATTACTCGACCGTCATGGTGGACAGTTTGCGAGTTCTCGCTTTATTACTTAGCGCCACGTGCTCTCATTACGTGGAACAATCTGCCATTAATGAGATTTACCTTTGAACGGTTTACCGATGTTTGTTCATCAACTGTGCTTTTTATTTTCCCACAACGAGGCAAGCTGTAGTGCGATCCAGTGGGTCCTGAGTGCCAGCGGATCTCTTGTTGCATTTGTAAGTAAAACGATTACGGTTTAAAGATGGAATTTAAGTATCAACCAGATGGTATTCATAGAATACTTACCCTGCACAGTCAACTTGTTGTGAGCCAACTCTTCTGTTTTTTTACTTTTTTTTTTCTTTGATCCAATATGGCTGACAGACCACGTGAGCGATGACATCATAAATTTATATTCTCTAATATAATTGTTGCATTGATCACGTTCAATACATTTCAAACTGATCAGACTAAGCGTTGTCCCTGTCGAATTATGACGTCATAATGATGGCACCAATGACGTCATCGTTAACAACACCTATTCCCCATATGGAGTTCTTTACAATGAGCCATGTTTCAATTTTTTCCATGCAGCGGTTTTGGAGATATAGAGGTGCAACATTGTTCGGTTCTTCCAAGTTAGCGCCTGCACCACATGACCTATGATGTCATGATTATCATTAAAATATTCTACATGAGGAGGCGTTCCTATGGTGAAAATTTCGTGCCCATCAGACGAACAGTTGCTGAGAAAAAAAATTCACAATGATCGGATAAGTGTTGTACTTGTCGAATTATGACGTCATAACGAAGGCACAGATGACATCATCATTAACATATCTTATTCACCAAGGGGAGGGAGTACTTGACAATGAGCCATGTTTCAATTTTTTCCATGGAGCGGTTTCGGAGATATAGACGTGCAACTTTTATTCGATTTTTTCCAAGATGGCGTCTGTACCACGTGACCTATGACGTTATAATTATCATTAAAAAATTCTACTGGAGGAGCCGCACATATTCTGAAAATTTCGTGTCCATCGGTCTAACTAACAGTTGCAGAGGAATTTTTGTTTTATTCATACTGATCAGATCAAGCATTGTACTTGTCGAATTATGACGTCATAATTAAGGCACCGATGACATCACCATCAACATATCTTATTCCCCATGGTGAGTACTTGACAATGAGCCATGTTTCAATTTTTCCCATTGAGCGGTTTGGGAGATATAGGGGTGTAATGTTTTTCTAAGATGGCGTCCGCACCATGTGACCTATGACGTCATAATTATGAATAAAAAAATTATACAGGCGGAGGCGCTTCTATGGTAAAATTTCGTGTCAATCGGACCAACGGTTGCCTAGAAAATGAATTATTAAAATGCAGACACGTACGGCACACGGTACACGTACGCAACTGAATGCTTAAGCCCACTTTTCGCTTCGCGAGCGCAGGGTGATAAGGGAAGTTGATTACTGGATGTAGAGCTCCACATCAGGGTTCTCCAGCCTTGTTGTGGGGGTAATGAACACGTGTGCCGAGTCGCGATGGGCCAAATGATGATCAGCTTCATTTGTCCCAATTTGTTTGCACTTTGTCCTGGATTTGGCTCACTGCTGCCCTTATTGTATTTCACCCTGTGAGGCACGTATGGCTACCGAAGCAGTTTCTTGCCTATTGGGAAACAATCATGGACGGTTCGCCACTCCGACGCAGGATACTCAGATGGCTCATTCATCTCAATGAGCTGGTACTCATTGTGCCAACCTCAGAAGGATGACAGGCTGAGTCAACCCACCTGATGTTCAACAGGGCTCAAACTCAAACAGGGACAGGGGCTCAAACTCAAGACCTTAATATCTTAAGCCAGGCACCATAACCATTAAGCCAACACCAGACATCTTATTATTAGTAAGGGCATTTTATGAGATATTTCACAAATCTGTTAACTAAATTGTTACCAAAAAATTTCTTCACCAATATGTTTGTAAAGGTGTGTAATAACATGTGTTAAAATGTTGAAGTTCAACTCCCGTGGGAAACCCAGAAAAAAAGCTGTTGAATTCGGGTACCGAAAAATTATTTTAGAGAATTTTTATTTTTTTAAATCGGCCCTTAAGTAACTTATGAGGGGTCAAATAAGGGTTTTTCATGATTCTGAGTTCATGGTAACAATGCAGGACAGATGCCCATTGTGGTCTGCAAGTCGCTCGGTTCTGATAAAGACCTTGATCACATCTACCATGTGGTGGTACTCCACCCAGAGTGCAGGTGTTCTTCCTCCTTTTGCGAGTCGTTTGAAGGTTTCTTCAAACCTTTGCTCAAACACTGGCACTACTGGGCCTGAGTGTCTGGCTCCCATCTTCCCATCAGCCACCTTCTCCATGAAGGTCTTCATGTCACCACGCTCCTCCTCAGTGAAGGCAAGTTTCATGATGTGTTGATAGATGGCTGCATCGATGAGGAGGTGAACACGGATTGCCTTGTCAAAACATCCTCCATCCATGATGTGGTTGGCTGTCGTACTTCCAGGATAGATCAACTGGATCACATCTAGTAGTCCAGAATCTTCCATGATGTTACCCATTGATCCAAGATAAGACTTCAGCAGGTGAAAACCACCCAACCTTGGAATGATGGGTAGATTTGCCTGCTTTATTATATTCACAGCCTTCAGCCAAATCGGAAGATCAAAGGTCACTATAGCGACCCCAGCGTGCCGTATGCACTCTTTCAGAGTGGTGAAGATGGTGTTGAGGTCATTAGGGTCTCCTTCAATAACTGGGAGGAACTCGATCTGTGTGCTCTGCTTTGCATCATTAGCATGGATTCTCTTCATCCAGCCATTCCAGTTGGAGTGTGGGAACTCAGGATCGTTGGCTTTGATCACCCACCCCGCTGCCCAGAGTGTGTCACCTGGAGTGAGGAGTGGCTGATCATGAGCCAAGGAGGAGGAAAGCTCAGCGAGGGGGAGAAACATGATCGCGTTCGTTCCTATCTGTTTCCTGTTCGTAAATGGAATAATCTTTACTTCAGTTCCTCTCAGGATCTTAGCTTTGTCGAGTGCCTTCAACTTCACCCGGGGGAAAGCTGCTGTTGTCTGTGGATCTGGCAAAGGTGGTGCCGGAGAGGTGACTTCGATCCAACCCATTGAGTGAAAGGGAGTGTTTCCGTGAATAGAGACAATGTTTAAATCTATATTGTCTCCAACAAACTGAGTGACTGCATTGTTTGTTTCCCCAACCTCCATAAAGACCACCTGATCATTACTTGACAATTCACTTTCACTGGCTGGCACTTTGGCTGTCATCACTGATTGATCCTCAAGCGCAGCATCAACCGCAACCTCATCATTGATCTGTTCATCGGTTTCCTCCACAATGGTGTCAAGAGTGCCAGAAGTATCTGGAACATCATCTCCACTCCTACTATTAAGGAAGCAGTATTTGTAGTTTGTGTCTCCGTGTAAGACTCGGTGTATCCCAGCCGGTGGAACTTGTTGAGCATCCATTTTGACCCAAATCTATGATCAAGTTGTATGGCAAGCCCCATTTGGTGTGGCAATACTCCAGACCGAGGTCGACAGGCCTTAATAAAATTCTGCCCCCAAACGGCAACTCTTTCGTCTGTCTTGACAATCGGTCTCAAGAACATCTGAAGGCTTGCAGGAACAAGTGTCAGCTGACTATCGATGTCAGTCATACTGTGTGTGGTGGGGTATGACTTTGGACCTAAATCAATCAAGGCAATATCATTGGATATGAACTTGAGTGCCGTCTTTATGATCTGAGTCTTCTCATCTCCATGGTCAAGATTAGCATGATCCTCTCGCAGAATATTGTCGGTGCCATCTTTGAGACAGAGTACATCTGCCCTTCTTTCCTGTGTTGTGAAATACAAGGTGTCTTCGTATTTCTCTAGAAGTTTTATCTTTAGCCAATGCTTTGAATAAGAAAGGCTCTTCTCTGGTGACTGATCAAACTCCTGCAGCTTTTCATGGACTTGGTCCATGTTCATTACCCCATGCTCTAATTCTGAGTCTAACCATTCGCAGAATTCAATAAAAACTGCCTCTCGCTCCTCATCAATACTCCTCTGTCCTCTCTTCCTTTTTCCTTCCTCATCAGTCTTGGACAAACTGTCACCTCTCGCAAACATAAGTTTGCATCGCAAATGGTACAGTGTTTCTTCTGCTACCAAGTCGTTGATCCCTTCCAGGCGTCCAGTGACTTCAGTGCCCCAGTCATCCCCGCGACTCCGTGCTGTCTTCAGCAAGCTTGCCTTCAGTGTATCTGCAGTCAAATTATCTGGCACTGTGTATTTCTTTCTAGCTTGTGCTGGATTATTTTTGTAGAGCTGGGCTGGTTGGTTGCAAAGAATGCATACATCCTTATACAGGAGGTCAACTGACTGTGATCTTCTAGAACTGCAGCCAGTTGATGAACTGAACTCACAAGTAGTGCGTCTTCTCTTCAACTTTGATGACTCTTTCTCTGCCTTTGATGCTTGAGCTGACTTCTTGGTGGTTGCAACAAAGTTGTTGTACAGATCATTTTTACACTTCTGGTGGTACCTCAGTTTTCCTTCCTTTTGAGCCTCCTTCATACGTTCCACAACAGTAACATTTTCGACAGTTTCTGCTTGTTTCAATAAAGTTGAGTATCCCTTTGGAGTTGCCTGTATGAGCCTTTCAGCTGGTGTATCCGAGCGTGCACAGATGAAGCAATTGAGCACAGGTGGAGTAACGTCTTCATCCATATTGCTAGACTCCATGTCCTGCAAAGTAGAAAATGAGATATATTTAGAAATTATTTTTCCACAAAGGAGTGTCTGTGGTGAAATATAAATGTTAACAATCAACTCAGAATCATGAAAAACCCTTATTTGACCCCTCATAAATTACTTAAGGGCCGATTTAAAAAAATAAAAATTCTCGAAAATAATTTTTCGGTACCCGAATTCAACAGCTTTTTTTCTGGGTTTCCCACGGGAGTTGACCTTCAACATTTTAACACATGTTATTACACACCTTTACAAACATTGGTGAAGAAATTTTTTGGTAACAATTTAGTTAACAGATTTTCATATGTTTCCCTTACTATATATGATTAGCGACAGATAACCCTGAGATGTTCAAGTACCTGAAGACAAAATATGGTTTGAGCTAACTTTGACAACAAGTGAGCATCCCTCCCCCAGGTTTATACAAGGTGCATGTGGTCGACCAACAACCCCCTTCTGATGAAACTCCCCAAATCCAGAATCGCTGCTCACCTCCAAGCATTCGTCCCTCTCTTTTTCCCACCTGTGAAAAAAAAAACATCCCCTCCAGTCTCTTCAATCTTAATGTTTCAACTCCTGATCTTCAAAACAGCTGTTCACCGCCAGCTTAGGTCATCCCCCAGCCACAACCATGATCTCTTCTACCCCCATTTCACCATCCCCATTCAAACTCTCTCCGATTTTCGGTTTTCCTTCCACTGTTGTGTTTGAGAGTTTGTGGCTGTATCCATGTTGTGCCACGCAGTGTCGCATCCCTTAGTTGTCCAAGTCTCCCTCCTCAACCCTGCTGGCGGTGTGTCCCCCCTCTCTTTCTACTATTCTTTTCATTCTGTTACGTCGTCATCCGTTCTGTGTTGTCACTTCCTCACGAGCCTCAAATCCATGTACAAAAAAAAATCATTTGGAAGGGAATCTTCAGGTTTCCATCAATTTTTCTTCCATTGTCTTTGCATTACCATGAACGTAAACCCTTCCTGGATTGTCCCACAATCAGATTGTGCACATGATCTTTTCTACCCTCGTTAACCCCCACCCTGCCCCATTCCCTCCATCCAAATTTCCAGTCTCCTGAATTTCCAGTCTCCTTCTGCATCCATCTTGTCCAGCCCACGCATCCTCTCCTACCTCTCATTCCTCCCTACACTCATCGTTTGTCTGTCTCCCTTTATCTTGGACTTAAACTCTGCTGTTGGTGTTTCCCCCCTCTGTCTACTGTTCCTTTTGTCGTGTTGTGTCCTGTCCTGATCCATTCAATGTACTAGTACTAGCTCTTCCATGAGCCTCGACTATGTATACAGAAAAACGTGATCTTGGACACACTGGCATTTGAATCATGTGGGTTCTAGTTAAGAGATGACATATGCACCACACGTTGATATGGTTTAGCTTTAGCAGTTTTCTGGGTACTTCAAAGTAATTAAAATGGCGAGAAAACTTTAGAAGGCTTTAAATATTATATATATATATATATATATATATATATATATATATATATATATATAGTCGCAAGTCCCTGACTACAGTACATCATATCTATTTATTGCTGTCGACATAGGGAGCTTTAAAAGTCCAACAAACGAAGTATTCACAATGGTTGTCTTAATTGTCTATGTGTGCATTGTTCTGCCTGAAAGCAGGTTCATTGCTGCCAAAGCAGGTACAAAGGATCGTGAACCACGACGCTATAAGGTTTGTTTTTGCCTTCAAGCATAGTCAAGGCTCTGTCTAACCATGTCAGGGCCACGACAGAGTTAGACAGAGAGAGAGACAAGAGGGAAAGGGCTGGACCATGGGGACCGATCGGCACTCTGACTTTGACCACGCTGCCCTGACGAATCCGGGCAGCAGGGAAGAATGGGGAAGATTTGGCTCCCAACTTGCGTTTGGAGGGGTACAATCACCGCAAAGAGGCGTCCCCGAAAGTTGTGCAATTTGTACGTTGATCAGAGTGCAGGTGATAATTCTCCTCACTGAGATCTTTAACATTCACTAACTATTGTTAGCACACAATATTGTGTATTCGAGGTACAGCACACCTGTAATATAACATGCTTCCTGATAAAGACCGACTACTGAATCCAGGAATCAAACACAGACTAGACAGGTTAAAAGTAAGTGCGCTGCCTATAGCATGCACCTGTGGAACTCACAGTAGTTCTGGACACTATCATGAGACCACACACGAGCAAACCAACATGAGAATGATCTCTCCTTGTATATTGATAAATATTAACGCTTTTGGCGTGTTCAGGACTTTTGTGGATATCTCGTTCTAAATCTTTTAAAGAACGCCACCACTTTTTTTCATAACTTTTTTTTAACCTCTGCAGAAAAATGTGCGCAATACTGAAGGCAGACTCCCGGATAACCTGATTGGCGGCCTTGGAATATCAGAAATCTCTGAGCATGTCAATATCAGGGCAGTGCCTCTGATTTAGTGAACATGTCAATTTCTCCTGCACCCCAAAGCACTGTGCTATAACACCATGAGAAAAACGACTCACATGCGCAATTATCAAAATATAATACGTCGTATACTAATCATCATAACACCCAATTATGACAATCACTCACCATTTTGCTGTGTCCTGACAAGCAGAGCGTGCATCACTGCCTGGTAGAGACCAAGATTTTATGCGGTCCGGGTTTATATGCTAGGCGTTTAGAGGAACTTCCTCTGGAGCCGCAGGCATGACCTTGGTTGCCTCTAGATTGTTGGAAACGACAAAGCGGTTTAAAAAAAACTTCTGTAATGATCTCGATGCAGGAGAGCTGAGTCGACAACACCCCAAAATGCACGCGGATTTATATCCAACTAATATATACACAAAGAATTAAGTTAAGCACCCCCCCCGTTTTTTTACAACCTCGCACATTACAAGTTTGTTGTCGTCAAAACAGTGTAATATACCCATGATATTGCTATATTTTCTGGAGAAGTGATATTATGGTCACATAAAAACATAACAATCATGCCGTTTTCAATATTTTATTCTGAATAATTTAAGGTGAAAATTTTTGGGAATTTTAGGCATATTTTCACCTCAATTTAAGTATGGAGCTATAGGTCCATCACGGACAGTGTGGATGACGTTTATGTTTTCTAACGTACAGTCATTGTTCTGAGAAGACCTCTAGCGATCTTTGCGTCAATAACGTGTGTAGGACCCACGTGATCGGATCACTGACTCAACCAATCACTTTTTTTCACTTTGATCACTCAATTTCATCAATGGATAATTGCTAATGTCATACCAATCATTATTTGATCTCACATACCTTAGAATATATGCCAATGTATACATATACACAAAGAATATATATTAGGGGGTGCTTACCTTAATTCGTTGTGTAGGGGTGCTTAACTTAATTCTTTGTGTATATACCTGCGACCAAGTGTATCAAACTACTTGTTTTATTAGAAATTTTATGTCCATTATATATCGGCCAAAAAGCTTGGCCAATGTTGGTCTTCAAAATTGAAAGATTATTAAAAGCTGTGATTGAAGATGGGAGAGCAGTCTTGACGTAACAACTTGACGTATGAAATTAATGGCAAATGTACAGTTTATAAAGATTTGTTCAGATTCCGCATTGTTTTTGACTTCCTTGAAAGGTTTATCAATTATTTTCGTTCCATGTGTTTGCAAATACACATACGGAGAGATTAAGGGTTGTTCAGAGAGTAAGGCAACAATTTGAAACATGACTTCCAATATGACACGAGTAGGTTGTTTCTTTGAATTGCATCAAGGGAATAAAATATCTTTCTTTCTGTTTCTAAATACTCCGTGTGCTGAAAAGTGATCACATCATGACCTAGCCAAGGCCAACCATAGAGCAAGGCTGGTCTCCAAAGCCGACCGCAAACTCAGCATTCTCCATCGATCCAAGTCTTTCCTTGGAAAATCACAGCTACTCAGTCTTCAAGGCTGTTGTCTTTTTGTTGAATCCATGGCTCAGTGGAATACTGATAGCCCCTTATGAACTGTCACCCTGCATCACATATCTCTGGAATTCTGTGGAATCTAAAGCTCAACGTTATTCCAATTTCCTATGAGGAGGCCGATGCTTAAGGTCTGTTGCTTTCACATCTCAGGCAGGTTGGTGGTATCTCTGTTTTTTTTACCGCCTGTTCTCCAATATTGCTTCCCTCTGCTCTCTCACTTCTGCGACACTCCCCAACAACCTCAGGATGTGTGCATTCTTCCTACAACCCCCAGCTGGTTAAACTCCCAAAATCCAGGCTGACTGCACACCTCAACTCCTTTGTTCCTCGCATCTCTCATCTATGAAACCTACTTGCAGAGGCCATTATTTCCTCATCTTCCCTCCCGGCTTCAAACTGACACTCCGCCGCCATCTCTTGTCATCCCTCATCCTGACCCAATATCTATTATTAGCCCGTCCTAACCAAACCCCATCTTACTTCGTAGTTTCAGTGTTTCCTTCTCTCTCTCTCTTGGTCTCGCTCTCTCTCTCTCTTTCTCTCTCTCTCGCTCTCGCTCTCGCTCTCTCTTTCGTTCATCCATCCACTTGCTGGTTGTGCCTAATTGTTGCCCTGCTACCTCCACTATCAATTTAACCTTGCTCTTCCATGAGCCTCGCTGTTGTAGAGAAAAAAAATGTGTCCACCTGTTGTGTCGCTACCTTCTACCCCCACCACTTCCACCTTTCCACTATATTCTTCTTCTGTTATATTCTGAAGCAAATGTGATCCTGGTGGGAAGGATACATCACAGCCCATTTCGATTTTGGATACTCCATGAGAGACATAATTAAGCAGTGCAAGAAGCATAAATATGACATTTCATTATAGGGCATGCATAACATTATTAAAGGAACTAGAATGGCACTCGGTAGAGCACATACCTCCGCCAGACTGAACAGTTTGTTTTGTATCCCACTGATAGGCCGGATCTGGATTCGGACCTGAACCAAAATCTAATCGGCTTGTTCTTGTCACCTACCCAACTTATCCACCAAGTTTTGTCATAACTCGTCCACAACTTTTTCAGATATCATGCTTTATATTGTTTTTGGCCCTATCACTCAATGGTGAAGAATCGCTTGAAAATCTATCGTATCCGGATTTGGATGTTCACTAAAATCTATTTCAATTCGTCCTTGTCACACACCCAACATGTCCACCAAGTTTTGTCCCAATCCATCTATAACCTTTTGAGCTATCCTACTCACAGACAGAGAAACAAACAAACGGGTGAAAACAACCCCTGTCCACCTTTGGTGACAGAGGTAAATACCAGTAGAAGAGATCTTTGGTTGAGGGGACCCCCCCCAAAAAAAATCCTGCAGCTATACGAGAACTACAACTAACCTAAAGAAAATAAATAAAATAAATGACTGAGTGCTCTGACAAAATGCTCCCATTCAAAGATCCATTGCATCACAACTGGAAATGTCAGTACATATTATACACAAGTAATTAAACAGGATACATGGAAAACATCAACTGGAAAGCAAAGTCCACAAGCTGCAATGGAAACAGAATAAGGAATGCAAGACAAATATCAGAATACTGCATGATTGCCATTTTACAGGAGATAGGTGTGAGGATGTATATTTTGACGCTGGATGAAACACAGATCTGTCTGAATGACGAGCAAGTCTATTCCATTAATAACCATCCAGTGTAAAAAAGATGGATATTAAAGATGGTACTACAAATACAAAAAGTTTATCCAAAGGAATTTTTTGTCATAACTGTTTTAGCTATAAGGGAAAATTCAATCAAACCAACAACGGTACCCACCCTATGGGCGGAACTTCAATTGGGAAGCCCAAATGAAAAGGCAAAATATCAGAAATTGAAGGCTTTTTTTTATTTTAAACGATTCATATAAACATCCGTTGAATCATATCACACGCAAATCATCAAAATCTAAACAGTACATGGCGCCCATTTTGAAAAAAGATTGAATTCTGCAAAACGGAATTGGCCGCTACACGTCTTTCTCAGTCGCACGTTTATGTGTGAAGAGTGCACGCCGAATCTGTAACACGGAAACGGCCGCTACACCTGTTTCTCAGTCGCTTTGCACACGCTGCCATGTTACTTCGGGGCCGCACGTTTATATAGGAAGAGTTCGTCAGGAGTCGATCTACTCTTTCCTGGTACGTAGAATAAACAGTATTTGAAGAATTTCAACAAAAGCCACATCACTGTTCATATTGGTAAATATTATTCCATCGTGTTTGAAAAACTGGAAAATTGGGAAACTTGGAAAATTGGGGAAAAAATTGGAAAAACAATATAGCCTATTTTACTCCAAGGGGTCCCAGGAATACCCACGCAAAATATCGTTGTGATCGGTTGAGCCATTTTTGCGGTACCATCGAACGGACAGACTGACATTTGGTGAATTATAGTAAGTTGAAAGACCAAATAGGGCATTGGAGTCTTCAAAAGGAACCTGAAAAGGTAATTTAAATTACAAGTTAAAAAAATTAAAACAAAAAATTTAAAATATATATTTAATTCGTAGATAATTTTAAATTATAAATGATTATGAGACAAAAAGAAGAGAAAAGTGAAAAAGTAGAGAGAAGTGTGAAAGACTGAAGAGAGATATGAAAGAGACAGGAACAAATATCCAAGATGTCGGGAAGAACTCGGATAGATGGATTTCAACAGTTACTCCGTAAGGCTAAAACAGCCACATTTGAAAACTCCGGAGAGTGAGTGTTAATGGTAACTGTAGTTCCACGTACGATTCACTTGAAAAGCCAAGATTTCAGGAAGAAATACATAAAGTCTATGGAAATTCAGTAAACGTAGTAAAAGTCCACTGAGATGCAGCATCCAGCCACACGTGTCGTTCAACAGCTACCTTTTACAAATATGCACCAGAGCCAGAATTCGACTTATCCACAATGAAGATGTCTCTGCCATATCACCAGATGGATTGTTCTGATTTCAGCCTCGTAAAGTGAGACTTTGGTAATCAATGACTCTCCAGAGCGGGTCTTAGGAAAGCTTGGCAGCACCCTAGGAGAGAATTGACCTTTCTGTGCTTAAGAAAAGCCTTTTAGAATGGAAATGGTGACGTATTCTTACAACACCTAATGGCCATCAAATTGAACATTAGAGATGGTGGAAAAGTAATGCTGAACATAAGAAATAAAATCCAATTGTTTCCATAATGTCCTATTATCCTGGATACGGGTACATATTAAAGATTAGTTGGCAAAGTAGAGTTAGCATTCACGAGGTACGAAGAAAGGGTGAGGGAGAAACGAACATTTTACTATAACAAAGTAAAGAGAAAGTCAGCTTGATTTGGACATGGAACAAAACGTTCCTGTGGCAAAATGTTTGTTAGCAAAATGGAACGCAACTTTGAAGGACAGCGAGCACCTGGAAGACAAAGAAGAATGTGGATGGATGATATAAAGGAATGGTTTGACATCAACGAATATGGGAAACTGAAGAGGAAACCGGAAAACAAAACAAAGACGATCCATGATATTCTGATCCATGACACTGCCTGAAAAGAAAGAAAGAAAGGAGTGATGTCAAGAACATTGTATGATAGACTTTACATTTTGTTGAATATATATACACTCAACATCAAAATATACTTACCAAATCTTTAGAAGGCCACTCATTGAAATCCTCCACGCAAAAATGAAAAATATTTGAACACAGAGGTAAAGTTCAGCTATCTTTACTAAACACATATCAATAAACAAGAAGTTGCCTCAATCAAGAGGATGCCATGTAATGTGTATATATATATATATATATATATATATATATATATATATATATATATATATATATATATATTGTTGCGGTTCTGAGAAGTGTACATATACCATCATTAAAGGTTAAAGGTTTGCCCCCATAGTTAGTCCACAAGCAACACGTAGGCCACCTTAGAACATTAGTTATGTCATAGTATGTGTGATAATAAGGTCATTTCCATTAGTGATACCTGCGTTGTGTAAAAAAAATAAGAGTAGGCCCCGTTCATTTTGCCTCCACCCTCCAAATCGACCTCGTTGGGCAGCATCCATCCCACGCCCTGATTCGGCTAATCCCCACCTCCTTTGCCTGCAGCATTCGCTGCTGGCAAGGGTTTTCGCTCGAAACCAGCCAAATGACACTAGGTAGGCCAGAGAGAGGGTGGAGCCAGTGTTGAGGTCGGTGAGCGGCAGCGACACGGTAAGAGCCAACAACCAACCAGGGCTCGGGTGAAAGGGCATGACGGGCATGGTAAGGGCGCGGCTGGCAAGTTCCAGAGGGTTCGCTGGGCGGCGCTATATAAACGCGAGCACAAAGCCCTTGTACAGGACTGATGAGCGAGGGGTTGTAACAGGACTGACGCAACTGCACTCGTTGTATGAGGACGGCCCTTATGAGAGAACTGTATAACAGGACTGGCCAGAAGGAATCGTTGTATGAGAGCTTGCAGAGGACTCGTGAGGAAAGCGCATTGGAAGAGGACTGCAGCGGATACGCGCTTTGAAAGTGCACGTATGCTATTGGACTTGCATTAGGGAGCGCCTATTGAGCGGTATTTGGAGCGCAAGCGCATTTAATATGTACGCGACCGTGGTCGCCAGTAACCGCCAGCCAGCCGTGCCTTTCGCCCTGTAACTGTCCGCTCCGCGTACACGACCCACGGGGAGGTTCTGCCGCTTTGACCATCTGCTTCACGGTACGAGTCGGGGACCGGAGGAAACTGCCTGGACGCCATCATCCCTGGACCATCACCCTGACCTTCTACATCCCCGTGTGAGTGTGTCTGTGTGTGACGGGCCCGTTTGTCCAGGGATAAGTTAAGACTGTATAAGCTTCACTGTGTGTTCTTCTTCTCCTTCCTGTACACATTGTAAATAAACCAATTGTTATTCCTTGTTCCTTCCTGATTCGACCGTATCAGTCCTTTCCTCCATTGGGTAAGCATGGCATGATTCGGAACCGCTCTAATCGGATTTAGTTCTGTTAACAGCTCGAATCACGGCTCGCTATTGCTCGGCGTTTCCACTACAACCGTGATTCGGGCGGGGTTATTTCCTTGCTTCCTGGGAGGCGTTGGTAATTAGGTATTAGGAATTCGGCCTACGACCCTACCCAGCGCTGACCGGAAGGAACGTAATAGCCCCGGATCGTGTCGGCTAGCAAAAAGACAAGGGGATTAATCCCCCCTTGGTAAGGGGAAAGGCCGACGTTGAGATCCGCAACATTTGGTGTCAGGGAAGTGGGATTGGACCCGAAGTGCGCCTAACGCACTTCAAATTACGAGCGGCCGAAATTTTATTCCAATCCAATTTGAAATCGTGCCATGGCTAGTCAAGACGGTCGGATGCCGGTGGGGGTAGAAGACGAGGAGATAGGGGAAAAAATAACCCAGGACCCCCGGGAAGAGTGGGAAGGACAGTTGGCAATGCAGGAGAGAATTAATGAGGGTGCAGCAGTAGGGGTGGCAGGCGAAGAAAATGGCGGCGCCTCGCACATGGCCGCGGTAGCCGAGCCCGCGGTGCCAATGGATATGAACCTCTTTATGACACAAATGATGGCCTTTATGTTCAAGACGGATGAGGAAATGGAAAAGATGAATGGGACCATGGGTGCCCAAAAGGATGAACTGCGGGGGATAAATAACAACATGAAGAAAGAAATAAAAGAGATGGGGGACAAATCAAAAAGAGAAATAATTGAAGCCCAAAAGAATGACCTAAATAAATTGGAAAACCAAATGGGGGTCAAATGAAGGAAATGGGGGGCCAATTGAAGGACCTGGGTGGCCAAATGGGAGAAATGAAAGAGGGGTTAGTGGGGTTGGAAAACAGGATGGCCACCCAAGAGAATCAAATGGAAGGAATGAAGGACGGGTTAAAAGGGTGTGGTAACAGAATAGGAGGCCAAATAAAAGAGATGGGGAAAGAAATAAAGCGCAGGTCAAGCGGGAAGGTCGCATTGGTACGCGACGAGGTAACGCGATTTGAGAAGCGCGGCGAAAGCGAGTTAGAGCAAAGCACAGCCAGGTGGACCAGGGTAGAAATCGCGACACGTGGTATAGAAAAGCCGACGGCCGCCAAATTGGAAAATTTTATTTTATGTGCGCCAGCGGTCGTCGAGCTTAATAAAGAAAAAGAAATTATAGTTGAAATTGGGGTTGAGGAGACGGCAGAGATAGGAATTAAATGGGAGAAAAAGATGGAATGCACGCAAAGTCTGTGTTCGCATCGTGATGTTGTGCTGCCTAACCCCATTGAGAATTTGCAGGCGCTGCTGCGGAAAAGGGTCCCGAAAGTAAGTAGGGCTGTGTAATGTGTATGGCGCGAAAAGGTTTGGCGGGAAAAGATTTGGAAGGTCCGTGGTGCGCTGTGTGAAAGTGAATGGCGTGCGTGTGCGAACGGTGCCGGAGCGCGAGTGTGTTACAGAGTGCGAAGAAGAGTGTATGATGGAATGTATGTGGGAAGAGTGTATTGAAGAAGAGTGTGGAACGGAGTGTGACAGAGTGTGCAATGATTGTGGAGAGTGTGTGGGTATGCACACCAGAGCGCGTGATTGGGTGTGCAGCAGGAGATTGCACACCCGTGGGTAGGTGTGCGCTGAGTGGGTGTGTGCAGGAGTGCACACCCGTGGGTGTTACAGAGGATGTAACCAGAGAGTGCACGAGAGGAGTGCATGGAAGAGAAGTGTGTAACAGAGTGTGCGAGTAGAATGAGTGCACCAGGGTGTGCGCCAGGATGTGTAGTAAGGGAGTGTGTGAGCGGCGTGAGTGTGCTTGGGTGGTATGCACAAGCGAGTGCAGTGATGAAATGTGTGGAATGTATGAGAGGCGCTGGGACGCCTTGGTGTGGAATGAGTATGGGAAGGGTTGCATGGTGTGAGAATGCGACTCGAGCATCGACGCAGACCGGGGCAGCGTTTAGGGCGACGTAAACCCGACGCGAGCTCTCGGGGCGTGGTGTTCTTTGTGTGCTGCGGGGGCCGGCGGGGATCGTTGCCGTGGTGGCGTGCACGATTCCGGCCGGGTCCCGCCCTGTATGGTCGGTGCCGTGCCGTGGCGCAAGGGGAAAACGGCACGATTCCGGGGGAGGAAGGCCAGGTCGGACCTTCGCCCCCTGGCGGGCGCGGTGCTCCGGCCGGGGGAGGTTGGGTCGTCGTGCCGGAGACCGGAAGGCTCCGCGCCGGGATGGCTCCTGGAACCTCGGCCCAAGTATGCCTCCTCCCCAGAATAGAAAATGCCGGACGGACCCAACCAACAGGAGACAAACCACCTGCATGCATTGCTCGGCTTTGTGAAGCCGAGCTGTGAGAATGTATTGCCACCCGGAGAGGCTCGAGTGTAGTGGACGGATAGTGATAGTGTTGGGGAATGGTACCCGGTGTGGAGGGATGGTCGTTTTACCATCCCTCAGTTGGGGCACATGAGCTTTAAGTTATGGGGATGGCAGTGAAAACTAGCCGAGGGCGGGCTAGGATATTGTTAGGGATTTAGAGATGACCATAGGAGACTGAGATTTAAGTAGAGACATTGATACAAGTAGAGGGGACGTAGAGAGATTAGATGGATATTAATGACGAGGGAATGCTTCGTATAAGGGAAGACAGGGAAAGCACGAGTATTAGGGGAAATAGCTAGTGAGATGATGCTGTGTGTGTGAGTATGAGGATGCGCTTTAGGCGCAAATGAGGAATTGAGTGAAATTGGTTGTGGATGAACTTGGTGAAATGAGGCAATGGTCGGGGATGCCCAGATAAAATGTATGAATGGAGTATTGAGGATAAGTGTAAGTGTGTTGAGTGATTGACTTGCATGGGCTGCAAGTGAAGAACAGTTGTGTGGGATAAATGGTGAGAATACTTGGTGTGTGGGAATAAATGGTGTGTGGAATGAGTGGTGTGGAGTGCATTGTGCGAAGGAGTGGATGGGGGAAGATGGACCCCTTCATGAATACCCGGGGAGGGTAGTTTAAAGTTAGGTAGAGGGAGTAGGTAAATTGTTTGGATTTTGACATCTGTGGTGCAGATAGTAGCAAGTTGTTGCTTTGAGGGGTGCATGAGTGAGTGGAATGGCTGGGCGTGTGAGCCTGTTGGTGAGTACGGTTAAATGGGCACTCCGCCACTGGTAGTCTGTCGGCCAGGTGAGGCCGCAGGTAGGCTCTGGGAGCCAGGTAGAGTTCAGAGTGGAGTTCAGCGGAGCCCGAGGATCCGAGAGAAGGACCCGGGTAGCCCAATGCCAGGGAGGGCATCAGCGGGGTGAGAGAGCCAGGAGGGCCTTCCCCGAGTTTAGGGTAGTTGTGAGGAGCTAGGCAAGCTCGGGTGGTGACTTCAGTGGCGGAGGTGCGCAGGTAAGTAGGACCTGCTGGTAGAGCGACACGACCCAGCCCCAAAATTGTGCGAAGGCACAGATAGAAAAAATGGGGGAGTGAGACCCCAAATTTGGGAGGCACCACAGGATGGTCAATGGGAATTGGTTTCTAGAACCACATCGTTTAAAGATGCCAATTGGTAGGGCAAGACCCCATGTAGTGTAAGTGAGTTAATGTTATTAGAAGGATAGTTAGGATGGAATCTCTTCGCACCATCCGCATCCACTCACCAAGGTGACAGGACTCCACACCAGGTTTTGTGAACTATTTGGAATGAAAGACGCATCATGACGTGGGTGAGACATTGTGTGTAATTCCATCACTTCCTTCTTGGGAGGGATTGGAAACGAATTTGGTTTAGAGGGAGATATGGGAGACAAGACGGTAGAGACGGAATTTGTAAAGTGTAAATACGGGGAAGGGAAAGGGTAGTGTAGGTTGACATGGGGGGTGATGAATGGCTAGGGACGAGCTTTCTCTGCTCGCTCTCCCGCGCCCCTCATGTTGCATTACCTCGTATTGATGTGTACCCTTGCGCCTTTTCCCCCGCTGATTCTCTCTGCTTTGTCTTTCCTCCCCACCCATGGACCCATATCTTTTGTCGAGGGGAGTGTGCAGGTACCCTGAGCTGTGCGGCTGCACCTTTGCGCTGCACCCTGCTGCCTGTTTCCTGCACCGGTACACCTGATGGACCACACGTTCTGTGGCCTGGCACCTTTGCTTGAGCAGACAATTGCTGCAAGCATTATCTTGTGCCCTGCGGACCACTGTTTTAAGTGGCATCAAGCCAAGCAGATGGACCATAAGATGGCCCTGCAAATAATAAATAAAAAACGGACACGGTTTGTGCACTTTTTATTATTCCGGTGTGCCAGGGAAGAAGATCTCCAAGTTTATTATGGCACACCGAAGACGAAGACGCAAGACTCAGCCAAGATGCAACAGTCTAGCAGCCAAGCACAAGACATCATTGATAATTATTATTGAAATGTGATGATTGTGCATTTATTGATGATTGTGATGACTGTGCATTTTTGGTGCATATTGGTGTATGGTGTATTGGTGCAGTGCATTCTGTGTTTCTCCTTTTCAAAATTTCTCTTTTTCCCACAAAAGAACAGGTCCTGGGTTGTAGTATTGTAAATAATTAGTAGTCTTGTAAATAACATGCTCCCCACCGGCTTGATGTTTAGTTTGAGGATTCTTTCTGTAATTCGATTAATTGTGGGCAGGAGTCTGATAGTTAGTACACAACGCAGTAGGTGGGACATATCTAGTGTTTAAAACTGTCACACACAGGGTGTTTTTTTGTTTGTTTTTGTTTTTTTGTATACTGAATCGAGGCTCGTGAAAGAGCTAAATAGAGTAAATGTAGAGGGAAACCACACCTATGTGTCACACTAAGTTAAAAAGTAGTCCTGACCCTTGCATCAGAACCGGTCATACGCACGTGTGTGGGTTCGGCTCGGGAACGAGCCTGGCGAAGGAGGGGTGCAGTGTTGTGGTTCTGAGAAGTGTACATATACCATCATTAAAGGTTAAAGGTTTGCCCCCATAGTTAGTCCACAAGCAACACGTAGGCCACCTTAGAACATCAGTTATGTCATAGGGTCATTGTGAGAATAAGGTCATTTCCATTAGTGATACCTGCGTTGTGTAAAATAAATAAGAGTAGGCCCCGTTCATTTTGCCTCCACCCTCCAAATCGACCTCGTTGGGCAGCATCCACCCCGCGCCCTGATTCGGCGAATCCACCTCCTTTGCCAGAGCGAACGCTGCTGGCAAGGGTTTTCGCTCCAAACCAGCCAAATGACACGAGGTAGGCCTGAGAGAGGGTGGAGCCAGTGTTGAAGTCGGGGAGCGGCAGCGAGAGGGTAAGAGCCAACAACCAACCAGGGCTCAGGTAAAAGGGCGTGAGGGGCGTGGTAAGGGCGCGGCTGGCAAGTTCCAGAGGGTTCGCTGGGCGGCGCTATATAAACGTGCGCACAAAGCCCTCTTACAGGAATGATGAGCGAGGGGCTTTGTAACAGGACTGATGCAACTGCACTCGTTGTATGAGGACGGCCCTTATGAGAGAACTGTATAACAGGACTGGCCAGAAGGAATCGTTGTATGAGAGCTTGCAGAGGACTCGTGAGGAAAGCGCATTGGAAGAGGACTGCAGCAGATATGCGCTTTGAAAGAGAACGTATGCTATTGGACTTGCATTAGGGAGCGCCTCTTGAGCGGTATTGGGAGCGCATATAGCGCGAGTGCATTTAATACGTATGCGACGGTGGTCGCCAGTAACCACCAGCCAGCCATGCCTTTCAACCTGTAACTGTCGGCTCCGCGTACACGACCCGCGGGGAGCTCTGCCGCTCTGACCATCTGCTTCACGGTACGAGACGGGGACCGGAGGAAACGGCCTGGACGCCATCATCCCTGGACCATCACCCTGACCTTCTACATCCCCGTGTGAGTGTGTCTGTGTGTGACGGGCCCGTTTGTCCAGGGATAAGTTAAGACTGTATAAGCTTCACTTTGTGTTCTTCTTCTCCTTCCTGTACACATTGTAAATAAACCAATTGTTATTCCTTGTTCTTTCCTGATTCGACCGTATCAGTCCTTTCCTCCATTGGTTAAGAGTGGCACGATTCGGAACCGCTCAAATCGGGTTTAGTTCTGTTAACAGCTCGGATCATGGCTCGCAATTGATCGGCGTTTCCACTACAACCGTGATTTGGGCGGGGTTATTTCCTTGCTTCCGGGGAGGCGTTGGTAATTAGGTATTAGGAATTCGGCCTACGACCCTACCCAGCGCTGACCGGAAGGAACGTAATAGCCCTGGATCGCGTCGGCTAGCAAAAAGACAAGGGGATTAATCTCCCCTTGGTAAGGGGAAAGGCTGACGTTGAGAGCCGCAACAATATATACAGACTTGGCATTTAATATGGAATTTTTTTTTTTCTTGACTTGGGTTTACTTTCTGAACTCGGTATATCAATCGGGTGAGTTTCTTTTATGCTTCGGTGATTTCTTTGTTAAAAGAACCATGTCTCTGATTGTCTGTCGCAGCAAGATGTCAACAACAGGATTATATCACAGGTGGCGTGACAAAACGTACGGACAGGTACATTTGACGATTGGCTTCACAATCGGGTATATAAGGGTTGTTGCGTTCTGTATTAGTGGAAAACAATTGCTGCACATCTACAAAAGTTATTGCCGCTTCCTCTGGAGATGGTCCGTCAACTCGACAATGCTGTTTGTCATGGAGTGGTGGCTTTACGAAATTACGGCATGAAACAGCGTGCTATTGCTTGACAGTATGGCATCACTCAAGGTCAGGTGTCAAAGATCCTGAAACGAAATGCTCAGAGGGGTGTCCCAACTCCAATACCGAGGCCAGGACGTCCCCGCAGAACCACAAGGAGGGATGATTGCCAGCTGCACCGGTTAGTTCACAATGGCCGTACCAAGTCAGCTAATCGGCTTAGGGCTGAGTGGCAGCAACTGACAAATGTGCCGGTATCCAGAAGGCTGGTCGACCAATGACTCGTTCAAGCAGGCGATCGTGCCAGGCATCCCCTGAGAAAGCCACGTCTGACCAGACAACACCGCCAGCGCCGATTGCAATGGGCCAGAGAGCACCGTCAATGGCAGCCAGGACACTGGAATCACGTGATCTTCAGTGACGAGTATAGATTTCTGGTCTATCGTCAAGATGGCTGCGTCCGAGTGCGCAGACAAGTGCATGAAGCCTACAACGAAGATTGTATAGTGCCAAGAGTCCATGCTGGAGGTGGAGGGGTGACCGTTTGGGCTGCTTTTCATGCAGGGGGGCAAAACTGACCTGGTTGTTCTGAATGGAAACCTGAACCAGTTCAAGCACAGGGCCATTCTGGAAGAAACATTGCTTCCATTTGCTCGTACAGCCTTTCGAGGAAACTTTGTCTTCCAAGATGACAATGCACGGCCTCATCGTGCTCGCATGAATACCAACACTTTCTTGCTGACCGTGGTGTAGAGCATATGGAGTGGCCTGCCATGTCCCCGGATATGAATCCGATAGAGAACTTGTGGGCAGAATTAACGCGTCAAATCGACAACTTGGACCAGCAGCCGACCTCTGTGCATGAATTGCAGCAGGCTATTGTCACTGCATGGCAAGCGATTCCTGTCCAAACCTTGGGAAATCTCGTGAACAGCATGCCTTAACGTGTAGTGCTGTCCTGAATGCTCGTTGGGGTTACACTAAGTTCTGAACTGTAATTTTACTGTCCGTAATCCCATTCGAATTTAACTTTTGTTAAAAAAAAAATTGGCTAATTAGCAAAATAAAGAGATACTTCTGGAAAACGTACAGAAGTTTAACACAATACTGTCCATGAATTGAGTTCGATATCAGTTTACGTCACTTTCAAGGATCAATTTATTTGTTTCGAAATGTCAAATGTGGTTTTTGTTTCTTTTAAAGGTCACATTAACAAAATCTAGAATAATTTCAACATAATTCCAATGAACTTTTGGTTATAAGACATCTTGAAAAGTAAGTTCACCCCCACAAAAAAAAGATTCCATATTAAATGCCAAGTCTGTATATATACAGTGTATATATATATATATATATATATATATATATATATATATATATATATATATATATATATATAATTATTACGGAACCCAACGTCGGCCTCTGTTCCCCTTACCGAGGGGGGATTAATCCCCTCGTCTCTGACTGACCGACAGGGTCCCTGACGCTGCCCAGCTACCTCCGGAAAGGCAGGTGCACAGCCCCGTTCGTACCGCGGACAGATGTTAATTGCCGAGCGGTTTTAGCAATCGCGGCACGAACTATTAACAGAAACTAACCCGATTCCGAAACGTTGGCCAAATCATGCCACAGGTGTTCAATGGGGAAAAGACAAAGACGAACGGATGTCAAGAAGAAGAAGAAGAAGAAGAACCAAGGTAGGAAATACAAATATGATTTATTTATACCTATTATGTACACAACGAAAAGTAACCAAGGAGAAGGAAAGATAAGAAAATAAAGACAGAAAGGATGGAAGGACCAGAAGGACACAGTGCAATATTAACTTATACAAGCTTACTTATACCCAGGGACAAGACAAAAGACAGACTACAAGCACACTTACATGGGGGATGATGGCAGGAGGTGGAAGGCTGGAGGGAGAGGAAGGTTCAGCTGGACGCTGGCTGGGGCTTGATCCCGCACGGGACGTCGGCCTGGACCTCGACGGCCACCGATGCCACCAATGCCACCGCAAACTGGTTCCCGCGTAGCAGCGAGTCAAAGCTGCGTGGTGGAGTCAAAGCTGCGTGGTGGAGTCAAAGCTGCGTGGTGGAGTCAAACTCATCTCTCTTGTGGGGGCGTTGCGTGATGGGCTCGCTCTCTGACGCATCTGCCGACTCTCTCAAAGATCTTCCTGCGCGTCTCTCTCAAAAGGCTTGCGCGCACGCTTTTATTGCGCCTGGGGCGATCAAGCCGCCAGCCTCCAGGACACGCCCATCAGCGAGCTCGCCTCGGCCCTGATTGGCCGCGAGGGGCCCACCGATCCCGCCCCCAGAGGAGGCGTTGGCAAGGCCACGCCTTGTTCCTGGCGCTGGGCTGACTCCTCCCACCTTCTGCTCCGAGATGACCTCGTGCTCAATGGAGTCTTGCAGTGAAAAACACGGTCCCAAAGCAGCAGCGGCGAATGCAGGAAACCGCACGCAGAAAACCGCCCAATGCAGTTGGCAATGGCTGACAAAAGGGGAATTGAAAGGGAATGTACCTTATTTGAATTCGGTGCAATGGAGTGTCAATTAATGGAAGACAAAGCCTTAAACTAACACACAGAATAAGGAGATAACTACTAAAAAAGAAGGAAATCTATGATTTGCTACGTGATTGTATATGGAATAACTAAGGGGACGACCTTTGACCTTTATACACAAACTGGAGGGTGATATTTACACACAAAAAACACAATTCTCATATCCACAACACTGCACCCTCCTCCTCTTAGGCACGTCCCGGGCCTATTAAACTTTTACCTTTAGTGTGGCACGTAGGTGCAGTTCCCTCTACATTTAACCTGACCCTGAGTGTGACAGTTTTAAAACACAAATAAATATGTCCCGCTGCTGCATTGCACCCTATCTAACAGATTTACGCCCGTAGCTAACCGAATTGCGGAATTGTCTTCAAACTACAACATGAACGATGGGGGAGCATTATTTACAGTTGACGCTACTTGTATTTACAAAACTAACCCAGGACCTGTAATTGTTCTTTTTGGGGGGGGAGACAGCTTGCCCTGCATCGACGCACCATAAAGCACCAAAAACGCACCAAAACACCATAAAGCACCAATCAGTGCACAGTCACCACAGTTCATAATAAAAATAACCAAACAGACCCCTGGTGGTCTTGCTCTTCGGCTCCCTCTGCTGGCTAATGTTCTTTCAGATGTTGTCAACTTGCTCTTCTTACTGGCGGCCTATTTGGACTTATAAAAGTGCACAACCGTGTCCATTTTTTATTTATGGCCCACAGGGCCGACTAGGGGTGCTTCACCTGTGTGGCATAGGTGCCCTGTGACCATGGTCCGCCAGCAAGATCTCGGGCCATCATGGCCGGTTCCAGCAGAGGGGCCATGCCCCAACCCGTGGGGTCCATGAGTGGTGCTCAGCCACAGACATGTGGTCCATTAGTGGTGCATCGATGCAGGCAGCTGTGGTTGCAAGAGTTCGGGCACACAATGGCGGACTCCCGCACGCTCCCCTCGGTGCCCAGAGAGCACAGTCCTCGGGTGGGAGACAGGGGGATAGAAGACAGGTGAGTGAGGGATAAGGTCACAAGGGTACACATCAAAACAAGGCAATGCAAGACGCGGTGCGTATGGAGAGCGAAGTGAGAAAGCTCGTCCCTACCGTACGTCACCCCCCCTGTTACCTACTCTACCCTTGCCCTTACCCCATATGTACAAAAATCTACACATTTACAAATTCGTCACTACTGTCACGTCTTCCCCATATCTCCCCATACCAAGTTCGTCCCCACAATCCCTCTAACCAAATTTGCCATCACCCAATTCATCATCAATCCTCATAAGGAGGGAGAGATGGAACAACAAAGCACAATGTCACACCCACTTCATGATGCGTCCCACATTCCAAACATTTGCACAGAAAGATAACAAAACATGGCATGGCGTGGAGTTACGTCATCGCCTCAGGTGAGTGGATGTAGATGGTGCGAGGAGATTCTTAATCCTAACTATCCTCTAAATGACTTTAATACACTTTACACTACCCGGGGTCTTTCCCTGCCAAACCATTGGCTGTCTTACTCTATGCGGTTTTAAGAACCAAATTCCCATTGACCAAACTGTGGTGCTTCCTCAATTTGGGGTCTCACTCCCCCGATTCAACTCCCTGTGCCCTTGCACAATTTCAGGACTGGGTCATGTGGCTCTCCCAGCAGGTCTACCCACCTGCACACCTCCACCACTGTAGTTGCCTCCGAGCTTACCTGCTCCTCACCCTACCTATCTACTGGGGAAGGCCCTCTGGTGCTCTCCCCACTCGGTGCCCTCTGGCACTGGGCTACCCGGGTCCGTCCTCCGGATCCTCGGGCCCCATCCACAACTCTAACGGCTCCCAGAGCCTACCTGCGGCCTCACCTGGCCGACATCCTCACAGTGGTGGAGTGCCCATTCAACTACACATACTAACAGGCCACACGCCCAGCCATTTCCACGTCACTAATGCAACCATCCAAACACCATTCTTCCACACGCACCACAGATGCCAATATCCAACCACAATTTACCTGTACCCTCTATCTCACACTTACACTACCCTCCCCGGGTATTCGTGATGGGGTCCATCCTCCTTTCCCCCATCCACACCTTCGCACCATCCACTCCACTCCACAGTTTCCACCATGCTCCATCCACACCATCCATTCCATACTCCATATATTCCACTCAACCATTCTCCATACACCTGTAGTTGCACACCTGTGCAATCACTCCTACTGGTGCTTCCTGCACCCTCCTTCCTCCCTGGACCATTTGCTCAACACAACACTCAATCACCATTACTCACTCATACACTGCTCCATACACTTTCCATTCTCAAAACCATTGCCTCAGGCACCCAGATTTTCCCACGCTCACACACACATCCTTCCCAAGCATTGCCTAGCAATTCCTCATTTCACCAAGCCCGAGAGGCACCCATCGGCTGCACCACGGACGCACCCATTGGCTGCACCATGGACGCACCCACGGGCTGCACCACGGACACACCAACCGGCTGCACCACAGACACACGCACCCGCGGCACCATGGACACACCCATCGGCTGCACCACGGCCACGCGCACCGGCCGCACCACGGACACACCCACCGGCTGCACCACGGACACATGCACCGGCGGCATCATGGACACACCCATCGGCTGCACCACGGGCACGCGCACCGGCGGCACCACGGACACACCCACCGGCTGCACCACAGACACACGCACCCGCGGCACCATGGACACACCCATCGGCTGCACCACGGACACGCGCACCGGCGGCACCACGGATACACCCACCGGCTGCACCACGGACACACGCACCGGCGGCATCATGGACACACCCATCGGCTGCACCACGGGCACGCGCACCGGCGGCACCACGGACACACCCACCGGCTGCACCACGGACACACGCACCGGTGGCACCATGGACACACCCATCGGCTGCACCACGGACACGCGCACCGGCGGCACCACGGACACACCCACCGGCTGCACCACGGACACACGCACCGGCGGCACCATGGACACACCCATCGGCTGCACCACGGACATGCACACTGGCGGCACCACGGACACACCCACCGGCTGCATCACGGACACACGCACCGGTGGCACCATGGACACACCCATCGGCTGCACCACGGACACGCGCACCGGCGGCACCACGGACACACCCATCGGCTGCACCACGGACACGCCCACCGGCGGCACCACGGACACACCCACCGGCTGCACCACGGACACACGCACCGGTGCCACCATGGACACACCCATCGGCTGCACCACGGACACGCGCACCGGCGGCACCACGGACACACCCACCGGCTGCACCACGGACACATGCACCGGCGGCACCATGGACACACCCATCGGCTGCACCACGGACATGCGCACCGGCGGCACCACGGACACACCCACCGGCTGCATCACGGACACACGCACCGGTGGCACCATGGACACACCCATCGGCTGCACCACGGACACGCGCACCGGTGGCACCACGGACACACCCATCGGCTGCACCACGGACACGCCCACCGGCGGCACCACGGACACACCCACCGGCTGCATCACGGACACACGCACCGGCGGCACCACGGACACACCCCCCGGCTGCACCTCGGACATACCCAACAGCTGCATCACGGACACACCCCCCGGCTGCACCTCGGACATACCCACCAAGCGTTCCACACAACTGTTCGTCACTTGCACCCCATGCAAGCTCATCCACTCAACACAATGTCACTCATCTCTCACTTCTCACAATACGCTGCCGCGTACACTTTCAACACACACACACGGCACCATTCACGAGCATTGCCTCATTTGCTCAATACTAAGACTCACACACATGGCATCATCTAATCTACCTGATGCCCTGCTAAAACTCGCGCTTCCCCATCGCCCCTTACATTATTGCGCTCCCTCGTCATTATAATCCAATTACCCTCTCTGTGTCCCCAATACCTGTCCAATGTTGCTAATTAACCTTACCGTTACCTACGGTCATCTTCTCTAGATCCCTATCATTTTATCCTAACCCTCCCGGTCTAGTTTTCACTGCCATAAACCCCATAAAACTATTGCTCCTTTGCCCCCGTCGTGAGAGATGACAGAGTTGCCATCCCATCACATCGGGTATCTCCCACTACCAATTTTGCCCATGTAATTCCAGCCAATCAAAAATTTTCCAATCACAAATTCCCTATCCCAAAATTTCGAATCCAAAAACACTATCATCATCACAGTCCACTATATCTGAGCCTCGGTGCGTTGTCACATCATTAAAACTCGGCTTCGCAAAGCCGAGCAATGAATTCGGGTGGTTTGGTCGCCTGCAGGTTGAGTCCGTCCGGCATTCGGTTCAAGGGGGGGGGGGGGGGGGGGTTTGGTCGGGCCGAGGTTCCACGCACCATCTCGGCGCGGAACCTTGCGGTCGCCGGCCCGATGGCTCAATCTCGCCCGGTCGGAACCCCGCCCCCGGTGGCACCGTCCGCTTCCTCCAACCTGTCCCTGAACCGGACCGGTCGCCTCGCCCGACAAGGCCCGGACTCAACCGTGCAGGGCGGGGCCAAGCCCGAATTGGCAACGACGCTTCGAAGAGAAGCGACGCAACACCAACCCGTGCCGGGCCTCGCATCCAGCAAAGCGCACCGCGCCCCGAGTGCTCGCATCGGCTATCCCTCGCCCTAAACGCTGCCCCGGTCAACGTCAACGCCTTACTCGCATGCTCACATGCACACGCGACCCTTTTCACACTCACAAAACCCGGCGTCTCGGCGCTTCCAGTGCATCCCACACACTCCGTCCATTCCAACAACGCACTCCCTGTTACACACCACACCTCCCGCGCACCCTCTTGCACACACTCGCTGTTCGCACACTTCGTTCCACACCTCTCCTCCGTTACGTACTCCGTAACACTCACCATGGGCGTGCACTCTTGCATCCACCCACTAACGCGCTCCGATGTGCCCTCCCGCACACGCGCCACAACCAACTCAGGCGTGCTTCCTCGCACACGTTCCACCACCACCTTACTCTCCGTGTCACACTCACCCTCGCACGTACACTCCATATCGCTCTCACTCCCTGTGTCACACTCCGTACACCCCGACGTGCATTCTCGCTCGCACTCGGTTTCACACTCGCGCTTTGTAACACGCTCACTCCTTGACGCACACTTTTTCCTCACACGCGCGCCATTTCCACTCACACGGGACCCTTCACCAACGCCCGGGTGCCAGATCGATCCCAATCACGCGACAATTCTCTTCGCGCCAAACCCCCTCTTACAAAATCTCCCGGCACCACATACAGCCCGTCTCACCTCCGGGGTTCTTCTTCCTCCCTGCACCAACACCTGCAAATCTTTATAAGGATTATTAAGCACAGCATCGTGATGTGAGCACGGACTTTGGACGTATTCCATTTCTCCCTCCAATTCCCGGGCTACCTCCGTCGTCTTTTCAATTTCCACTATAACTATTGCTTTTTCTTTATTCACCATGACGACCGCTGGCTTTATTAAAATTCCCTCTTCTACCTCAGCGGTCGCCGGCTGCCCCATACCCCGGGTCGCGCTTTCTACCCCGGTCCAGTTACCTGTGCTTTTCTCCACTTCGCCCAACCAGTGCTCCTCGACCCGCTTTGTCTTGTCATGCACCCTCGGGACCCTCTCGCCCACCATGCGATCCATGGTCTCCCCACATTTTTGTGCGCTCTTCCCACATTTCCGTATGCTCTCCCCACATTTTTGTATCTGGTTTCCCAATTTCTCCCCCTCTATTCTCAGCATCGCGGTGAATTGCGCCACGAAGTCCCCCACATCAAAGCCCGCTGCTGCGGTCACGTGCTCCGCGCCATTTGGTGCTGCTGCCACCTCGTGCGCGAGGACGCCATTTTGTGCGCCTGATACCCCCGCAACCACCTCTTCATTGCTCTCCTCCATTTCCCCCCTGTGGTCCTGGGTTACCCCTAACCCCTCTTCTAATTCCCCCACCAGCATCCCGTCGCCTTCACCATCCATGGCACGATTTTAAATTTAGGATGTTAAAAATAAAATCTCGGGCCACTCAAAATTTTGAGCACGCTATTTGCGCTTCAGGTCCGAATCCGACACTCCTGACACCAATTGTTACGGCCAATAGTACAATTGGTGTCCAAAATTTGGGCTAAATAAATTTAGTCCCAGGTTCGAATCCCAACTCCTGACTACCAATTGTTACGGAACCAAACGTCTGCCTCTGTTCCCCTTACCGAGGGGGGATTAATCCCCTCGTCTCTGACAGACCGACGGGGTCCCTGACGCTGCCCAGCTACCTCCGGAAAGGCAGGTGCACAGCCCCGTTCGTACCGTGGACAGATGTTAATTGCTGAGCGGTTTTAGCAACCGCGGCACGAGCTATTAACAGAAACTAACCCAATTCCGAAACGTTGGCCAAATCGTGCCACAGGTGTTCAATGGGGAAAAGACAAAGACGAACGGATGTCAAGAAGAAGAAGAAGAAGAAGAAGAACCAAGGTAGGAAATACAAATATGATTTATTTCTACCTATTATGTACACAACGAAAAGTAACCAAGGAGAAGGAAAGATAAGAAAATAAAGACAGAAAGGATGGAAGGACCAGAAGGACACAGTGCAATATTAACTTATACAAGCTTACTTATACTCAGGGACAAGACAAAAGACAGACTAAAAGCACACTTACACGGGGGGTGATGACAGGAATGGCAGGAGGTGGATGGCAGGAGGTGGATGGCTGGAGGGAGAGGAAGGTTCAGCTGGACGCTGGCTGGGGCTTGATCCCGCACGGGACGTCGGCCTGGACCTCAACGGCCACCGATGCCACCGATGCCACCGCAAACTGGTTCCCGTGTAGCAGCGAGTCGAAGCTGCGTGGTGGAGTCAAAGCTGCGTGGTGGAGTCAAAGCTGCGTGGTGGAGTCAAAGCTGCGTGGTGGAGTCAAACTCATCTCTCTTGTGGGGGCGTTGCGTGATGGGCTCGCTCTCTGACGCATCTGCCGACTCTCAAAGATCTTCCTGCGCGTCTCTCTCAAAAGGCTTGCGCGCGCGCTTTTATTGCGCCTGGGGCGAAAAAGCCGCCGGCCTCCAGGACACGCCCATCGGCGAGCTCGCCTCGGCCCTGATTGGCCGCGAGGGCCCACCGATCCTGCCCCCAGAAGAGGCGTTGGCAAGGCCACGCCTTGTTCCTGGCGCTGGGCTGACTCCTCCCACCTTCTGCTCCTAGATGACCTCGTGCTCAATGGAGTCTTGCAGCGAAAAACACGGTCCCAAAGCAGCAGCGGCGTATGCAGAAAACCGCACGCAGAAAACCGCCCAATGCAGTTGGCAATGGCTGACAAAAGGGGAATTGGAAGGGAATGTACCTTATTTGAATTCTGTGCAATGGAGTGTCAATTAATGGAAGACAAATCCTTAAACTAATACACAGAATAAGGAGATAACTACTAAAAAAGAAGGAAATCTATGATTTGCTACGTGATTGTATATGGAATAACTAAGGGGACGACCTTTGACCTTTATACACAAACTGGAGGGTGATATTTACACAAAAAAAACACAATTCTCATATTCACAATATATATATATATATATATATATATATGTATGTATACATATACTAGCAGAAGTACCGGCATTGCCGGGCGGGGGAGGGGAGGGGAACGGGGGGGGGGGGGGGGGGGAGCGAGCCCCTTGGCAAAGCGAGCGATTTTTTTTTTTCATAGCGTTCATAGCGTTTCATAGCGTCATAGCGATTTTTTTTTTTTCATAGCGTCATAGCGTTCATAGTGTCATAACGTCATATCGTTCATAGCTTCATAGCGTTTCATAGCGTCATAGCGATTTTTTTTGTCATAGCGTCATAGCGTTCATAGCGTCGTAGCGTCATCACGTGATCGCTCTGAGCGAGCTCTGAGCGTCATAGCGATTTTTTTTTTCATAGCGTCATATCGTTCATAGCGTCATCACGTGATCGCTCTGAGCGAATCAGCGCCCACCTGCTCTGATTCCGTTGATTCCGTGCGCTGAAATGCGCTGAGGTAAATATGAATAAAAAATATGGATCGTCAAATATTTTGAGTTCAGCCATGTTCGTCCCAGGCTCAATGGCCATGTCTATGCCAAATATCAAGCACGTAAGCCTCTCCGTTTAGGAGTCTATCGGTAACATTACACACACACACACACACACACACACACACAAACTGTTTTATATATATATATATATATATATATATATATATATATATATATATATATATATATATGTATATGTATATATATATATATATATATATATATATATATATATATATATATATATATATATATATATATCAGTTTGACGCCTCACCACGCGTCGTTACTGAGGAACGGGCTTATTTTAGCTGAGGGTAATTACTGTACCTGAGTTGCTGTGTTGTCATAATTTACACCAATCATAATACAAGCAATTCTTTTACTTTATTTGTAGTGTTTGTGATATTACATTTTTATAAGCAATTTAGGTTTAAAAAAAAAAAAAAACCCCCACAGCACATACATACGGGAGGTGTAAGTGCAGACTGGAAGTTTGGGACAAGATTACACCTCACCACCACGTAATTCAAAACTCCCCACCACCACATAATTCAAAACACCTCACCACGACGTAATTCAGAACTCCTCACCACCACGTAAATAAAAATACCTCACCACCACGTAATTAAAAATACCTCACCACCACGTCATGAAAACACCTCACCACCACAAAATTCAAAACACCTCACCACCACGTCATTACAACACCTCACCACCACAAAATTGAAAACACCTCACCACCATGTCATTAAAACACCTCACCACCATGTAATTAAAAACACCTCACCACCACGTAATTAAAAACACCTCACCACCATGTCATTAAAACACCTCACCACCACAAAATTAAAAACACCTCACCACCACGTAATTCAAAACACCTCACCACCACGTAATTAAAAACAACTCATCACCACATAATTAAAAACAACTCACCACCATGAAATTCAAAACACCTCACCATCACGTAATTCAAAACACCTCACCACCATGTAATTAAAAACACCTCACCACCACGTAATTTAAAACACCTCACGCCCACATAATTTAAATCACCTCACCACCACGTGATTTAAAAACAAATCACCACCACGTGATTTTAAAACACCTTACCACCACGAAATGCAAAACACCTCACCACCACGAAATTCAAAACACCTCACCACCATGTAATTAAAAGCACCTCACCACCACGTAATTAAAAACCCCTCACCACCATGTAATTAAATACACCCCACCACCACGAAATTCAATACACCTCACCACCACCTAATTAAAAACACCTCAGCACCACATAATTAAAAACACCTCAGCACCACGTTGTGATTCAAAACACCTCACCACCATCAAAACACCTCACCACCACGTAATTCAAAACACCTCACCAGCACGTGATTCAAAACACCTCAGCATCATGTAATTCAAAACACCTCACCACCACGTTGTGATTCAAAACATCTCAGCACCATGTAATTCAAAACACCTCAGCACCATGTAATTCAAAACACCTCACCACCACGTGATTCAAAACACTTCACCACCACGTGATTCAAAACACCTCACCACCACGTGATTCAAAACACTTCACCACCACGTGATTCAAAACACTTCACCACCACGTGATTCAAAACACCTCACCACCACGTGATTCAAAACACCTCACCACCACGTGATTCAAAACACCTCACCACCACGTGATTCAAAACACCTCACTACCACGTGATTCAAAACCCCTCACCACCACGTGATTCAAAACACCTCACCACCACGTGATTCAAAACACTTCACCACCACGTGATTCAAAACACCTCACCACCACGTGATTCAAAACACTTCACCACCACGTGATTCAAAACACCTCACCACCACGTGATTCAAAACACTTCACCACCACGTGATTCAAAACACCTCACTACCACGTGATTCAAAACACTTCACCACCACGTGATTCAAAACACCTCACCACCACGTGATTCAAAACACTTCACTACCACGTGATTCAAAACACCTCACCACCACGTGATTCAAAACACCTCACCACCACGTGATTCAAAACACTTCACCACCACGTGATTCAAAACACCTCACCACCACGTGATTCAAAACACCTCACTACCACGTGATTCAAAACCCCTCACCACCACGTGATTCAAAACACCTCATAGCCGCGTTATTAAAAACACATCACAACCACGGAAACAAAAGTTTGAGGATGTAGTTCAGTGACAACACAGACACTGCCCAGATATGTAGATATTTTGATCGATGACGGTACCTGAGTTTCCGTTTTGTCATGGTTTACACCAATCATAATACAAACAATTATTTTGCAGAAATGGATTTGTTATATACGTGATATCACATTTTATAAACAATTGAAGTTGAAGACTTAAGTTGAAAAAAAAAAGTTTTCCAAATATTTTCCAAAAGAAATACCCTGAGGGACATACCCACGGCAGAGATAGGTGCATACCAGAAGTTTGGTACGATTTCACAAAAGCTTGAGGTAGTAGCTCAATGACTCGACAAGACAGGCACTGCACAGAGATATATATATATATATATATATATACATATACATATATATCAACGTTAAATGGCCAAACTGGCTCAGTTACAGTTTTTCGTGAAACAGAACTGCCCACTACCAGATGCAGCCAGAAGGCCAAATCTCATGGTCATACATAAACAAATAGGCCTACTTAATAGCCCACAGGGAAGTATGTCAGAAGTATGGTCATTTCATAAACACTAGGGAACCTTCTCTGGTGAGAGTATATTAAATGTATATTAAATGGCACTAGTATATTAAGAGGTTAAGAAAATATTGAAATATAAAGTCAACTATAAGAAAGTTGTAGACGTGTACTTTGGCCCCTAGACCAAAACTCAGGGTCAAACAAAAACTATCAAGCTAATACACATGCACTTTGGCCCGAAGGCCAAAACTCAGGGTCATGCTAAGAAAAACGCACGAAAACAAGATTATCCTCATGCTCAGTGCAGAACGAGTAGCCGTTTCAGATTCTCAAAGGTCTGACTAAGAAAGATTGCATCCACTTTGGAATTGGAAACCAGTGGTTAACCTTTACCTATAAACTGGTAACAAAGAAGCAAAGGTAAACCAGATTGAAGCTCGAGACTGTTGATGGTAATATGATGCATGTTTATTTGCCAAACTTCACATGGTGTCTGCATGTCATATACAATTTGCACTTGTCAAGTTACTCTTCATTAAGAGAGGAGCTAAACTTTACCAACCCACACCTTTGTCCAAGTCTCCCTCTATTTATTTTTTTGTATACATAGTCCAGGCTCGTATAAGAGCTGGAACACAGAACAGATTAGGATGCAACGTAACAAAAGGAACAGAAGAAGGAGAAGGGGGGAAATGCCAAACGAAAGGGCTGAGGGAGAAAGTAGATGGAGACACACAAACAAGGGATGCTGGTAACAATGATTGGTGGGGAAGAACGCAAGGGGTGGACAAGATGGATACCTAAGCAAAATGTTGGGAGGGGTGAGGGATGGCTTAGCGGATGTAGAAAAGATCATGATTTTGGATGGGGGATGGTGGCAAACAGTTGCCTTGAAGATCTGATCCTCAATCCTGCTGTTATTGTGTGTCCCCCTCT
The DNA here is from genome assembly GCF_964187855.1 of Myxine glutinosa. NCBI lineage: Eukaryota > Metazoa > Chordata > Myxini > Myxiniformes > Myxinidae > Myxine > Myxine glutinosa. Next base: position 83,900,675 of record NC_136267.1, on the reverse strand, counting down.
TTTGTATTACGTCCTGATCCATTCTATGTTCAAGCTTCTCCACGAGCCTCGACTTTGCATATATGTACATATATATAGTGTAATAAAGTGCAATATGGCCATCTCGTGTACATGTTGAACAGTTCTGATTGTGATAAACAGGCATGACAGGAAGTGTCTTCAAAACCACCGAAGAGTTTATTCAACGTGCCTGGAGTGTCTTGAAGATACTGATCTGGAAATTGCTTCTAGGGAATAAAGATACTGAATGTAACGTAGTTATTTGCTTGAAGTGAAGGTTATCATAATTGTAAAGTGATTAAATGTGGTATTGGATATGCGTCACTTAAATGTATATTTAGACACCGTCACCCCCTCATCCTGTGTGTGTGTCTAAAAGTATTCACCATTTTAACCTCATTCTTACTGTTCTGCCCTCTGTTATCTGTCATTAATGTCTCTTTTTGCGTTTTGCTAGGCTTTGTGGCATAAGTCCAAGCGGCAAAGTTAAATGAGCAGCATGACCTCCGCAGCTTGCCTCCAAGCTTTTGTGGTGAAGGGTCGCAGTGGGGTCACTCTGTTCCACAGGACAATCGATGTCCAATGGTGGGTGAGCGGGCAAGGGAGCAGGACAGCAGGGTGAGAGGTGGGGGCCAGAGGAAATGAAAGCCCGCACAGCAGGGGAGGATATGAGGAGTTGCAGACCGAAATTCGGAGAAGGCTATGTCTGGAGTCTGCAAAGCTACCGACCAAGCCACACACCCACCCAGCCAGGCCTCTCCTCCACCTCACGAACCTCGTGATGCATGCCATCCACTGACCTGCGACAAGGACGTTCCTTTAAGTCTCTGCATCAGTTCCTGCTGTCCTACCGAGCACAGCCGTGGTATGTCAACCTTATCCGACTTTATCTGTTTTCTATCTCACGTGGTGTCTGATGGTCGTAGACAAGGACATAGATAATTGAGGATCTGCCATTTGGCCGTGGGCGGAAAATGAATAGAGGGTAAGGGGTTTCTTTATTATATCCTTGTTACTGTGATTGCTTCTTGTCTTTTCCCCTCCCAATGCCATTTCTTTAAAATACACCCCTGGTCTCAGGGTTTGAATTCTGTCTCTGGTGGCTGCTTCATTTGGTGGTTTTATAAAGACCTGTTAATGGAAAATTGGCTGTGCCCCACACCACATATCATAAGATTGTGTCACATGACTTAGGCTGCTCGGCCTAAGATTAGACCCAGTTATGCGAAGCGTTATCGGCGTGATGGTGGGCTGCTTCGGAACTTTCAACCTGCTTTCAACCTGTCTTCAGACACAGATCTGGCAGGGAGACCTTCAAAGCAATCGACCGTTGACGCAACCCTCCGTGACCCACGACTGCTTTGACAAATCGTGCAACTGGAATGAACCAGATGGCTGTTACAATACTGTACCACAATTCTTGAGCAAGAAAAGTGAGGAGAAAGTTACATCTTATCACCATGTCTTCCTAATGATAACCAATTCAACCCATATAATATTTCCCTAAATATTCTTAAAATTTTGTAAGTTTTTTTCTAAAAAAAGAAAACTACCCAAATTTTTACAAAACACCAATCTTCCTGTACAACTTCGACGTCAAATTTCTTTGGTCTTAAGTTTCCGATGTTCTCAACCGTCAGTACATCACTGCAGGTAACCACCATCACTTCTTGCCCTGGCTCTTGCTCTTGGATCTGTTGTCTCTTTCAGCTCCTTTGTGGGGCTTGGATCAAATGAAGCTGCCCACTTTCGCCTCCTTTCCTTCAGGGTTTTGCAAACAGACACCCACACCTGCCCCTGCCTTTTCTCCAAGGCTCTATGGGCATGACTGTCACCTAAACCAGCCCCATCTTTTCTCCTCGGCCTCTGCCGAACCTGGGCCGGCAGTTTGTCTCTGCAGGTCCAATCCCCACTGAACAACTTACTCGTCAGTCCTTACACTGACGGATGATATTTGTCTTTCCACCTTCTGCTCAACCATAAACACAGTGGTCACAGCACTCCACTCACACACTGACCATTCACTCGTGTGCACATATACACACAATCCATTGGGAGGAACCTCTACTTTGCTAGTCTCTTCAACATATACGTGTACGGCCACATAACTCGTGACCTCAGCCTGTTCCTCTAGTGTCCTGGGCGGTCGCACTTCTCTGACAGATCTCCGCACCAAGTCATTCTCCACCTTCTGTTCCTAACCCCGGGCCTGCAAAGACTCGCCTACGTGAGCCCTTATTACTCTCAGACAGTGTCCAAGGCGGTCGCTCTTCTCTGACAGATCTCTGCACCAAGTCATTCTCCACCTTCTGTTCCTTACTCAGGGCCTGCAAAGACTCGCCTACATCAGCCCTTATTGCTCTCAGACACCTAGTCATTCCCTCTTTTAGTACTGGGGCAGGGGTAAAGAACTCCACACACCCCTCCATGGGTATATCCACACTCACCTCCTCTCCTATATATGCATCTCTCTAGATGTGCATCTCTGCACTGCCCTCCATGGCTTCCTTTACTGCACTGCTATCCATGGCTTCCTCTACTACACAGTCCTTCAGTTTCCTCTAATGTACCTCCCTCCACAGCTTCCTCTACTGCACCATCCTCCATGGCTTCCTTTACTGTACCTCCCTCCATGGCTTCCTTTACTGTACCGCCTTCCATGGCTTATTTTACTGCATCGCCCTCCACAGCTTATTTTACTGCACTGCTTTCCACGGGCTCCTCGCCTACACCATCCTCCATGGTTTGTTCTTCTGCACTACCCTTAATGGGCTCCACTACTGCACTACCCTCCATGGGCTCTGCACTCTTCTATTTAACGAGCCCACACTACTCTTCACCATGCGTGGGGCCTACACCATACTTTATGACGTGGGCTATATACTGTTCTTCACCAGTGATACTTGTCTTACCTCTCTCACCCACTCCCCCTGCCCCCATCCGGTGCAACACTGACCTCCCCTCCGGCATTTGCACCTTCTGAGGGTCCACCAACGTTTGTGGAAATCCTGAGCATGGGCATTAATACTATAATTTAGTTTGTGTGCCAAGATGTTGGCGCACTTATTCTGCCCAAAAATAATTTGTGACGCTGGAAGCACATCCACAACCCAATAGCCACAGCAAATAAATGGAAAACAAGGAGTTTTAATAAGTATAAAACACACACACTTCTCTTTTATCATGTCGTGGGTGAGCCCGTTGGTCATACATACATATATAGCTTACATGTATATTTTTTTCTCCCAAAATTGTTTTTAAAATCAGGAAACCGTGATGGTGTTGCATTTAATCATTACATGTCCATATTTAGATTTGATACCAAAATGCACAGCAAATATAGTGGTACCGGTATATCGTTTTCCCCCAGTGTGTGAAGGCCCATGCATGGAGGAGCTTGTTCATGTTATTATCATACATGACAAGCTGTCTATGCAGTCTTGGTTCGAATCTCGGTTCGAATTTTTGGTTCGAATTTTTTGGTTCGAATCTTGGGTCGAATTTTTCTTGGTTCGAGAAAAAAAAAAAATTCTCGACCTGAGAAACTGTCGGATTGGTGCTTTGCAGGCATTGACTAGTGGGCCCGTTGGTTATTGGCCCAAATTTTCATTGGTCTTCATAGTCCGGGAGCCAAAGGCCTGAATTTTGGTGAACCTGGTTTTGTCGGATAAAGTTTTTTTTTTTGCTGTTTCTTGTAGCCTGGGGGTAGCCCATTAAGATTTAGGAGGGTGCCCGGTGAGATCCCTTGGGCAACTCAAGATATTAACCTCTTCATGCCCTATGCGCCCAAATCATGAAAAAATGGGAACTTCCCATAATTTCATGGTGAATACTCACATCAAATGCATCAAATTTGAGTCAGATATGAGGAAAATGGAAGAGGAGGGGACGAATACCACCACAATTCAACTGTATCACAAGGAGGAGGCCAAAGCAAGTATAGAAGAAGATGCCAAGGACAGGGCTGGACTTCGAAAGAAACTCGACACATGCCTTCATCCATTGGATCCCAAGGCACATCCAGGGGGGAGTACTGTCAACATTATCAGCGGGAAGCTAGCCCCACCATCTGTCAATGTAGACAATACCGTGAACATTGGAGAGGCAATGTTAGAAGATTTTGAGAAGACCTGGCCTGAGGGATTTTACAATACCATCCCCAAGGAAGTGGTGACTATGGCAGCAACAAGCAAATCTGTCCAAGCTGGTGACTCCAAAGTCTATGATCTGAATGCCATCTACTCAAGGGTCATCGCATTGTTATCTAGTGACCGCGATATTGACATGAAGGATGTCCTTTCCTATGAGTTGCACCTGTCCCAACCGCAATGTTCACGAAGGATGGAATGCGGATTTGTAAAGCCAAGTCCACACTCAAGAGGTTGCTCCAGGTTGAAGTCTCCAGGAGGAATGCCGGTGATGCAAACATCACTGTCATAGATGGATCAGCCCTTCTTTGGACCATCCATTGGCCAGCAGATGGCACAGTAGCCGATTTCATTGCGAATGTCAAGAAGCGGATAACTTCATACCTGACAGACAGTGACGTTTACCTCATCTTTGACAGGTACCATGAGTACAGTATAAAGTCCATCACGAGGGATGCCAGGGAGACGGGGTTAGCAGGAAACATCATCTGCTACGGACAATGAAACTTCCAGCCCAGAAGGTTGTCTTGTCATCTGTTGAAAACAAGAAACAGCTTATCCGAATATTATGTGATGAACTGACTCAGGACAGGCTTTTCCATCTATGGAGCACGGAGAAACACAAGTTGGTTGTGACAGGGGAGGACCCTTGTCCCATCGAAATGAAGAAGGAAGAAAGAAGGAGCGGGTACGATCCAGAGACTCATCATGAAGAAGCCGATATCATCATTGTCCAACAAGTCTTGGAGTGTGCTGTAGAAGCCCATCAAGTCTCTGTGGTTTGTGATGACATGGATGTGTTCGTATTGCTACTTCATCATTACCAATTGGCAAGACTGGAAGTGCCACTGGCCATGGAATCCCCAAGCAAGGAAAGGGCAATAGTGGACATCAAGTCAACACTGGCTCACTGGCTCAGCATCAAGAAATTGTAAAAGAACCTTTTACCTGCCCATGCCATATCAGGATGTGACACTGTAGATGTTACTTTGGCATTGGAAAAGGCTCTGTAATCAAAGCCCTGAAAGCTAGATATGAATTATCGGCCATAGGCAATGTGGACGCACCGCTCCAACAAGTCATTAATCAAGCCACTGGCTTCATCTCAGCCTGTTACGGCATAGAGGACAGCAAGGACATGTCACACACAAGGCTGCTTGTATGGGAGAAAAAGAATGGAAAAGGTCATACGTCTGCGCCAAACCTGGCTGCTCTTCCGCCAACGAGAGAAACATTTATTGAAAATGTGAAGAGGGCCCACTTTCAGGCAATTTTGTGGCGAACCCTCAATGTAAATCCTCCGCCAGCTCTGAACCCAGAAGAATTTGGATGGAAGTAAGACACAATCAACAGGTCACTGAGCGCAACCAATCTACCAGAAAATGCCAAACTTGCCCCAGACTACATTTTGGAAATGCTCAGATGCGGCTGCAAAAGTGAACCCCTTTGTAACTCCAAGAGATGCAGTTGTCAGGTTAAAGGCTCAGCTTGCACAATGTTTTGTGCATGTTTCAGGATAGGATGCTCAAGACCCAAGTAGCCTGAACTAGGCCATTATCAGAATGCCAGTGTTTCTAATTCTACCATGTATTGTAGGACATGAAACAGCACAATACAATCTGTCAGTAGGTTTCAGAACTTGTCCTTGCTCGTTTCAAATTTTGGACAGGGACACGTTTTGGGCCACCCTGTAGTACATAAACGTGATTTGATACATGTTTATTGTGGGTTGGTAGATAAGGGTTAAGAAGGGTTCAAAATTCCTCATAGTCACTGACATTATTCTGTAGATTTCTCTCTTCATTTACTCTGGTCTCCAAAATGTCAATTTCTAAAGCGTGTAATCAGAATTGTGGAAATTCACTGATTTGGAACAGGTAGAAAAGGGTTAATTGTTTCAAATTTGAATCATATTTTATTGTACATTAAGTACTGTGTGAATAAATATCAGAGACAGCAAATTTGATGCATTTGATGTGAGTATTCACCATGAAATTATGGAAGTTCCCATTTTTTCATGATTTGGGTGCATCGGGCATGAAGGGCTTAATATCTTGAGTTGCCCAAGGGATCTCACCGGGCACCCTCCTGAATCTTATTGAGCTACCCCCAGGCTACAAGAAACAGCAGAGGAAAAAACTTTATCCAACAAATAGTCAGGTTCACTATGTTTTTTCGTTCAAAATCATGGTAGATTAGCAAACCTATACATTTTTGGAAACGTTATTACATGGAAAATCTGAAAATCAATGTTTACATTTGCCAATTCCGACAAATTCGATTCGACCAATTCGACCAATCGACCAATTCCATTCGACCAATTCGACCATTCGACCAATCGCTTCGATCGACCAATTCGATCGATTCGATTCATCGAATTCGATTCGATCGACCATTCGACCAATTCGATTTGCCAATCAATTTGACCGACCTTTGCTTGTGTGGAACTGACTGTGAAAACGATGCGGACTATATTGTCGGATACGACACACAGGACAGTGATGACGAACTCGAAATGGCATATTCTGTAATCGTGTATGTTTGATGCCATTGACTGCCTGTGTATATTTTGTCATTGACTGCCTGTGTAGATGTGAAGTTATACCGACTGCATGTGTATATATGATTTTGCTGACTGCCTGTGTATGTTTGGTGATATGAATTATTGTGACACATTTTGATGTTATTAACTGCCTGTACAAAATGATAACATGTATTTGATTATGCAACTTATCGCGAATATAAAGACAGTATTTTGCAATTCAAAACCTTTGATTTGTGTCTTACCATTCCCCATAGCACTAATTTGATACTTTCATTGGATTCCTTGTCCCTGAAAATATAGGTTTAGTATATATTTTAAAAGTTTTTAGGGTAATTAGAGGCAGAAATAGAACAAAATATGTATTTTACAGTGGCCATTTTGAAAATCCAAAATGGCCGCCATACAGGTATCTCTCCAAATGTAAACATTGATTTTTAGTTTCCTTATGCTATAACCTTTCCAAAAATGTATAGGTTTGCTAATCTACCATGATTTTGAACGAAATATAATTTATTGACATAGTGAACCTGACTAAAAACCAGGTTCGACCCCACGGCTCCCAGACTATCACGGCCTTGTAGCATACAGAGCCATATAGAACACTAGAGTTTGGCGAACTCGATTTGAGCGAAAACTATCGTGATTGGAGGATATTGTTGCGAATATGGAATTTGGCCTCCATATCCGCTTGTAAATATTCCCCTATTTTCTCCAATACTCCCCAACTTTCCCCAATCCCCCATTCCCTAGTCCCATTGCATGTAAATAACAATCAGTAGAGCTGACCTTCCCCTTATTCCCCCATTAAATGTCGTGCCCAGGTCCACCGCACCACACGTAGACAACTTTCGGACATCTTCCTAGTTATTCTTAATCTATGTCAGTTAAGGCCTCGTCTCCATTAATTATGACTCTTCGTTGCACCAGAATGTGATTATATGGCATCAGTAGTGAGTTTAGGACCTTTCCCATACCTCCTTCCATCTTCTTCCCCAACAATTACAACAACAACAGAGGAGATGGCGGCGGAGCGGGGGAGGATGCGTCCTCACACCGGCTCGATTAGCGCCATAGACCATGCGCTCCACGGGGTTACCACGAAGGGGCTCCTTGTCAGCTCCTCGTCAAGGGCGGAGCCTGGTAAACCCCCCGCACGCACCCAATGAGAAGCAACGTGCCGATTCCACGAGGCGGAGCTAACGAGCCGAGGGCGTGTCACTCCCCGCCGGATATACGCGGCCCCGCGCCGGATGTGACGTCAGATGCGCCTGAACTACGGAGAGGAGAGGAAGCCACCGCCACCCCCAGCGCGACGATACCTCCCCGCATCTTTGGACCGAACCGGACCGTACTGGACCCTGCTTTGAGCCAAGAGTGCACCTTGAGCCATCGATACCCGCTGTCCTTTTCATCAACCCCCGTGTGAGTCAGCCTTGTCCCGTTTACCTGTCGTCTGTCCGGGGTTAATATAAGAGTGTGTCTAAGTGCTTGTCTTTCTATGCTGTCCCTCTTGTAGTTGTAATCTAACCTTCCGCCTTAATATAACCTCCTCCGGAGGTCTTGAGAACTGAACCCCTGGTGTCGTATTGTGTTATTGTAATCCAGCCGGGTGTCTTCTTTTTCTTATTGAGCCAGCATAGCGCGACTAGTCAACGTTCGGGCACAATCGGGTAACTTGTGCAGACGTGGTCATACCAATAAACCGCTCGGTAAATAACATCCAAGCCACGTCTGTAACAATATGTTATCACATGACTGCTAGGCGCCATCTTCTTATTCATCTTTGCTAATTTTGTGCTGAAATGATCGATTACACGTCAAGTAAAATTAGCAGTTGTACCATGTGACTTCCAATGTTATGATAATACGATCTTATAATGGACAATCTGTTCTGTTATGAATGAAAAGTAGGCTCTGGAATCCTATGATAGGCACATCTGATATTCCAGCGCTCTCTAGATAGCCTAGAGCAAGCTGCATTAACTCCCATCTCAGTTGGAGGTCAAGGTCAAATGGTAGTCAGAAAAATATACGGTTTCTTGTCGTCGCTCAATTTTGCCAATGTGGAATCCCAAAGACTGCTTGGTCTTCTAGACTTGACGGATTTATGGAAAAAGGCCATGTATAAGCTTCTAGGTGTATTTTTGGGTAAAAGTTGGGAACCACTTTTTAACATAAATATGGTATGCTGAATTCAATTAACCCGGTTCCCAAGCCGAATTTTCAGAATTTTGAGGGTTCCTCTGTTGATTCAGCACGACATATGTTGTTCTCCAAGCCTGGTAAACCAGAAGCAATGTCACCGACAAGTGATGCTCTTCATTTCCATTTGATGCGAGTACACTATCAAGCCATGGCATGGAGAAATGCTCATTGTGCCATACCTGACCTTCCTACACATGTGGAAATGGGATGGAAACGTGGTGATTCAGGACTAGAGCCTATTCTGATGTCACTGAGTCCAATCCCAGAAAGGTGCCTCGAGATAATTTGTTATGCATGCCAGAAGCAATGCAAGACTCGACGCTGCAAATGTCACTATTCAGAGTTGAGGTGCACATCAATGTGTGCCTGTCAGCAACAGAGTTATGATCAGACCCCTTGTATGAATTTGATGTAGTTTGGCAAAACTACATGTGTGACATTCCTGAATGTTTGTGCTTCATGGCCATGTATACTTAATTTTAGAATAAATGGTTGTATGAAACATTGTCTTATTGAAACCATTTCCCATTTTTTCGTGTCCAATTTCAATATCAGTTTGAATGTCTCTTTCAATATGTCGCCAACCATAATATAGACTAGACGGATTTATGAAAAAAGGCCATGTATAAGCTTCTAGGTGCATTTTGGGGTAAAAGTTGTAAAGTTAAAGGAAAAGAGCTGCATGTATATACATGATATATAAATGCTTGTTCAAAGAAATTGTCCAAAAATGGCAATTTGGCGGCCATTTTCTTTATGCTAATTAGAATGTCAAAAACTCAAAATTCGGCTTGGGAACCGGGTTAATCGAATTCAGCATACTCGGATTATGTTAAAAAGTGAGGTTCCCAACTTTTAACCAAAAATGCACCTAACATTCACATTTCTCAGAAATCCATCTAGTCTATTCCAAGATGTTACTGCATCAGAATAATGGAACTGTCCTGAAGCTGTGCACCTGATATTTCATTTGTGTCATTGACCTATCTTTTTTGGATTGTGACCTAATTAACAAAAACACCTTTGATCATAACTTGAATAATTCTCCTCCAGTTTTCATGATTATGAGTTTTATGGATAGACTGAAGATTGGGAAACATTTCCTTATTTTACACTCTATCCCTAAATGTTTAAGGTCAAGGTCATATGGCGGTCAGAAAATAATATGGCCATTAATGGATCATGGGTGCTGGGGGAGGTTTAACCTTGGCAATCGCTTTGCAGTCGCAAATATCTAGTTATTTTTGTTTATGTTCTGGGAGTGTTCCAGTTAGTACATGTATTGTGAAGTTGTTTAAAGATAATTTATCATTTACCATGTGAAATTGTTCTCAATTTAGCTCGTTTGCTACCATGTACGATTTTGGCAGCCATTTGTTTATTTATTTTAGTTATTTAGGTGTTTATTTTTTTGATCTTCCTGCACAATCTATTAATTATTTGTCTGATACACCTTCGTTAATTATTGTCTGTTTCACTTTAATTGGTGATAAATAATCCCGTCATCTCTCGCCTCTTTTGTAATTAGCTAATTTGTGGCCTCACACGCATCAAGCCAGAGACTTTCTGATCACGACGAATATACATTTCCCTTGGCCGTTTCATCAAAACAGTGTGCTAGCGTTGAGAAATTATTAATCCTCCTTATCTACATATTTTTTTTACTACTACTACTACTACTACTACTACTACTACTACTACTACTACTACTACTACTACAGTAAGCGATCTCCTAAACCTAAAGGATGAGAAGAATGGCATTCTCTCACCAGAGGAACTTGCAGCAAAGGTAGACCTTAAAAAAAAAAAATTGTATACAAGATCGAGGCTCGTGAAAGAGCTAACGTTAATCACACAAAAAGTCAAACCGACACATAAAACACAAAATAAGGGGAGCGGTAGACAAGATGGGGAGAGATAGGGGGAAGGACACAAACACAACATTTGAGAACAGGGACATCGAGAGATCTGTGGGAGGGAGAGGGGTTGGGGGGAGGTGGGAGAGGTATAAAACATATGGACACTGCAAGGAATTCCAGGAAAGAAGTTGGAATTTCACAAAAGTGTCTATCTCTACCCAACACCAAGGGTGGTTGGGGATCTAAGTTGGAGGCTGCTTCATGGGGCACTAAGTTCTGGAGTTCTACTGCAACACTTCACAAACGCTCCTCGTGGATGTTGCTTCTGTGGACAAGCAGAAACCATTTATCACATATACCTGCAATGTTCGCGTCTTCAACCGGGGTTTTTGCTGGTGAAAAACCTGCTCTGGCGCTTTTGGCTTCATTTCTCCCCAACACTTTTTATTTTTGGTCACCCGGTGAAGAAAGAGCGTCGATGACGGGATTTCTTGGTTAACTTTGTTTTGTCATCTGCAAAACTTGCAATACATAAAACTAGAAAGTGCAAGATTGAAAGCAATGTCGTGCAGTGTAGTTTTGTATACCTGGGAATTTTGTTGCGTTCACGGATCACTTCGGAGTTTAAGGTGGCACAATATTCCCGATCTATCGGGAGTTTTATAGAAGTCTGGACAGTAAATAATGCACTTTGTAGTGTTTCCCCGCAAGGTACTTTGCTGTTATTTGTATAAATGTGTCATTTTGTGGTTTTGGTGTTCTTTTAACTCTCCATCTGTCTTGGCAGTTCTTCTCTTTAAAATGCGCTACCTTGTCTACTGCAGTTCAAACCATGGACTTGCAGGGATGAGGAAGTTGAGCGACATTAACCAGGAAACTTATGTTTGCCTGAACTTTCCTGAGTCCTCAACGCAAACCTCTATTGTCTTTCCAACAAAAGCACTACTACTACTTTTACTACTAATACTACAACACCAATGCTCCCAATTATTCCCACCTTCTGTGAGGCTGGTCAGGGCATGTTTTTTGCCCAAGTTTTTCACGAAACAGCCGCCCAGGCCTGAGGTTCGACTGAAAGTGCTAGGAATTTGGAATTTGTCCAGAGTGCCGGCGATAACTCACCGACCGTTTGCTACTCTGTGGGATATCTTACATCCATCAACTATTACTAGCAGAAAGAACACTCGGCTTAACGTCCATGCATCACCTCGTCTGCGGAGCACCAATCCGACAGTTTATAATTATGTCTGGACTCAAACTCGGCTTTGACAATTCAAAGGTAAATGCATTGCCTCGATTGCACCAACCTGTCTCACCTGAAGTCACATAATCCACTCGTGTGGACTGCATAGCTTTGGGTCAAAAGTCACAAGACAAAGAAGATTGTTTGCAATTTTACAGAGTTTTGCGTATTTTGCCCGTAACCACGAAGACCATTTCCACACCAACTCCCACACGTGTGTTTCGTGCGTTGCCACCCTGAAGCAATACCAGTAGCCTACAAAACAGCAAACAATTTCTAATACACAGAGCAACTTGAAATCAATCAAAACCAATCAACCTCGTTGTAGCTTACCGTTTTTACCCCCTGGTATTTGAACACCTTGTAGTACAGAATAATAAACAATATTTAAAAAATCATGCAAGTTTCCAAACAAGATAATTCATTTACTGCTTTGTCCATATTTTGCCCCATAATTTCAACTCTTTTTCCCAATTGTCTCGGTTTTATCATTATTGCATTTTAAGCCCCCACATGCCACCATTTTAAGCCCCCACATGTCACCATTTTAAGCTCCCACATGTCACCATTTTAAACCCCCACATGCCACCATTTTAAGCCCCCACATGCCACCATTTTAAGCCCCCACATGCCACCATTTTAAGCCCCCACATGCCACCATTTTAAGCCCCCACATGCCACCATTTTAAGCCCCCACATGCCACCATTTTAAGCCCCCACATGCCACCATTTTAAGTCCCCACATGCCACAATTTTAAGCCCCCACATGCCACCATTTTAAGCCCCCACATGCCACAATTTTAAGCCCCCATATGCCACCATTTTTAGCCCCCACATGCTACCATTTTTAGCCCCCATATGCGACCATTTTTAGCCCCCATATGCCACCATTTTAAGCCCCCATATGCCACCATTTTAAACCCTCACATGCCACCATTTTTAGCCCCCATATGCCACATTTTTAACCCCCATATGCCACCATTTTAAACTCCCACATGCCACCATTTTTAGCCCCCATATCCCACCATTTTTTGCCCCCACATGCCACCATTTTTAACCCCCACATGCCACCATTTTAAACTCCCACATGCCACCATTTTTAGCCCCCATATGCCACCATTTTTAGCCCCCATATGCCACCATTTTTAGCCCCCATATGCCACCATTTTAAACCCTCACATGCCACCATTTTTAGCCCCCATATGCCACCATTTTTAGCCCCCATATGCCACCATTTTAAACTCCCACATGCCACCATTTTTAGCCCCCATATGCCACCATTTTTAACCTCCATATGCCACCATTTTTAGCCTCCATATGCCACCATTTTTAGCCCCCATATGCCACCATTTTTAGCCTCCATATGCCACCATTTTTAGCCTCCATATGCCACCATTTTTAGCCCCCATATGCCACCATTTTTAGCCCCCATATGCCACCATTTTGAGGCCCCAGATGCCACCGAATGAGTGAAACTCCTTCATACACCATCGACGGCACTTGCTGTATCTCACATAAAGAAATACGAGGAACGAAACAATTTTATTATTAAAGATGATTTGGTTTGCTGTATGAAATATAACGCAGACCGATTACGTGTCCCTAACATGTAGCGGGTTATTGTCATGGATGTGCGGCACACGAAGTGAAGTAAATCGTTGTAGAGTTAGCGTCACATTTTAAAAGACAGAGGTAGCTGCGCGTAAGTCCTGGATCCCTGGAGAACGTTTTCAACAGACATGGTGTTTGTTCGCTCACAAACCGCGGAGCTTTCACCACCAAACTGGTCACGATCAGCAGAAAGCGATAAGGGAGTGCGTTGGGAAAGCCGTGAAGCAACAGCACCGGCCGTGGTTGTTTTCCCTCCCAAAAGGCGAACCCATCAACGTGTCCGCAAACAGATCCCGCCACAGATACGCCTGTCCCTCGTCCCACATGATACCGTGTACTTTCGGTGTACGGAGGGCGATTCCTTTTTATTTCTACCCTCGAATACTCAAGTTGTGTTTGGCCTCTGTAGGAATCCTCACGGGCAGGTGGTATATCCCGTAAGAGCTATACAAGATGGGCTTCACCTGATGTTATAATATCAATAACATAATATATATACCGTGGTATTGTCAATAAGACACACAATGTCCCATTGGATGAACCACCCTCCCTCCCCAACCCTAAACCTCCTCCAATGTTATGGATTGATAAATAAATTGCCATTATCAAATATCATACCACCAGCTATAAATCATCCACGACCATCATTGACCATCCATGATTGTGGCACGTCAGCCGACTCCCTCACATTTTTTTTTCTGTATACAAGATCGAGGCTCGTGTAAGAGCTAAAGGAGTGGAGAGGGAGGTGGAGGAGGGGGAGGGGAGGTGGAAGGGGAGGGGGAAAAGAGCTAAAAGAGTGGTGGGGGGGGGGGTGGAGGTGGAGGAGAAAGGGGAGGTGGAGGTGGAGGAAAAAGGGGAGGTGGAGGTGGAGGAGAAAGGGGAGGTGGAGGGGGAGGGGGGTTTTCACCTTTATTTGCTTTTACATTCGTTTTTCCGCAACCGCTCGAGCGATTGACACAAAACTTTCCGCTTGGATCGTCGACCTACGGATAATTTTGTTTTTTTAACAAAGTTGATGATTGGATGGAAAATGAGGCAAAATGGATGGAAATGAGGCGTTCCAAAGATTGTGTTTTCTGTAGGCATGGATTGCAGGGTGTTTTATGTGTCAGGTATAAACAGCCTCGACCTCACATTGCTCGGCCACGGTCAAATTATGACCTTCGTCACCAAAGGTGGATCGAGGTTTTGTTTTCACCCCTGTCTGTCTGTTTGTCTGTCCGTTTGTGAACAATATATCTCAAAACGTTGTGGACGGATTCGGAAGAAATTTGGCAGAGATGTAGCGTATGTGAAAAGGACGAAATGATTAAATTTTGGGGAAGATCCAGATTCGGATCCGGCTACTAGAATTTTTAAGTGATTCTTCACCATTGGGAGATATGGCCAAAAACGATACATAGCAGGATATCTCAAAAAGTTGTGGACGGATTCGGAAGATATTTGGCAGAGATGTAGCGTATGTGACAAGGACGAAATGATTAGATTTTGGTGCAGATCCGGATTCGGATCCGGCTACTAGAATTTTTAAGTGATTCTTCACCATTGGGAGATGTGGCCAAAAACGATACATAGCAGGATATCTCAAAAAGTTGTGGACGGATTCGGAAGAAATTTGGCAGAGATGTAGCGTATGTGACGAGGACGAAATTATTAGATTTTGGTGAAGATCCTGATTCGGATCCGGCTACTAGAATTTTTAAGTGATTCTTCACCATTGGGAGATGGGGCCAAAAACGATACATAGCAGGATATCTCAAAAAGTTGTGGACGGATTCGGAAGAAATTTGGCAGAGATGTAGCGTATGTGACAAGGACGAAATGATTAAATTTTGGGGAAGATCCAGATTCGGATCCGGCTACTAGAATTTTTAAGTGATTCTTCACCATTGGGAGATGGGGCCAAAAACGATACATAGCAGGATATCTCAAAAAGTTGTAGACGGATTCGGAAGAAATTTGGCAGAGATGTAGCGTATGTGACAAGGACGAAATGATTAAATTTTGGGGAAGATCCAGATTCGGATCCGGCTACTAGAATTTTAAAATGATTCTTCACCATTGGGAGATGGGGCCAAAAACGATACAAAGCAGGATATCTCAAAAAGTTGTGGACGGATTTGGAAGAAATTTGGCAGAGATGTAGCATATGTGACAAGGACGAAATGATTAAATTTGGGGGAAGATCCAGATTCGGATCCGGCTACTAGAATTTTAAAATGATTCTTCACCATTGGGAGATGGGGCCAAAAACGATACATAGCAGGATATCTCAAAAAGTTGTGGACGGATTCGGAAGAAATTTGGCAGGGGTGTAGCGTATGTGACAAGGACGAAATGATTAGATTTTGGTGCAGATCCGGATTCGGATCCGGCTACTAGAATTTTAAAGTGATTCTTCACCATTGGGAGATGGGGCCAAAAACGATACATAGCAGGATATCTCAAAAAGTTGTGTACGGATTCGGAAGAAATTTGGCAGAGATGTAGCGTATGTGACAAGGACGAAATGATTAGATTTTGGTGCAGATCTGGATTCGGATCCGGATACTAGAATTTTAAAGTGATTCTTTACCATTGGGAGATGGGGCCAAAAACTATACATAGCAGAATATCTCAAATAGTTGTGGACAGATTCGGAAGAAATTTGGCAGAGATGTAGCGTATGTGACAAGGACGAAATTATTAGATTTTGGTGAAGATCCTGATTCGGATCCGGCTACTAGAATTTTAAAAGTGATTCTTCACCATTGAGAGAAAGGGCCAAACACGATACATAGCAGGATATCTCAAAAAGTTGTGGACGGATTTGGACGAAACTTGGTGGACCGATTGGGTGTGTGACAAGGAAGAATCCATTCGATTTTGGTGAAGAATGTTTCTACATTATATAAATTCTGTATTGTGATTTTCAGGTATACTCTGAGATACAAAACGTAAACTGTTCACCAGCCGGAGGTATGCTCTCTACTGAGTGCCGTTCTACTTCAAGAAGTGTGCTTGTTTGACTTCGATGAACTAATGAACGGCTGGACAGAATGGGTTCAACATCAGGGTTATAGTCTACGTGTGCATGGGGACATGGGCAGGTTTAGGCAGAAAAAAAGAAATCAAAATCCATAGCATGACGCACAATGTTTTTGGTTTTGTACAGTTTAGCACACGAAGTCGCACTCAAGCCTTTTTTGCACATTTGTAATCCCAATATATGATGATTGATGGTTCAGTAACAGCCGTACAACACGTATTACAGTAATAATTACCAGTGAGAGTTAACTCATCATCATCATCAGGTCATTAGTCTTGTCCCAAGGGGCTGCGAGACTATTGCAACGTGTGTGTGTATGTGTGCGTGGAACTATTTACAGGTGCAATAAAAGTAATTTCTGAATGCTTAAAAATGTATCATGAAAAAAGCAAGGGTTTTTTTTTTTTTTTTACATATATGGTATTAAGCATAATTAAGCTTATATTAAGCTTGATATACACCAATATATGCTTACTTATATATGCTTAATACCATATATGCTTAATATCCAATTATATATCATATATATTATTATATATCATATCATATCATATATATATATATATATATATCATATTATTATTATATATCATATATATATATTATATATTATATATCATATATGCTTCATATCCAATTTTAATATATGCAATTATATATGCTTTATATATGCTTTCATTAATATTAATATTAATGATATTAATAATAGTTAATATACTTAATAATATTAATAATACTTAATATACGTAAGCTTAATATACTTACCCATATATTAAGCATATATGGTAAGTAGCATATATTTACATATATGGTTTTACATATATGGTATATTATGGTACATTTATGGTATATTATGGTACATATATGGTATATTATGGTACATTTATGGTATATTATGGTACATTTATGGTATATTATGATAAACTTATGGTATATTATGGTACATTTATGGTATATTATGGTACATTTATGGTATATTATGGTACATATATGGTATATTATGGTACATTTATGGTATATTATGGTACATATATGGTATGTTATGGTACATTTATGGTATATTATGGTACATTTATGGTATATTATGATAAACTTATGGTATATTATGTTACATTTATGGTATATTATGGTACATTTATGGTATATTATGGTACATATATGGTATATTATGGTACATTTATGGTATATTATGGTACATTTATGGTATATTATGGTACATATATGGTATATTATGGTACATTTATGGTATATTATGGTGCATTTATGGTATATTATGGTACATATATGGTATATTATGGTACATTTATGGTATATTATGGTACATATATGGTATATTATGGTACATATATGGTATATTATGGTACATATATGGTATATTATGGTACATTTATGGTATATTATGGTGCATTTATGGTATATTATGGTACATATATGGTATATTATGTTACATTTATGGTATATTATGGTGCATTTATGGTATATTATGGTACATATATGGTATATTATGGTACATTTATGGTATATTATGGTGCATTTATGGTATATTATGGTACATATATGGTATATTATGTTACATTTATGGTATATTATGGTACATATATGGTATATTACGGTACATATATGGTATATTATCGTACATATATGGTATGTGGTATTAAGAATTTCTGGATCATTGATAATTCCAAACCTATAATCGACAGTTTTCACAGCATTAACAATAAACATTAACAAACGTTTATCAACTTTTGATTTTTCCACATGACAAGTTCGTAACTACATTGCACAGAGCGGCAGCTAAAGCTTTTGCAGGAGGTAATAAAGTATTCATGACAGTCTATAAAAAGAGCAAACTGAACTTTAAAGGAAAATCAATATTTCTGTAGTTTTTCAAAAGTAAACATAAAGAAAGTGTTAGATTTCTCCTAAACATCAATTTATTTACATTTGACAACAGGATACTCCAACAAACATTGGGGATAACCATGGGTTGAGACCGGCCATTTTGTTTACAAATTTGTTCCTGCACATGTAGAGTCTGATTGGGTCCAGAACATGTGCAGAAATAAACTTACAAATGCAAGAAGATGTGAAAACATCTTCTGATTCATTGATGATTTATTGGCAATTAATGATGGGTCTGTATTTCACCAGCTTCAGAATGATATATATCCAAAATAACTTGAATTAAAAAGGAAAACCAAACTTCCACTTAAGTTTCCATTTTAGAATTACAAATCGATATCAATAATAACCAGACCTGCCACTTTATAACTGCTGGCAGTGATGACCGGTTACAACCGCCTTCCCGCTTTGATACAACCACACTTTGATACAACCACACTTTGATACAACCACACTTTGATACAACCCCGCTTTCATTGGACACACTTTGATACAACCCCGCTTTGATACAACCTCGCTTTGATACAACCCTGCTTTGATAAAACCTCGCTTTCATTGGACCCGCTGTGGTACAACCTCGCTTTCATTGGGCCCGCTTTCATTGGATCCACTTTCATACAACCCTGCTTTGATACAACCTCACTTTCATTGGACCTTCGGAGTCTTCAGGGTCTTTTGGGTTCTCGGGGTCTTTTGGGTCCTCAAGGTCCTCTGGTTCTTCATGATATTTGAGGGTCTTTGGGTTATTTTGGGGTCTTGGTAGTCTTAAGGGTCTTGGATGTCTTGAAGGTTCTTCAAAGGTCTAATGGGTCTCAGCAGTCCAAAGTGTCGAAAGGTACATTCCGATAGCACATAATTAATAGCCATATGTAATTAATAGATACGATACCACTGAGTGCAAACAGTACATAATTAATAGATGTACTGAAAAGTCACAAAGCTGGAGAAGAAAATAATGTGGAGTTTCTTCTTCTTCTGCAAGCAATAACAACTTCTGGTTGCCAAACAGTAAGGCCAATCATGTTAAAATTTTAAACAAGTGTTCCGCTTGACCACTTCGACATCACTTTAAAGTTTCACATCAATCAATGAAGCGGTTTAAGAGATATGTATTTTTAAAGATTTTTGTTCAATGCAATATGGCTACCAAATCATGCGACCAAGGAATTATTCAAGGACACCATGATATCCCCAAGGCATGGGGAACATATTTTTGAAGTTTTCTCCTCAATCTGTTCAACCATTTCGGAGAAAAGGGTTTTTTAAAGGCTTTTCGGTTAAAAATATATGGCGGCGGAACCAGGTGACTGAATCACAATATATATTATACATATATATATATATATATATATATATATATATATATATATATATATATTGTTGTGGATCTCACCGTCGGCCCTTTTTCCCCTTACCAAGGGGGGATTAATCCCCTTGTCTGTGACTGACCGACGTGAGTCCTGAAGCTGCCCAGCTCCCTCCAGGGAGGCAGGTGAGCAACCTCGTTCGAGACCGCGGACAAGATGTTAATTTGCCGAGCAGATTAGCAGCCGCGGCTCGAACCATTAACAGAAACTAGACCCGATTCTGAGTCGTTGGCCAAATCGTGCCACAGGTATTCAATGATGGAAAAGACAAGGACGAACGGATGTGAAGGAAAGAAAGTAAGGTAGGAAGAACAGGGTTTATTATTATTTACACACAACCAAAGCAGGGGAGAAAAGAAATGTAATTTACAGGGAAATGGAAGGAGCAGAAGGACACAGAGCAATTTCTAGCTTATCTATGCAGTCTTACTTAAACCCCAGGACAACATAAAGGACAGACGACAATCAGACTTACACGAATGGGGAATGAAGGCAGGAACGAATGGCTGGAAGGGGAGGAAGGTTCAGCTGGAGCTTACTCCCGCACGGGACGTCGGGCTCGACCTCGACGGCCACCGATGCCACCGATGCCACCGCAATCTGATTCCCGCGTAGCAGCGGGTCGAAGCTGTGTGTCACAGGGGGGCTGGACTACGGTGGTCTCAAAGCTGCGGTTGGTTCAAACGCGCATCCCAGCTCCTCCTCAACTGGACTCCAGTGGACGGCTCACTCATCTCTCTCTCTCGGTGGGGGCGCCGCGTGACGGGTTATATAGCGCCACACCCTGGAACGTTTGCGAAACTGCCCGATCGTTCTCTCTCCGCCCTCTCAAGCCAAACCCCTCATCCTTGGTTGGTTGATCGGGGCTGGTTCACTCCTCCCTCTCAAGCCAAACCCCTCATCCTTGGTTGGTTGATCGGGGCTGGTTCACTCCTCCCTCTGATGACGAGGTGGAGACACGCCTTTCTTCTCCGAGCTGACCGCATGCGTAATGGAGGACTGGTGTAGTTGGAAATGCGGTTGGCAATGCGGTCGGCAATGGAGGTTTTGGGCAATTGAAAGTGGATCTATCTTATTTGATTTGGTGCAATGCAGAGTCAACTAGTGGGAGACAGAGCCTTATACTGACATAGAATAAAGAAATAACTATAGAAAGGTTATATGGTGGCCTACGTGCTTGTATATGGACTAGCTACGGTGCACTCATTTCAATTAACAGCCAATTAAAGGGGAAATGTACATAGGAAATTTTAATACTAAATTTACAAAGTGAAGGTTCTAAAAACCATAACAATATATATATAATGTATATATATAATGTATATATATAATGTGTGTGTGTGTGTGTGTATATATGTATATATATATATATATATATATATATATATATATATATATATATATATATATACATACATACATATATATATATTGTTATGTCGGTAGGGTAAAGCAATATCTCGAGTCAGGTAGATCTGAATAGGTAACATGCTTCGACTGTCGCGATAGGGAATCTACCTGTAATAAGTTCTGTGTAGTCCGGTTTGTCGGGTTAAGATGTATACCTGTGAACATACCAGGATGTTCGGGTGTTAGATAGTGAAGGGATTAAAGCTAAACCCCTGTGTGTCACACCTGGTAATCAAACCTTTGTCCCTTATGGCAATGCACACCAACATAGACACTTAGACAGGCCCTTAGCGCAACATTAAATAATTCCCTTCCCTGACAAGGCCTTCGGAAAAGAACAGACAAGAGGCCAGTTCAGGGCACCGCCGCATGGGCCGCAGCCAGCTACACCTCCGGCAGGCCTCGAGTAGCACGAGCTATGACCACGCTACAGGCCTGTGATTCGGTGGAGGGCACTGATTGGGTGGCGCGCCAAGGCTGACGTCACCGCTGCAAGGTTATATAGGGGCGCGCCGAATGACATTTTCTCTCTTGCAGTCTTGCAGATCCAGCAGTTAGTCTTGCACATCTGGCGCTTCTTGCTTGCGCAGCTTCCTCTGGCCGCTCGAACTCTCTTGCGCAGCACGTCCCTCTGGCAGCTCGAACTCTCTTGCGCACGTCCCTCCCTGGCTGTCTTGTGCCCTCTGCGGTTTTCCTCTTGCTCTTGAGAGGTCCTGGTGGTCTTGGCTCGCCTTCTGCGTGGTGCTTCGAGTGGGGCTTTTGGTGCTTTGGGGCCTCGTGTGCGATCGGTGCTTTTGGAGTTTGGAGCGAGGGACCTCATGGTGTGCGATCGATTTGAGCATGGAGCGAGGCCTGGTGGCGCGCGAGCGGGGCCGAACGGAGCCGTGTTTGGACGGCAGACAATACAAGACGACAGACGAGATAAGGCTGCACCCACACCCCACATTTACAATTACACAACGTGTCCTTATTATTCATTCATCTTCCCTTGTTCGTTTCTGAAGTCGGTGTGTGGGATCCCAATTTAGGAATTAGATTTATCGTCGCGTTTCCCTGTCCCGATTCTTATTGCAATAAACCCTTGTATTATTTTCCATTCCCCACAAATCTGGTTCTGTTTGAGTTCATTCGCCTTCCACATGTACGCGCTTTTACCACAGCTTCCACTTTCCTTCTTCTTCCCGGGTTACATAAGTAGTTTCCGTGTTTGGTTATCACCTCAAGTAAATCGGTTCTGGTCATCTGCGAGCCCTGGTATTAACCGAAGGGTCCACGCGACAATATATATGTGCACTACATGACCAAAAGTATGTGGACACCCCTTCTAATTAGTGGATTTGGCTGTTTCAACCACATCCATTGCTATATAATCAAGCACACAGCCATGCAATCTCCATAGACAAACATTGGCAGTAGAATGGGCCGTACTGAAGAGCTCAGTGACTTTCAACGTGGGTCCGTCATATGATGCCACCTTTCCAACAAGTCAGTTCGTCCAATTTCTGCCCCGCTAGAGCTGCCCCGGTCAACTGTAAGTACTATTATTGTGAAGTGGAAATGCCTCGGAGCAACAACAGCTCAGCCGTGAAATGGTAGGCCACACAAGCTCACAGAACGGGACCGCTGAGTGCTGAAGTACACAGCATGTAAAAACGTCTGTCCTCGGTTGCAACACTCACGACCGAGTTTCAAACTGCTTCTGGAAGCAACGTCAGCACAACAACTGTTCGTCGGGAACTTCATGAAATGAGTTTCAATGGCCGAGCAGCTGCACACAAACCTAAGTTCACCATGCGCAATGCCAAGCGTCAGCTGGAGTGGTGTAAAGCTTGCTGCCATTGGACTCAGGGGCAGTGGAAACGTGTTCTCTGGAGTAATGAATCACGCTTCACCATCTGGCAGTTTGACGGACAAATCTGGGTTTGGCGGATGCCAGGAGAATGCTACCTGCCCGAATGCAGAGTGCCAGCTGTAAAGTTTGGAGGAGGAAGAATAATGGTCTGGGGCTGTTTTTAATGGTTCAGGCTCAGCCCCTTAGTTCCAGTGAAGGGAAATCTTAACGCAACAGCATACAATGACATTCTGGACGATTGTGTGCTTCCAACTTTGTGGCAACAGTTTGGGAAAGGCCCTTTCCTGTTTCAGCATGACAATGCCCCCATGGACAAAGCGAGGTCCATAGAGAAATGGTTTGTCAAGATCGGTGTGGAAAAACTTGACTGGCCTGCACAGAGCCCTGACCTCAACCCCATCGAACACCTCTCGGGATGAATTGGAGCGCCGACTGCGAGCCAGGCCTAATCGCCCAACATCATTGCCTGACCTCACTAATGCACTTGTGGCTGAATGGAAGGAAATCCCCGGAGCAATGTTCCAACATGTCGTGGAAAGCCTTTCCAGAAGAGTGGAGGCTGTTATAGCAGCAAAGGGGGGGACCAACTCCATATTAATGCCCATGATTTTGGAATGAGATGTTCAATGTTGGGGTGTCCACATACTTTTGGTCATCTAGTGTATATATATATGTGGGGATCCCGATGGGATGTACCATCTCCCCTATTTTGTTTTTGCTGGTTATGGAGTTGTTGATACGTGCAGTACAGAAGAGGACATGGGAAAGAAGTGGAGCTAGCCCCTAGTCAGAGTTTGCCAGTGATGTTTGCATTCATGGATGACCTGCCAGTTGTCCAACTGTTGGCTTTTTTTTTATTTTCTTTTTTGTATACAAGATCGAGGCTCGTGAAAGAGCTAACATTAATCACACAAAAAGACAAACCGACACACAAAACAAAAAACAAGGGGAGCGGCAGACAAGATGGGGAGAGAGGGGGAAGGACACAAACACAACATTTGAGAGCAGGGACATCGGGAGGACTTGGGGGGAGGTGGGAGAGGAATAAAACATATTGTTGTGGATATGAGAATGTTGTTTTTTTATATTGTTGTGTAATGAATTGTAGTAAAAATATCGCCCTCCTTGCTCCAGTTATGTATAAAGGTCAAAGGTCGTTCCGTAGTTATTTCATAAACAATCACGTTAGCCAATCATAGATTTCCCCCTTGTTGACAGTTATTTCCTTAATCTGTGGAGTAGGGTAAGGCCTTGTCTTCCATTAATTGACACTCATTTGCACCGAATTCAAATAGATAGATCCCCTTTCATTCCCATTCCCAAAGCCGCAATTGCCAACTGTGCCCTCCGCGACTCCATTTGCCACGAGGTAGGCTCGGAGAAGAAGGGGGAGGAGCTGCCGAATCCTGGGCGTGCCCGCCCATCGTCATCAATGGTGGAGCCAGAGGGCCGTGCCGACCAATCAGGGCCGAGGCGAGCTCACCGATGGGCGTGTTCTAGAGGCCGGCGGCTTGATTTGCCCACGGCGTTATAAAGAGCGCGCGCGGAAGCCGTTTTAACAGAAGTGCGCGAGGAGGGAAGAGAAGCGAGAAGGAAGCCTTGAGACAAGTGCGACAGAAGCGAGAAGGAAGCCTTGAGACAAGTGCGACAGAAGCGCGGGGGAAGCCTTTAACACAAGTGCGCGAGAGAAGCGCGGGGGAAGCCTTGAGAGAAGTGCACGACGTCAACCTGCTCGCTCCCAGCCTGACGAGGCCCGGCTTGCTGTGCGCCCTGCCAAGCCTTCCAGCTTGTGGTCCGAGCTGAACCTTCCTCCCGGTCCAGCCAATCGTTCTGCCTCCATTCCCCATTCGTGTGAGTCCGTCTTTGTTTGTTCTGTCCCTGGGTTAATTAAGACTGTAATAGATAAGCTAGCAATTTTCACTGTGTCACCTTTCCTCTTCTGTATTTTATTTTCTTATCCTTCCTTCTTCCTTGGTTTCTTTCAATTGTGTAAATAGTAAATAAATTATATTTGTATTTCTTACCCTTTGTCTTTCTTTCTTCTTTACATCCTTCGTTTTAGTCTTTTCCCCATTGAATATCTGTGGCGCGATTCGGCCAACGTTCAGGAATCGGGTTAGTCGGGGTAACTGTTCGGGCGCGGCGGCCATCCGCTCGGCAAACAACATCCTCGCCGCGGTCCCGTAACAATATGAACACTGCAAGGACTCTGGGGTGAATTACCGGGGGTAGAAAAGATCAAGGTTTTCGATGGGGGAAGATAAGAGATGGTGGTGAACAGCTGTTTTAAAGACCTGGAGGGAGGAGTGGGATTGAAGGGAGTGGGGGAGTTTGTTCCAGAGGCGGGAGAAAAGGGGAATGAAAGAGTGAAGGTGAGCAGAGAGCCTAGACTTTGGCAGTTTAACCATAAGAGGGTTGCAGGCAGATCTTGTGCGACCTGAAGGAATATTGGAGGGACAGAGCACAGAGAGAGCTGGGGGAGTAAGGCCGGAGAGGAGTCGGTAGAAGACAGAAAGACCACCAACCTGCCTGCGGTGAGTGAGTGAAAGGCCCTCGGAGTTGACTACATCGCAGGAGATTCCAATGATTCTGAAAGCTTTGGCCTCAACAGCGTGAAGCCGAGCAAGGTGTGAGGCAGGAGCACCAGCCCAGGACATGAGAGCAGGGACATGGGGAGATCTGTGGGAGGAAGAGGGCTTGGGGGAAGGAGGTGTGGGAGGGGGGAGGGGGTGGGAGACGGAAGCCAAACAGTTCAATCTTGATTTCATCAGACCACAGAATCTTATGCACCAGTAGAGGTACAGGGACGACTGGAAAGGTTGATGCGGTGGGCAAGGATGGGTTTTAAAGCAAGAAAGTCGAGAAGTGTGGTAGTGAGACGAGGAATGGTGGATAACATGCACACGTTTGACCTGGGAGGGAGGTGGTTCCATCATTGACGAGTCCAGAAAAAGTTCTGCAAGAATTCACTTCTCCTTCGACAGATAGATGAAGAAAGAGCGAATGAAAGAAGCAAGAATTAGAATGAATAAGGAGAAATGTGAAAAAGTATAACGAAATGTGAAAGGAACAAAGATCCCTAAATCCTAGCCCTATCTCCTTCCCTTAACTCTCCTTTATTATTATTTTATTTTTTTTATTTTTTGTATACAAAATCGAGGCTCGTGTAAGAGCTAACATTAATGACAAACAAAAAACAAATGGACACATAAGACGAAATAAAGGGAGCGGGAGACAAGATGTGGAGAGAGGGGGAAGCACACAAGCACAACATTTGAGAGCAGGGACATGGGGAGATCTGTGAGAGGAAGAGGGCTTGGGGGAAGGAGGTGTGGGAGGGGGGAGGGGGTGGGAGACGGAAGCCAAACAGCTTAATCTTGGTTTCATCAGAACACAGAATCTTGTTTCTCACACTGAGAGTTCAGGTGCTTTTTTGCAAATGCCAAGCGGGCTTTCACGTGTCTTTCACTGAGGAGAGGCTTCCGTATGGCCACTCTGCCATAAAGCCCAGATCGGTGGAGTGTTGCAGTGATTGTTGTCCTTCTGGAAGTTTCTCCCATCTCCAAACAGCTCAGCCAGTGACCATCAGGTTCATGGTCACCTCTCTTACCAAGGCCCTTCTCCCCCGATTGCTCAGATTGGCCGGGCGGCCACCCCGAGGAAGAGTCCTGGTTGTTCCAAACTTCTTCCATTTAATAATTATGGAGGCCACTGTGCTCTTGGGAACCTTCAATGCAGCAGAGATTTTTTCTTGTATGCCTCCCCAGATCTGTGCCTCGACACAATCCTGTCTCTGAGCTCTGCAGGCAGTTCCTTCAACCTCAAGACTTGGTTTTTGCTCTGATATGCATTGTCAGCTGTGAGACCTTGTATAGACAGGTGTGTGCCTTTCCAAATCATGTCCAATCAAATTAATTTACCACAGGTGGACTCCAATCAAGGTGTAGAAACATCTCAAAGATGACCAAGAGAAATGGGAGGTACCTGAGCTAAATTTCAAGTGTCATAGCAAAGGGTATGAATACTTACGTCAATGTGATATTTCAGTTTTTTCTTTTTAATAAATTTGCAAAACTTTCTAAAATCCTGTTTTCTCTTTATCATTATGTGGTATTGAGTGTAGATTGATGAGGGAAAAAATGAATATAAACGATTTCATCATAAGGCTGCAACATAACAAAATGTGAAAAAAGTGAAGGGGTCTGAATACTTTCTGAATGCACTGTATCAAGTGAGACAGCTCTAATTTCCTGTTTGACATTGAGGACCTCCATCCATTGTTGAGACAGCAGAAGTAACATGTCCATAGTAGAGTGACCTGTTGTGAATCCAAATTAATGATCCGAGATCAAGCCATTGGAGAAGAGGAAGGATTTGATATCCAAAGCAATGATGGATTCCATGACTTTGCTGATGATTCAGCGTGCAGGCTGATTGGTCTGTAGTTGCAAGGATCTGTTTTTGCACCTTTTTGTGTAAAGCGGTAATGTTGGCTGATTTCCAAGCTGAAGGCAGTTGACCTTGAGCAAAAGAGAGGGTGAAGAGAACAGAGAGAGGGTGAGATAGAGCAGCAGAGCAGGATTTTAGGACCCGTGATCTGATGCCGTCAGGTCCAGTTGCAGAATCAGAGTCGAGGATTGACAGAAACTTATCCACCTTATCAGGAGAGAAGGACACGGAGTCCAGGAGCAGCTTTTAATTTATATATGTAATTATTTTTTTAAACAAATTTCAGTGGTTACTCGGAGACAAGGCAGCATGTTAAAAAAAACAGTTGGAATATTTGCATAACAGTTTGATCCAGAGGGAGGAGGGTGGTTGTGCTGGTTGGTCGACATGTTATACTTAGGTATGATGTGCATGATTTGATGTATTATCACATAATGGAATGTGTGATGGGAGTTGTATCTTTGTGAAAATGCATTAAATCCTCTAACGAGTAAAGTTTCGTTTGTGATATTGCATTGAGGGGTTGATTGACTGCCTGGAGGCAACTGAGGTTATGGATCTACTAATGTAGGTATCTGTGGAAGGGAATGGGCTGGGCAGGGTATACGGGATAAACAAGATGGACACTACAGGGATTTTCAGGAAAGAAAACAGGGAATTTGAAGGAGGTGGGTTAACGGGGAAGAAAAGATCAACGTTTTGGATGGGGTTTTCAATATGAGATCGTGGTGAACAGCTGTTTTAAAGACCTGGGGGGAGGAGTGGGATTGGGTTTTTTTATTGAGGGCTTTTTTTCGGCACCTCTACTATATGGCCACGGTTATAATCAGGTCGATTTATTTAGGATCCACTCCTTTTGGAAAAAAACAAAAACATTTTGGGGTGTAAATTGAGTGTTATATTGATCATTCTAAAATGAATTGATCCTGTGTGTGCAGTCATTTGTTGATCAACCTTCAAATGTCCTGAGTGTATTTTTCTGCGTGTATATTTTCTATGTGGCTTCACGAGTTTGAAATTGCCCTTGAAATCTTGAAGCAATTTTGACACTTCCTAGAACAAGTAAACTAAATTAGCAAGCAGATATCTCAGCCAACAGGCACATCCAGAGCAGATCTTATCCTTCCTTAATAACTTCCTTGCTGACTCCAAACCATTCTGCATGGCTCAGAATGGGAAAGGAAAAGGGAAGACGTGGTGGTGGTTGTGCTTTGGTGCTGGTTGAGTGGGGGTGAGGGGTCATGGATGCGCAAATATGCAATGGTCCCCATTTGCTCTCATCATTTTGTGAACCCAAATGTATGCTCGGGCGTCCTGGGGTTTACTTTATGAAGAGGGTTGATTGCTAATGCATGCTCCACGTAAGCCCTGTTTATGTGCAAGACTAAAACCCTATTATTTAAATATATACACCTGCTTGGGTAGAAATGCCTCAATCGTTTAATTTTTACGGCGTAGCGCATAGGGCAATGCTGTCTGGAGCAGGGTTTATCTGTTAGTCCGGTATGTATGAATGTATGTATGTATGTATGTATGTATGTATGTATGTATGTACACTACCGGTCAGAAGTTTTTAGAATACCTCAATTTTTCAAGTTTTTATTGGAATTTAAGCAATTCAAGTCCAGTGAATAACCTGAAATGGTACAAAGGTAAGCAGGAAACTGCTCGAGGTTAAAAAAAAAAAGTTTAGGTTGGCAAAAACGGGAAAATAAAGCCAAGGTGTCAGTGAGTAGAGTTTCCTACACCATCAAAAGGCACTTGTAAACTGGAGGAAACTCTGAAAGGAAGAGGTCTGGCAGACCCAAAGCCACAACAGAATCAGAAGACAAGTTTCTGAGAGTCAACAGCTTGCGTGATAGGCGGCTCACAGGACAACAGCTTCAAGCACAGCTTAACACTGGTCGGAGTGAGGAAGTCTCAGTTTCAACTGTGAAGTTAAGACTTCGAGCTGCAGGTTTGACAGGTCGAGTGGCAGTAAGAAAGCAATTGCTAAGATGGCAAAATAAGAAAAAGAGGCTTGACTGGGCCATGAAGCACCGCCAGTGGACTACTGAAGCCCGGAAGAAGGTCTGCTGGACCGATGATTCAAAATTTGAAATCTTTGGTTCATCACGCAGGGTTTTTGTACGCCATCGAGTCGGCGAAAGGATGGTTCCTCAGTATGTGACACCAACTGTCAAACATGGAGGAGGAAGCGTGATGGTCTGGGGATCTTTTGCTGGATCCAGAGTCGGCGACTTGCACAGAGTGACTGGCACCCTGAACCTAAAGGGCTACCACAGCATTTTGCAGCGCCATGCAATACCCTCTGGTATACGCCTAGTTGGTCAGGGGTTCATCCTACAGCAAGATAATGACCCTAAACACACCTCCAGGCTATGTCAAAACTACCTTCGAGGAAAAGAAGAAGACGGGAGGCTTCAAATCATGGAATGGCCAGCACAGTCTCCAGACTTAAACTCCATCGAGCTGGTTTGGGATGAACTGGACAGAAGGTTGAAAGCAAAGCAACCTACAAGTGCAACACATTTGTGGGAACTTCTGCAACAGTGTTGGGAAGAACTTCCCGAACAATATTTGATTTCCATTGGAGAAAGAATGCCACGAGTGTGTTCGGCTGTTATATCTGTCTGCAAAAGGTGGCTACTTTGCAGAGTCAAAAATTTAAATTTAAATTTTGTTAAACAAAATGATCAATGATTTATTTTTATCTCCAATTGTTTATTTGTTCTATGCTTACTTTCAGAGGACATTGAGACATTAAACTGCGTAAATTTCAATAAAAACTGGAAAAATTGAGGTGTTCTAAAACTTTTGACCAGTAGTGTATGTCCCTTCCGCTGGCACTTTGCGGCACTTCTGGCTGGCTTTGCGGCTGGCACTTCCACTGGCACTATTCCCTTTAAAATTTATTTTCTCTGCAACTGTTGGTCCGATTGACACAAAATTTTCACCATAGAAGCGCCTCCTCCTGTAGAATTTTTCATAATTATAACATCATACGTCAGGTCACGTGGCACGGCGCCATCTTGGAAAATCCCAAAAAATTTGCACCTCAATATCTCCAAAACCGCTCAATGGAAAAAAAATTGAAAGGTGGCTCATTGGAAAGTACTCCCCATGGGGAATAACATATGTTAATGATGATGTCATAGGTGCCTTCATTATGACGTCATAAATGGACAAGTATAACACTTTATCCAATCAGTATGAAATTTGTTGAGCATGTTCTAGAGATAAGTTGGTCGAGAAAAAAATTTTTGATGACGTCATCGGTCACGTACTTTGGCAGCCATATTTTTACAACGTAGCCCATAGGGCAATGCTGTCATGAACAGCATTTGTCTGTCCGTCCGGTGTATGTATGTATGTATGTATGTCCCTCACAAACATCCACCAATCAGAGCCGAGGATCTGGTCACATGACAGGGGGACAGCAGATCAGCAGATTCAAGCCCGGCTATGCCGGTTTGTTTCCCGGCTATCGGTCTTGTTTAATTATATTCGATAAATAAATTTTGTATGTTCATTGTTTCTCAACTCTGTTCTTCAATTTATCGAGGGACCCATGGTATCAGCAAACTATATCATCATCGTTAATATTATTCTTCTCTCACACAACCCTGAAGGAGTCGTCTGTTGCAGCATACTGCTCGTTTTCTCTTCTAAGAGTGAGTAATATGTAGGAGATTATTATTACTATTAACATCATTCGTGTTAATATTATGATTATTAATATTGCAAACACTATCTTATCTTATAAACAGTTCAGTAAACAATGAATGCCGTACGGCATCTACTTTAAGTCGACATGTCCTCTGAACCTGTTTGGATGAACAAGACTTTGAGTTGTGCGGTTGTTGAGTAAACTGCGGCTCCTACTGCGGTGTTTTACTGTCTCTGGATACGACAGATAACACTTACCTCAAAAACAGCTTTGTCCAGCCACGGCTGGAATATTCCTCTTGCAGGAATAATTTGTCAATGCGTAAGGATTGGCTTTGAAATTGAGCAAAACTCCCCTTTATTACATCAATCTAGAAAAATAGCATAATGCTACCTTTTCATTTATCAAGTTAAAATGTTGCAAAAATATATTAAATTCAAAATTTAGTTTCAATAAATGTAAAAAATGCAAAAAAAAAATCATTAATTTCAATGGTTGTCCATTAACATCAGACCACCGACTTACTGATCTCCGTTTTTAAGTTAAAGAGCTCTTGATGTAAGGTTTATATTTGATAATTTGCAAACCCCAGATTTATGACCTACACAAACTGAAACTCATGTAAACTCGGCTTAGTATTAGGTCAAGAATGCCTATTTGTGTGGTCAAACAACAGGAAAACCTCAAGTTTGGAAAGCTTCCATGCTCAATGTTTTGAGATGTTTGGAAAATAGGAGAAGCATGTGAAATATTTCCTACCTGAAAGTCAATTACCTGGATATTGGATCGTTTTTATACTCTTTTTGTAAAACAAGTGTGATTAGTAGTTTCATACTAATGAAAGTTTTAGTTATAGACATTTAACATCCAAGATCGTCCGTTTTACTGTTCTCAGAGAGGTGTTTGTAAGGTTCTGCGGCCAAGGTATTCACAATAGTCCAAAGCGTTTTTAAGTTCATGATAAAAGTATACATACAAATATTATACAAACAAATATTATACATACAAATATTATACATACAAATATTATACATACAAATATTATACAAACAAATATTATACATACAAATATTATACATACAAATATTATACATACAAATATTATACAAACAAATATTATACATACAAATATTATACATACAAATATTATACATACAAATATTATACATACAAATATTATACATACAAATATTATACAAACAAATATTATACATACAAATATTATACATACAAATATTATACATACAAATATTATACATACAAATATTATACATACAAATATTATACATATAAATATTATACATACAAATATTATACATACAAATATTATACATACAAATATTATACAAACAAATATTATCCATATAAATATTATACAAACAAATATTATACATATAAATATTATACATACAAATATTATACATACAAATATTATACATACAAATATTATACATACAAATATTATACATACAAATATTATACAAACAAATATTATACATATAAATATTATACATACAAATATTATTCATACAAATATTATACATACAAATATTATACATACAAATATTATACATACAAATATTATACATACAAATATTATACATACAAATATCATACATACAAATATTTTACATACAAATATTATACATACAAATATTATACATACAAATATTATACATACAAATATTATACAAACAAATATTATACATACAATTATTCATACAAATATTATACATACAAACATTATACATACAAATATTATACATACAAATATTATACATACAAATATTATACATATAAATATATGTTTGCACAATCATTCATTTGAAATATTTGAATTTGGAAAATTTACCCTTTCCATTTTCTTGACTGATCATAAAGCAGTAAGAGACGATAAGTATTTTGTCTCTCTATATTTACTGTCATGTTAAACATGGATTTGTTTTTGTGATATTTATGAGGGCTTGTTTTGGAACAAATGATGTAATAAATCTAGATGATCCAGGTATCAATGCCCATGGAAGAGCTGAACAACAGACACAAAATGGCAAAGAGGGATAACTGGGCAAAGAGAAAACAAGAGGATAAGAATATGCAATAAGGAATGTGGAGATGTTGCAGGTAAAACGGGGCCCAAGGTCACAGTGGGAATAGTAAAGATCTGAGATAGAAATCGGAAAGACATCAGGTGTCTTTTTCAAATGAAGTGCACAGCAAACAAAATCACAAGGAAGAGTGTGAAACACCAGTATCGGAAATATGTCTGCACTCATGTGAAATGATAAAGGTGAAAAAATGGAGGTTGATACAAGTTCAGACATTTGGAGGATAATAAAATAAGGGTTTCTGATTGATCACGGAAAGGCAGAGGTTTGCCCAATGGGACAGTAAATGTCCGATGCAATTTTAGCTGCAGACCCCGTTTCAAGCAATAATTACTGGTGGATTTTGTGTCTTCTAAGGTGTAGTTTACATGTAGTTCATTTTCTGAAGTAACAAGCAGTAAGCTCCAAGACAAGAGACTAGTTTAGCCTCAATTACGACACTTTTGAAGTTGACATTTCCTTTCGCTCTTGATATATTGTTCGCTTTAAAGGCAATACAATCCATGGAGTGTTCACAAGTTTTATATGATATCTACACTTCCCAATTAACCCTTTGAGTATGGTGAAATCAATAACTAAGAAATGGAAGATGTATTATATAACCCAGACTCTAGCCAGATCAGGTCCCCCATCCAAACTCAGCAGCCAGACAAGCAGGAAACTGGTTTGGGATGTCACTGTAAATCCAACAATGACTTATGAAAGATCTGCAATGCTCTATGTCCAAGATCAATCAACAATACCCCACTCCCTTCACAAAGCCGGCCTCGGGACACAACCAGGATCCAGGGCCACAACTAGGATCGTGGGACACACCGAAGATCCAGGGACACACCGAGGATCCAGGGACACACCGAGGATCCAGAGACACAACGAGGATCCAGGGACACACCGAGGATCCAGGAAGACACCGATGATCCAGGGACACACCGGGGATCCAGGGACATACCGAGGATCCAGGGACACACCGAGGATCGTCGGACACACCGAGGATCCAGGGACACGCCAAGGATCCAGGGACACGCCGAGGATCCAGGGACACGCCAGGTGGCAAGAAAGAAGCCATTACTGAAAAAAAACATCTAAAAGCTCATGTTCAATATGCGAAAAGGCATTTTCATGATACTGCAGGCATGTGGAGAAACGTTTTGTGGTTAGACAAGACAAAAATTGAAATTTTTGGTCTAAATTCAAAGTGTTACGTCTGCTGCAAGCCTAATAATGCACATCACTCTGTCAACTCCATCTCTATTGTCAAGCATGGGGAAGGCAGCATCATGTTATGGGTCTGCTTTTCATCAGCCGGGACTGGCGAGTTTGTCAGGATAGAAGGGACAATGGATGGTGCAAAGTACAGGAGAATCCTTGATGAAAACCTGTTTGAGTGAGCCATAAATCTGAAACTGGGTAGGAGATTCACATTTCAGCAGGACAATGATCCGTAGCACAAAGCTAAAGCCACACTGGAGTGAATGAATAAGAAGAACATAAATGTTCTTGAGTGGCCCAGTCAAAGTTCTGACTTGAACCCAATTGAACACTTATTGCGAGACCTGAAGATTGCAGTTCATTAACGATCCCCATCAAACTTGGCAGAATTACTTCACATGATGAATGGGCAAATATTTTACCATGTCATTGTGCAAAGCTGGTAGAGGCCTATCCAAAAAGACTCATAGCAGTCATTGCTGAAAAAAGAAGCTTCCACCAAGTACCGACCTAAGGGGCCGAATACTTTTGCAACCAGTGAATTTTGATTTGCACATGTTTTTTGCAGGTATTGCTGACATGTAACCTCATTCAACTACAAAATTGTTTTGTTTGAACCCTTCAGTTATGAATAAAAATGGTCATTTTGAAAAATTGTTTCTACATAATTCGTAATTCATCTAAATGTGGCATTATTGGAAGGGGGTGAATACTTTTGCAAGACACTGTGAAGCTTAATTCGAGTTTACATATTTGTTTGTTTTGATATGCTTCAAAAGCTAAGAAACTACTGCACCAAATCCAACCAAATTTGCATGCTGCCTAATGGGTACCCCCAAATATGGTTTCTGCCAGGGTAGTATATCTGGGGGAGGGGGTTTAGGGTGGAGGGAAACCCCAATTCTCTCTTTGTAATTTTACATCATATAGCGCCACCCGGTGGCATCCTGTTTTGTTTTTTTTGCATACAAGATCGAGGCTCGTGTAAGAGCTAACATACATGACAAAAAAAAACAACGGACACATAAGACGAAATAAAGGGAGCGGGAGACAAGATGGGGAGAGAGGGGGAAGCACACAAGTACAACATTTGAGAGCAGGGACAATTGCAAATCATTTCATCTAAAGAAAGTTCAAACCACTTGATAATATACAATGTGTTATTACGCTGAGTGAAAATGATTCGAAATTTACAAAATGTTTATTTTCACTCATTTTAAGCAGGGATTCAAACCAAAGCAAGCAACACTGAGCTTTGCAGTAAAGTGGAAGCGATGATTTTTTGCTCACTTCATATATATGCAGCAATGATGGTTGCCGAAGGTGATGTCATCTGACTTCCAAGCAAATGGAAGATGACCTCGGGCAAATTATAGAGTAAATAGCGCAGAATGGTCGTGAAGTACAACATGATGACTTTTGATTAAATCTATCAGCAAAGTGACGTGTACCTTTGTTCGTGACATATTAAGCAACACAATATGTACTTCCAGGGTTAACTAGAACAGCACTCGGTAGAGAGCATACTTCTGCCAGGCTGAACAGTTTACGTTTTGTCTCCCACTGATATGCCAGATCTGGATCAGACATGAACCAAAATCAAATCGGTTTTTTCTTGTCCCATAACCAACTCGTCCACCTAGTTTTGTCATAACTCGTCCACAACGTTTTGAAATATCATGCTATGTATCGTTTTTGGTCCCATCTCTCAATGGTGAAGAATCACTTTATAATCTTACTATAATTCACCAAATGTCCGTCCGTCCACCTGTCTGTCTGTCTGTACGTTCGAAGGTACCGCAAAAACGGCTGAACCGATCTCAACGATACTTTGGGTGGGTACTCCTGAGATCTCCTGGAGTAAAATAGGGTATATTGTTTTTCCAATTTCAGCTTTGGCCTCCAGCATTTTCAGGTTTGGACTCCCGTATAACGTTATTTTCCCGGGTGCCGCAAAACGGCTGCACCGATTGGACTCGATGACCTCGGACAAAAACCTTTTATAAGGACATGGGTTGAATCTTTGCTTGAGAGAATGCCAACCCCCTCCCCACCATCACGGTCGTCTCTCCAACTCACAATCCCACGAGATATGCAGAAAGGATGACCCAAAACCAATTATCTTCTTTTTGATTCGTATATAAACATCATTAAAAGTAAATAATGACCTCGGCCAAAGTTCAAACGACGTGAGTTTAATCTATACATGAGAGAATTCCACATAGCTATTTGGGCGGTGTATATGCTAACAGATCGCTGTCTCCATCGATCTTGCCAAGGCCGTAACACCTATCGGCTCAAAATCCTTTTAACTGTTGACTTGGTAGTTTTTACAATGAAGGAAACATTAACAATGTTGTTAAAAGTTTATTTTGTGATTAATTTGTGATTGGAGTTATGTTGTTTGGAATGAAAAAGAGATATCGAGTTCAAGTGAATGACGACATGCCGTGATGGTTTCTACTTTCCAAACGTGAACTTGGCGGATCGCCATATGCAGATTCGCCACGGACCCACGATCGATGTTTCTATACGTGAACGTACCCGTTTGTTTGCGAACGGGTACGTTTTTCATGGAAGTCCTTCACAAACTTGCTGTCCATGTCTGATGTGCGACTGAAGGTGCTACAGGAATGTGGAATTTATTGGTTTCATGCTTTAGCATTCGCCGTATCTGCATTGCCTGTTTGCTTTTGGCCT
The DNA here is from genome assembly GCF_964187855.1 of Myxine glutinosa. Lineage (NCBI taxonomy): Eukaryota > Metazoa > Chordata > Myxini > Myxiniformes > Myxinidae > Myxine > Myxine glutinosa. The sequence continues at coordinate 83,863,369 of NC_136267.1, read as the reverse complement.
CCCACCCGTGCATAGCACGGGTATCTCACTGCTTTTAAAAATTCTCGTATCTGAATCTGGATTTGGATCTTCAGCAAAATCGAATTGATTTGTCCTTGTTACACACACAACCTGTCCACCAAGTTTCATCTGAATCCCGTCCATGAGTTTTTGAGACATCATACTCAAAAAGTATCACTTTTTCCCCCTATCACTATATATCGTTTTTCCCCCATCACTCTGATGAAGAATCAATGAAAAAATTCTCAGATCCAGATCCAGATTCGGATATTCACCAAAACTGAATGAATTCGTTCTCGTCATACACACAAAATCTCCCATCAAATTTTCTCTGAATCCATCCACGACTCTGAGATATCCTGTTCACAGACAGACAAAGTGATAGGGGTGAAAACGTCGGTGGCTTCGAGGGATAATAATAATTCAAAAGGGATAATAAGGTTTAATTTCTTAGTTTCCAATTATCAGCCAAACACTCAATGTTTTTGGACCTTCCAGATTTACAATAGTTTGCAAAAACTCATGTTTATGAACAAAAGCAATCTTTGTGGAGCACTTTTTTTTATTTTCTCAATTTTTTTTGTAAGGCATCTCCATTACCTTCGCATTTTTAAGGTGGTGAAGCCACTTCAATATTTGGGTTGTTAGTTAGAAGAAGAACCTTTCTTACGCACCATGTTTAATTCCAAAGGGTAATTATAAAGGTTAATTTTAAAAGGTTATTCTGAAGAATAATTCTAAAGGGTAATTCTGAAGGGTAATTCGAAAGGGTAATTCTAAAGAGTAATTCTAAAGGGTGATTCTAAAAGGTAATTCTGAAGGGTTATAAAGGGTAATTCTAAACGGTGATTCTAAAGGGTAATTCAAAAGGGTAATTCTGAAGGGTAATTCTGAAGGGTGATTCGAAAGGGTAATTCTAAAGAGCAATTCTAAATGGTAATTCTAAAGGGTAATTCTGAAGGGTAATTCTGAAGGGTGATTCGAAAGGGTAATTCTAAAGAGCAATTCTAAATGGTAATTCTAAAGGGTAATTCTAAAGGGTGATTCTAAAGGGTGATTCGAAAGGGTAATTCTAAAGAGCAATTCTAAATGGTAATTCTAAAGGGTAACTCTAAAGGGTGATTCTAAAGGGTGATTCTAAAGGGTAATTCTGAAGGGTTATAAAGGGTAATTCTAAAGGGTGATTCGAAAGGGTAATTCGAAAGGGTAATTCTGAAGGGTAATTCTAAAGGGTAATTCGAAAGGGTAATTCTGAAGGGTGATTCCAAAGGGTAATTCTAAAGGGTAATTCCAAAGGGTAATTCTAAAGGGTTATGAAGGGTAATTCTAAAGGGTGATTCTAAAGGGTGATTCTAAAGGGTTATAAAGGGTGATTCTAAAGGGTGATTCTAAAGGGTGATTCTAAAGGGTGATTCTAAAGGGTTATAAAGGGTAATTCTGAAGAGCAATTCTAAAGGGTAATTCGAAAGGGTAATTCTAAAGGGTAATTCGAAAGGGTAATTCTGAAGGGTAATTCTGAAGGGTAATTCGATAGGGTAATTCTGAAGGGTAATTCTGAAGGGTAATTCTAAAGGGTAATTCGAAAGGGTAATTCTGAAGGTTAATTCTGAAGGGTAATTCTGACGGGTAATTCTGAAGGGTAATTCTGAATGGTAATTCTGAAGGGTAATTCTGACGGGTAATTCTGAAGGGTAATTCTGAAGGGTACTTCTGAAGGGTAATTCTAAAGGGTAATTCTGAAGGGTAATTCTGAAGGGTGATTCCAAAGGGTAATTCTAAAGGGTAATTCCAAAGGGTAATTCTAAATGGTTATAAAGGATAATTCTGAAGGGTGATTCTAAAGGGTGATTCTAAAGGGTTATAAAGGGTAATTCCAAAGAGCAATTCTAAAGGGTAATTCTAAAGAGTAATTCGAAAGGGTAATTTGAAACAGTAATTCTAAAGAGCAATTCTAAAGGGTAATTCTAAAGGGTAATTCTAAAGGGTAATTTTAAAGGGTAATTTGAAACAGTAATTCTGAAGGGTAATTCTGAAGGGTGATTCCAAAGGGTAATTCTAAAGAGCAATTCTAAAGGGTTATAAAGGCTAATTCTAAAGGTTCATTCTAAAGGGTTATAAAGGGACACACATTCTGCAGACACGGCCACGGATCACAGGATGGAACCCGATGAATGAAGAAATGTTGTGTTTGTGTCCTTCCCCCTCTCTCCCCATCTTGTCTACCGCTCCCGATGTTATTTGTTTTATGTGTCGGTTATGTGTCGGTTTGTCGGTTTGTCTTTCTGTGTGATAAATGTTCGCTCTTTCACGAGCCTCGATCTTGTATACAAAAAAAAAAAAAAAAAAAAATTCTAAAGGGTGATTCTAAAGGGTTATAAAGGGTAATTCTAAAGGGTTATAAAGGGTAATTCTAAAGGGTAATTCTGAAGGGTAATTCTAAAGGGTGATTCTAAAGGGTGATTCTAAAGGGTTATAAAGGGTAATTCTAAAGGGTGATTCTAAAGGGTGATTCCAAAGGGTAATTCTAAAGGGTAATTCTAAAGGGTAATTCTAAAGGGTAATTCTAAAGGGTGATTCTAAAGGGTGATTATAAAGGGTTATAAAGGGTAATTCTAAAGAGCAATTCTAAAGGGTAATTCTAAAGGGTAATTCTAAAGGGTAATTCCAAAGGGTAATTTGAAACAGTAATTCTGAAGGATAATTCTGAAGGGTGATTCCAAAGGGTTATTCTAAAGAGCAATTCTAAAGGGTAATTCTCAAGGGTTATAAAGGGTAATTCTAAAGGTTAATTCTAAAGGGTTATAAAGGGTAATTCTAAAGGGTGATTCTAAAGGGTTATAAAGGGTAATTCTAAAGGGTGATTCTAAAGGGTGATTCTAAAGGGTAATTCTAAAGGGTGATTCTAATGGGTTATAAAGGGTAATTCTAAAGGGTGATTCTAAAGGGTTATTAAGGGTAATTCTAAAGGGTGATTCTAAAGGGTAATTCTAAAGAGTTATAAAGGGTAATTCTAAAGGATAATTCTAAAGTGTGATTCCAAAGGGTAATTCTAAAGGGTAATTCCAAACAGTAATTCTGAAGGGTAATTCTAAACAGTAATTCTGAAGGGTAATTCTGAAGGGTAATTCTGACCGGTAATTCTAAACAATAATTCTGAAGGGTAATTCTGAAGGGTAATTCTGACGGGTAATTCTGACGGGTAATTCTGAAGGGTAATTCTGAAGGGTAATTCTGAAGGGTAATTCTGACCGGTAATTCTGAAGGGTAATTCTGAAGGGTAATTCTGAAGGGTAATTCTGAAGGGTAATTCTGACGGGTAATTCTGAAGGGTAATTCTGAAGGGTAATTCTAAAGGGTAATTCCGAAGGGTAATTCTGACGGGTAATTCTGAAGGGTAATTCTGACGGGTAATTCTGAAGGGTAATTCTGACGGGTAATTCTAAAGAGCAATTCTAAAGGGTAATTCTAAAGGGTAATTATAAATGATAATTATAAAGGGTTATTATAAAGGGTTCTAAATGGTCATTCTAAAGGGTTCTAAATGGTAATTTTAAAGGGTTCTATAGGGTATTTTTAAAGGGTTCAATAGGGCCATTACAAAGAGTTCTAAATGGTTATTCTAAAGGGTTCTAAAAGGTATTTTAAAGTGTTCTAAAGGGTAATTCTAAAGGGTTTCATTCGATTCTAGGCGTTTCTGCCTATTGCATATTAAATATGCCAAACTGAGCCGCTTCCTTCAGACATGGGTGCGATTATTTTGGGTAATGAACAATTGTTTGCAATGCTGCTTGTTCAAACGTTAGGTATCGAATCTGTGGAGATAGAGACAGTTTGATGAAAATTAAACAGAATTTTGTCTTAAGTTCTGAAATTGATTTCATGTTAGTCAGTTTGTATTGTTGAGCAGACATGCGGAAGTAGCGATTCCAGTAACGATGACAGTAACGATTCCTCTCTTCATTGTAGCTGGTACTGATAGGAACATGTTGTAGCCCTCAAGTTTAAATTCCATCTCTGGGTTTACCTCTTCTTCGTAGTGTTTGAGCATTATATTTATTGTCGACAAATAATACTCAGCTGGTCCATTTTTACTCTGGCCTGAAGTTCCTCCAGGTTTTTTGTCAATGTATCCACATTTGGCCATACCACTTTTATTTTTACTTTCTCAATCTTTATGGAGAACATCTCTTACCTTGGCATTTTTGGATAATGAACAATTGTTTGCATTGGTGCTTGTGCTTGTAAACATCTTGGTGCAGGTGCAAGGTAATATGAGTGCTCATCTGTTTGCTTTAAAGTCTGGGGCTGCTCTATGTCTGGACGGATTAGTTGATGTCATCCAGTTTCCATTTGGTATGTAGACCCCCATTCTCTTGCAGACCTGGATCAAAAGATGTTTGCCTTGTTTCTGAGATGAGCATTCATTGCCAGATCCACATCCAATTCTTGATCTCAATGGTTGTTCCAGTTATATCCGTTATTACCCTCGCCAGAGGAGAGGTTATTGCATTTGGGTCCATTTGTCTGTTTGTTTGTTTGGCTGCACAGAACGTGAGCATGTGTATTAATTACATTAGACCCTTTATAACCATAAGACCCTTAAAGACCCATTAAGAAACCAAAGATCCTTTATAACCCCGAGACCCCTAAAATCCTTTAACCCCTTTACAACCCTAAGACCCATTAAGACCACAAAAACCCTAAAGACCACTAAGAACCCAAAGAGCCAAAATATGCAGAGGACTCATAAAAGCCTGAGGACCCTGAAGACCCAAAAGACCCCAAGGACCCTGAAGACCAAAAATACTGTGAAGACCCAAAAGACCCATAAGACCCATAGACCCCAAAAAACCATGAAGAACCAAAATAACAAAAGGACCCAGATGATCCAAAAGGCCCTGAGACCCAAAAGACCCAAAAGACCCAGAAGACCCAAAATACCCTGAGGACCCAAAAGATCCAGAGGACTAAAAAGACCCTGAGGACCCCAAAGACCCAAAATATGCCAAGGACCCAAAAATAACCGAGGAACCCAGAAAACCCAGAGGATGCAAAAGACCCCAATGATCCAAAAGAACCCGAGGACCCAAATGACCCAAAGGCCAAACAACACAAACACATCCTGGTGAGGGTCTGCAATCTGGGATTGCTCTTTCTTGTTGTCGTGGTGATGGTTGCTATATCTTTCTCCCTTCTCTCCGAGGGATCAGCATCCCTGCTCTCAGTCATATTGAATACAATGAAGTTTAATTTCCCCTACTACATCTCTTGTTTCCATCTTTGCAATGTAAGTATTTGACCATTTCATGAGTCTTTTCCTCTGTTCTAGATTTCAATTTGCCAATCTCTCTTGATAGTCTTTCTCGCTTGTCATCTGGGTTGTTTCATATATTCTCCAATTCCTGATTTAATTTGTCAGTCATGTTGTCAACCTTCAATGATATGTTAAATTCCAATGACTTGATTTTATGTTAAACCTTTGCAAGGAATGCTTCACATCTTTCTTCGAATTTGAAGTCATCTCTGACAGCAAGTAGAGCTGGAGCTTTACAACAGGGACAACACCAGTGGAAGCAGAGATCTGATCGAATAACCTATTGATTTTAACTTGTATATCGTGTATATTTTAACTTGTAAAGAAGCGAATGAAAAAAGGGATTCTCGCATCTACTACATACAATCAGCTTGTCATCTGAGCTATTGAATTTCTCATTGTACATCTTGCTCATCCTCATCATTGACATGTCACTTGATCTGACTGTTTCTTTGTCTCTGTCTGTGGCATACTGGTCATGCCTTAGATGTGGATGAATTTTAGCTCAGGTTTTCTGGTTTTGAGACACAGCCTGAATGTTTGGTATAGCTCCAGGTCCAGAGGTAGAGTTTCTAGCAATGGCTCCTGCAGAGGTAGTATTTCTCATGGTAATATGGAAGTGTCTGTTGTTTCTAGTTGTAGCAATCATAGTAGCAGAGGGGTTTCCCTTTCTCTGCTTGCCCATGACTATTCTCAGATGAATGCTTTCTGCATTGGGGGCATGGTGTAACTTTGGAAATTGAAGCACTTAGAGGTGATGCAACAAATACCTTAAAATGTACAAACTAGAAATTTAATGCAGGCTGTAAGTTCATCGACATTGTTCCTCTTCACTCTTTCAGAATCCATATTTGTCAAAGCCAGTGCCAGTTCTCATCAAAGTTTCTTCATAAGAGGCAAGGGGCAAACGAAGGGCCGTAACATAGGACAGCACCTAGGAGCTGGCCATTTGTCTGTCCCCTGTGCAGTTTGGAGAGATAAAGACATCTTTACCTCGTGATGCACTTCAACATCTGAGTGAAGCACTTGTGGAGTTTGATGAGCAGGTAACGAAAGAACAGTTGCAATGAGAGCTTGAGAGTTTGGCAAATAATTGGGATATGCTGAAAAGCTTCCTTCCTGAGAAATACATCTGGAACAACCAAGAGGAGAGTGTGGTTAATACGGATATTATAATTATGAAAAATTGTGAGCTTCAGTACCATGATAATAAGTGTGTATGAAAACGATGCCATACCTGTGCAGTGTGTGTTTACCTTACTCTTGAGTGCTACAACTTGTTCAGTGAGACATACACAAACATAGGTCTAGCATAGAAATACCACTTAACACTTTCAACAACTCTGGTGGCATTTGAAAGAAGTTTTTCAACACTCAAATTTATTAAGAACAGAATGAGGAGTACCTAGGAGATGACCATTTGGAAAGATTTATTTTGACTAAGGGGCCCATTGGTCCATTGGACCACATTTTCATTGGTCTTCACTACCTTGTAGCATACCAGCCTGCCAGACTCGGATGGGGGAGGGGTATTTTGAGTCCTTGGAGTTGTTTGGGTGCTTGGGGGCGTTTGGGTCTTTTGAGTCCTCGGGGACCTTTGGGTTTTTTGGTTCCTCGGGGTATTTAGGGGTATTTGGGGTCTTAAGGATCTTAAGAGTCTTAAAGGGTCTTCAAAGGCCAAAGTGGTCTCAGCAGTCTAAAGAGTTAAAAGGTACATTTCAATAGTACATAATACGTAATTAATTAGTAGACGTATGTCATTAATAGACACAAAAAGTATGCCTCACACACACACACACACACACACACGCCTCATCCATTTATCGTAGATGGCCATGGAAAAAGACGTTCTACATCGAATAGACCCTGATGCAATCATTACCTCCGCCACCAAAGGTGGATGGAGGTTATATGTTTTCATCCCTGTCTGTCTGTCTGTCTGTTTGTTTGTAAACAGAATAGCTCAAAAAGCTATGGACTGATTCAAATAAAACTTGATGGAGATGTTGGGTGTGTGACAAGGAAGAATCAATTCAATTTTGGTGAATATCCGAATGCGGATCCGGATACGATAATTCCTTTTGCCTACTACCTGACCTCAGGTATACTACCCAAATTTGGTGGAGTCCGGGGCGAAAATCGTAAATCATCTCCATCCCCACCCACCTCATGGGGTAGATATTGTGTTCTATGAGCTCTTTAGTTGTTTCTGTGTTTGTATTGTTGCATCTCTTCATCGGGGAGGATGGCATTAGGATAGCTTTGGTCTTAGAGGATGCACACTCCACGATTGATCTATTAAGTCTGGATTTGACTCCCAACGCAACTATAAACTGTCACCCTGATGTTTAATGGGCAGGGCGTTGAATCGATGTGTGCACCGTCCATTGGATGGAATGGTAAGCTGGGGACTCATCTGCCATAGCATCGGTTGCTATTGCTAGAAATTAAGATCCCATGGTGTCTCAGAAAGAGAAGGCGATTTTTGTCGTCACTCTGACCAAATTCCAATTTCCTGCACGACCTAGATTACTGGGAAGGCAATGGCATACCAGCAAGTGCATTTCTTTCCCCCAGAATATTTGGACAACTTTCTCATCAACTCATCCAAAATGTTGATATATCACAGCTGGTATTGCAAAAACTCCCGACCAGAATATGTAGGTTTGCAGACGAGCGCATTCTACCCAAACCTTTGTGTCTTTTAACACTGATGGGAGCTTTGGCTCTCATAACACTGGAAATGACGTCGGAGTGGGATTATTCCAATTCAAATTAATTCACGAGGGCCTGACTACATTAGGAATACATTTAAATGTTAACAGCTGCAAATCCCTCTTTATATTTTCTTGCACATCCTTATGGAAAATAAATATGGTGATGACTTTCGATGAATAGATGAATAATGCGGCAGATCAGAAAAATTGGAATTTAGCCGTGGCACCAACAGAAAATGGCCTCCTCTTTTTGCAGGAAAGTATGGGATATTTGAGTTCGACACAGGAATACTAACTGATGTGAGTTGCATTTCGTATTTTATTGGTTTATTTATTGAATAAAATCATGCAATGACTTGTCAACATAAACCACTTTGTTCATCAACATTCTCTAGTCTGTTTGCAAGCACGTTCGTCAAGCTTTAGACTTTCCCCATCTTCTCCAGACCCCCGCCCTCCTCTTCCTCAAACTCTTCCATCCATATCTTTGACTCCAGATGTTTTCCCAGCTCTCCCACTCCTTGCCTCTGACCTTCAAAACACTCCCTTAATAGACCGCGGCCTTTATATTTATGTTTCCTCCCCCAGCATCATCTCTCGTATTGTCTTTCATCGTCTGCCTGCCTCCACCCGTTCTCACTTTCAAAGATTGCCTTGACAGGATATACATTTGCCAAGTCCAGATGAATGCGGGCGATGCCAACAATTCCTTTGCATACCTAAAAACTATCAAAACAATATTTGTGCTCATTGCACTGCAGTACTGTGCAAATTGCAAATCATTGCAATCACATTGCAAATCAAAGTAGTACTATGCATTGATGCTTTTCTTACACTCAATAAATTGCACATTATTACTCCCGCCAGGGAGTAATGCATTCGATCGTGTCCGTCCGTGTGTGTGTGTTTGTGTGTGTGTGTGTGTGTGTGTGTGTGTGTGTGTGTGTGTGTGTGTGTGTGTGTGTGTGTGTGTGTGTGTGCGTGTGCGTATGTGTGTTCGTATGTTCGTGTGTTTGTGAACAAGATATCTGGAAAAGTTCTGAACGGATTTGGATGAAAGTTGGTGGGATGATTGCCCTTGGGATAAGGAAGAATTGATCAGTTTTTGGTGAAGCTCAGGATATTATTCCGGATCCAGGAATTTTTTGAAAGATTTTTTACCATTGGAAGATAGGGCTCGGCAGCGGCCATCCATGGCGGGAGTATGCGCTCTACAGAGTGGCGTTCTAGTTTAAACTCTTTTTAAATGTTCCAAAATAATATTGCCAAAAGCTTTTACAGCTCATGACTGAACTTGAATTATTTTGGTTTTGGGGACCAAGAATGTCTCAACTCAAAAGCCTTGTACGCATGTTGTTGCTTGAAGTTACAAGATGAATGCATATCGTTTCCATAATCGTCTCCACATTGAAATACAATTCCTCCGCAATTTCACATCAATAAATTTGGCGATTCTCTGAAATTAACTGTTCAATACATTTAAATAGAGAGTTCATAGAACAGATTACCCCGTGCTGTCTTGAGAAACAAGAACATGGGCAAGTTTTGTAAGCAGCAATTTTGATTGGTCGTGAGGATGTAAAATGCCGTAATATTTTCTCCAAGTACTGCTAAACGGGAAAGTCTTTGGAAATGGGGAAATGTTATTTGTATGCTACAGTGTTCAAGCATATAATTCACGTGCAATAAAATAAAGATTTTAAATGGTGTAGAAAAACAATTTGGAAGTTTACCGCCATTGATGCAGCGTCTTTTACACCACTTTATTTAACACGTTACATTAGTCATTCATGCCTATTGTTTGTGACCATTATGCCATCCTTATAAACAGTAAGTTTCCTGTTTGGAATTATTTTCAATTTTGTTCGACTGCTAGACAGGCAGATAGAGTAAAAAAAAAAACGATCTCGCTCCTCTCTGCGTATACACTATCTGGACAAATTATGAGCCAAAGTAGTGCTAAACCACAGGTTTGCTTTCCTATTCATGTTCTGATTCGTGTTCAAAATATAACATTCAATTTAAATTAAGTTGTTTCCTCGATCATAAACTGACATTTGTAGACAGACAGACAAAGTGAACCAATTGCTTAACACTGCTCTTCACTTCACGTGTGTGGGGTAATACACGACTTTTGAAATGATGTAATCCACCCCAGACTGCTCAGCGTGTATTTGCAGAAACCCCTAGTAATGAAGTCCATCGGGATGATCTGGACGTGTATCATATGTGCCAGATAAGGATTGCAGCATGAAACGGCTAACCAAGCTTTTAATAAAGCCAAAATATTTGAAAAGAACCTGAAAGAAATGGGTGTGCCTCTGCACAATTAAATATTTGGACAACTTTCTCATCAACTCATCCAAAATGTTGATATATCACAGCTGGTATTGCAAAAACTCCCGACCAGAATATGGAGGTTTGCAGATGAGCGTGTTCTACCCAAACCTTTGTGTCTTTTAACACCGATGGGAAGGCCATCCATCATCGAATTTTGTACAGAGCAAGTCTCTTGTGAATTTCAGACTGTTTGATGTTCCCTTTCATAAAGCACTGAATTTCAGCATTTAATTACTCGTATATTATTGTTACATGTTCTATATATGATAAAACGTCGACGTCATCCAATAATTACCCTCTTATTTATGGAAGGAAATACAAGGGGAAATAGATAAAGGAGAAGTTCATTTGTTCCATTATCACCATCTCAGTCTGGTCGTTGGTAGTTGGGTCACTAATACAGCCGAACACACACATGTATATAATTGGGAAATGCTGAAAATATATTAATAATACACATAGACAAACTTACACTTTCATTCTACAAAACAGTTACTTATCATTTGTTGAATCAGTGTGGTGGCAGGCACAGCCAAACCAGAAAGCAGAATTTATCTCGGGGTGTCAAGCAGCAAAAATAAAAAAGAGTTTGGGGTAAATGGTCTTTTTGTAAACATTATACTTTGTACTTTGTCGAAGTAGGGTTTAGGGTAGGCTTCAAAACTGTACCTTCCTGGGTTCTGGCCTTTGCATGATATACTGTAATTCATAATTAAACTAAAATTGTCTGCTTATATGGTAGCCACAAATGGCGATGCATCACGGAGCATCCCACCCTTTCTAAGACATGCTAAGCCGGCTGTCCATCTGCTGGTATTGCTCTATGAGAGTTAACATTTCAAGGTGAATAGGTTTGGGCCTACGGGCAGCACTCAGGCTGAATTGCAAATTCCCAATATTTATTTGACTTCTCGTGGGTGCACTGCACTGCACCCAGATATGTATTTTGTAGAGATATAAATATTAAATAACAACTGAATAACTCACAACATTTTCTGCTGCTGTTCAAAGAAACATTATTCACAAAATCAGTAGTAACAGATTTGTAGAAAATGTATCCTTGAAGATATATGTGTAAAAATGATTGATGGCCGAATGGGAGAAAATTATACTTTGAGCAAACCAATTTAACAACAAATGGAAAGTTTCAACAAGGCAAGTGACTAAGATGAAAAATTCAATATCCCCTTGGCTTTGTTTTGCGGATAATTATATCCAATCCTCGAATTAACTCCAAGAGCAAGGCCAGATACTCATTACCCTGCACACACAAAGCGAAACAAGTGGGGTAATTCTGAAGGGTAATTGCAAAGGGTAATTATACAGGGTAATTCTAAAGGGTTTTAAAGGGTAATTCTAAAGGGTAATCCTAAAGGGTAATTCTAAAGGGTAAATCTATAGGGTTTTAAAAGGTAATTCTAAAGTGTAAATCTAATGGGTTGTAAAGGGTAATTCTCAAGGATTCTAAAGTGTAAAATAATTTTAAAGGGTAATTATAAAGTGTAATTCTAACGGGTTCTAAAGTGTAAATCTAAAGGGTTGTAAAGTGTAAATCTAATGGGTTGTAAAGGGTAATTCTAATGGGTTGTAAAGAGCAGTTCTAATGGGCTGTAAAGGCTAATTATAATGGGTTGTAAAGGGTAATGATAATGGGTTGTAAAGGGTAATTATAATGGGTTGTAAAGGGTAATTATAATGGGTTCTAAAGGGTAATTCTAATGGGTTGTAGAGTGGAAATCTCATGGATTTTAAAGGGTAATGCTAAAGAGTAATTCAGCTTATTATAAAGGGTAATTTTAATGGGTTGTAATGGGTAACTCTAAAGGGTTTTTTTTTTGTTTTTTTTGTATACAAAGTCTAGGCTCATGTAAGAGCTAACATCAAGCACAAAAAATTGAAAGAGGTGGATTTGGGGTGTATTAACAGGGGTAGAAAAGATCAAGGTTTTCGATGGGGAATTATTTAATTGCATTTAATTTATGATTTATGATAGAAATAATTTATGATGGAATGACATTTGACATGGAATGATTTAATGAGCAAATTGAAGACAGCATTTTGAAGAGGAATGAGAATAGAAAGTTATGACATACAAATGAAAACAGCATGGCAGGGGGAAGTTTAAACATTTTAAAACAAAACCGTGAACAGTCTGGGAAATTCCCTGAAATGTAGAAGAATAAGAGATCGGTGTGGATCCCTAACCCTAACAACTCAAGTAACTCTAAAGGGTTTTTTTTTTTTTTTTTTTTAAATATACAAAGTCTAGGCTCATGTAAGAGCTAACATTAAGCACAAAAAAATTGAAGGAGGTGGATTTGGGGTGTATTAACAGGGGTAGAAAAGATCAAGGTTTTGGATGGGCAATGATTTAATCTTACTAGAATTCACCAAATGTCCGTCTGTCCGTTGGAAGGTACCGCGAAAACGGCTCAACCGATCGCAATGATATTTTGGGTGGGTATTCCTGGGACCTACGTTGTTTTGGTGTTGGTGTACGTATTCAACCCTGGTGTTGGGCTAGCGGCTAGGGTGCCGGCTTAGGATCCTAGGATCCTGGGTTCGAATCCCAGTCGATCGCTGAATTAACGCCAGGGGGGTTGACTCAGCCTGTCATCCTTCCGAGGTCGGCTAATTGAGGACCAGTTCACTGGTAATTCCCTGTTTGTCGTTAAAGGCGGCAAAAAGGGTTGGCGTCAGGAAGGGCATCCGGCCGTTAAACATTGCTTCAAAAAGGGGACCGAAAAACAACAACAACCACGGTTCCCGAAAAAGGCCAACCCCCGCTTGCAGGGAAAAATGGCCTCTAAAGGTGGTTTTTATTCCTGGGACCCTGGGAGTAAAATAGGCTATATTGTTTTTCCAATTTTTCCAAGTTTTCCAATTTTCCAGTTTTTCCAAGCACGATGGCATAATATTTACCGAAATGAACAGTGATGTGGCTTTTATTGAAATTCTACAAATACTGTTTAGATTTTGATGACAATTATGAACCTGCTGCGAATGCGGAAGTGGAAAGATGACAGCAATGCACGGGTTTGATAATATCCAAATACAACCGTCATTCAATCGTAATGTTAAATCGTTAAATGTTAATCGTTTTAATCGTTTTGTTAAAGTATCAATTGATGATTGGAATTGAGTGAATACAATTACGATTTTGAATTCGTAATTGTGTTCACCCAACCGTACGGAACTTCACATCAGGATTTAAATATTTGTTTATGTCGCGAATGTTGTTAAAAGTTTATTTTTTATATTAATGTTATTTCATTTGTGATTAGAGTTACGTTGTTTGGAATGAAAAAAGATATATCGATTTCAAGTGAATGATGAAATGCCGTGATGGTTTCTACCCTCTAAACGTGAATTCGCAGATCGCCATATGCAGATTCGCAATTCACTGGGTATGGAACAAACGTTCTGAACTGTTTGTTTGCCAACGGGTACGTTTTTCATGGAAGTCCTTCACGAACTTGCTGTCCATGTCTGACGTCCGACGGAAGGTGCTACAGGAATGTGGAATTTATTGGTTTCATACTTTAGCATTCACCGTTTCTGCATTGTCTGTTTGCTTCCGGCCTCCCACCCGTGTGTGGCTTGTGGACTTCCTCTCTGGTCGTAGGCAATGTGTGGCTCTGAATGGGTTTCTCTCATCTCCCCTTCCTGTTCAGGCTGGAGATCCCCAAGGCAGTGTTCTGGGCCCTGTGATTTTTCTCATCTTCATAAATGATCTCTCCGACTCTCTGGAAAATCCTCTCTATCTCTTTGCTGATGACTCCACTCTCTGCCGCTCCATACCTCATCCCTCAGATCGGCAGTCTGCACCCTCCTCACTCTCTGCACAAAATCACAGACTGGTCAAACAAGTGGAACATGTATTTCAATCCTGACAAATCTCACACTCTCACAATGTCCCTCCGAAAAGACCGACTGGACAACCCTCCCATCTACTTTCTGAACAATCCTCTCCATGAAGTTCTGTCACTCAAGCTTTTGGGTCTCACTATCTGCCATGATCTTTCCTGGGAAAACCACATTTCCAAGCTGGCCTCCAAAGCCAGTCGCCGACTGGGCATCCTCCGTCGTGCGAAGTCCTTCCTTGGCACACCTGACCTCCTCACCCTATACAAGGCTTTCATCCACAGCTCAATTGAATACTGTTCTCCCCTCTGGGCTGGTGCTCCTGTCTCACACCTAGCTCGGCTTCACGCTGTTGAAACCAAAGCTTTCAGAATCATTGGAAACTCTCACGATGAAGCGAACTCTTCATCGCGAGACTCACTCTTTCACTCACGCGAGGCCTTTCACTCACTCACCGCCGGCAGGTTGGTGGTCTTTCTGTCTTCTCCCGACTCCACTCCGGCTTAGCTCCCCCAGCTCTCTCTGTGCTCTGATCCCCAAATATTCCTACAGGTCGCACAAGATTTGCCTGCAACCCTCTTATGGTTAAACTGCCAAAATCAAGACTCTCTGCTCACCTTCACTCCTTCATTCCTCTTTTCTCCCACCTCAGGAACAAACTCCCTCACACTCTTCAATCCCACTCCTCCCTCCAGGTCTTTAAAACAGCTGTTCACCACCATCTCTTATCTTCCCCCATCCAAAACCTTGATCTTTTCTACCCCCGTTAATTCACCCCAGATCCACTTTTTTTGAAATACCGACTTCTTTCCTGGAAGTCTGCCACTATCTGCCATGATCTGCCATGATCTGCCATGATCTGCCATGACCCACTATCTGCCATGATCTTTCTTGGGAAAACCACATTTCCAAGCTGGCCTCCAAAGCCAGTCGCCGACTGGGCATCCTCCGTCGTGCGAAGTCCTTCCTCGGCACACCTGAGCTCCTCACCACATACAAGGCTTTCATCCGCAGCTCAATGGAATACTGTTCTCCCCTATGGGCCGGTGCTCCTGCCTCACACCTAGCTCGGCTTCACGCTGTTGAAACCAAAGCTTTCAGAATTATTGGAATCTCCCGCGATGAAGCTATCTCTGAGGGCCTTTCACTCACTCACCGCAGGCAGGTAGGTGGTCTTTCTGTCTTCTACCGACTCCTCTCCGGCCTTGCACCCCCAGCTCTCTCTGTGCTCTGTCCCCCAAATATTCCTACAGGTCGCACAAGATCTGCCAGCAACCCTCTGATGGTTAAACTGCCGAAATCTCGGCTCTCTGCTCACCTTCACTCTTTCATTCCTCTTTTCTCCCGCCTCTGGAACAAACTCCCTCACTCCCTTCAATCCCACTCCTCCCTCCAGGTCTTTAAAACAGCTGTTCACCACCATCTCTTATCTTCCCCCATCCAAAACCTTGATCTTTTCTACCCCCGCTAATTCACCCCAGATCCACCTTGTTTGAAATTCCAACTTCTTTCCTGGAAGTCCTGGCAGTGTCCATATGTTTTATACCTCTCCCACCGCCCCCTTCCCATGCCCCCCCCCCCCAAAGCCCTCGCCCTCTCTCAGATCTCTCGATGTCTCCATGTCTCTCGGTCCCTGCTCTCAAATGTTGTGTTTGTGTCCTTCCCCCTCTCTCCCCATCTTGTCTACCGCTCCCGATGTTATATGTTTTATGTGTCGGTTTGTCTTTCTGTGTGATTAATGTTCGCTCTTTCACGAGCCTCGATCTTGTATACAAAAAAAAAAGAAAAAAAAAAAAAAAAAAGTCCTAGCAGTGTCCATGTGCTTTTACCTCTCCCCTTCCCCCCCCCCCCCACCTTCCCATGCCTCCACCTCCAATCCTTTTCCCTCCCACAGATCTCCCGATGTCCCTGCTCTCACATGTTGCACTTGTGTGCTTCCCTCTCTCTCCCCATCTTGTCTCCCGCTCCCTTTATCATAATTATGTTTTATGTGTCAGTTTGTCTTTTGTGAGTAATGTTAGCTCTTACATGAGCCTCGATCTTGTATACAAAAAAAAGAAGGTTGGGTGAGTGACAAGGACGAATCTATTCGATGTTGGTGAAGATCCGAATATGGATCCAGATATGAGAATTAATAAAAATTATAAGTGATTTATTCTTTTCCAAAAGTTGTGGACGACTTATGACAAAACTTGGTGGATGAGTTGGTTTGTGATAAGCCGATTAGTTGTTGGTGCAGGTCCGAATCCAGATCCGGCCTATCAGTGGGATACAAAATGTAAACGGTTCAGTCTGGTGGAGGAGGCATGTTCTCTACCTAGTGCAGTTGTAGTTATGTCTGCATTGATTATTAAAGTGGACCCCTGAGCAGTATGTGCTATTAAATTGTGGAATCAAAGTTCCATTGCGTCTGCTGAGGAATTTGTCGAGTGGGTGCACAGGATTTCTTTCCTCGTAATCACTCCAAGGAACAGAAGGTTGATTTCATTAGGAGACTCTTGGAGTCTTGGAGGGAGCAGCAAGGTCCTACGTGAAAGTGAAGTTTCATTCGATTCCATAGAATCTGGACCAGATTATGAAGATTTTACAGGAAGCCTTTGGGGATATATAGTCTGTCTCGCAACTGCAAGTGCAATTTCATAGCCGATGTCAAGATAACAATGAGTCCATTAGGGCCTATTTCCAGACTTATTTGCCAGACATTTGGACAGGGATTTACGCTGAGATGAACATTAGCGCTGCTGGTCAGCCCGGGCAGCTCTGCTGATTGATGACTTGAACGTCCCAAATTAATGAAGATGGTACTAGCTTTGTCAAGCTGGCAACAGTTCAGAAGCAAGATTCGGCTATGTAGTTTGAATATGGGATAAATGGGGTGGAGAGGAGTCGAGGTGCTGGCAATGATGCAGGTAAGTATAGGTTGGAAATGCTGTGTGTGCAGGAGACCAGATGGAAGGGAGACAGGATGAGGAGGTTGATAGGAGGATACAAGCTGTTGCATGCGAGTGGGGATGGAAGGAGTAATGGCGAAGGAATAATAGTATCAGAAGACATCGGTATAAGCAGGTGGTCAGAGTGGAAAGATGGAAGGGACAGGCAGTTGTGGCAAGGGTGGTGATACAGAGGGCAAATGGTGTGTTATGTCAGTATATGGGCCACAAACGGGAAGTACTGGGATGGAGAAGCAGGGATCAGGGACACATTGGAAAGCATGATGGGAATTGTTGAGATGGAGGTGATGCTGTGAATTGCGGGGACTTTGCCACGCATGTCAGAGTAGTGGAGCCAGGTGAAGAGGGATGCATTAGTAAGTTTGATTGGGGAATGAGGAATATAGAGTGTCAAGAGCTGGTGGAGTTGGAGACAAGGAATGGGATGGCCATACCTGGTTCATTCATTCAAAAGCAGGAAAGCTACAAGATTACCTATAGGAGTGCAAAGTATAGAACAGAATTGGATTTGGTGGTGGTGAGGAAGTGACAGCTGTGGAGGGTGAAGGATTGTAAGGCAGTGGCGGGGGAGCATGTTACCACCCAGCGCAAGCCTGTGGTGTTTGTGGTACCGATGAAGAAAAAGAGGGAGGTAAAGAGCAATGGTTGGAAGGTTATTATGTGGGGGAGTGTAGGGGAAACATCACCATAGAGAACAACGAGAGGGTGAGAGTCAGGTATGAGCAATTTAGCGAAGAATTGGAAAGTTTGGAGGAGTGGAAGAAGTACAGAGAGGCATTTAGGGGAATTGCAGAAGTTTTGTGTGGAAGGAGGATGCATCGTTGAGGGTTATATAAACCAGGTATGGTGGACGGAGGAAGTAGTGGAGGGAGTTGGTGAAAAGAAGGAGGTTTGGAAGAGGACAGAGAAGATCAAGCATAAAGGAAGGCAACCATCTGCGGGTTTACTGAACCTTTATGGACAGAAGAAGAAAGCAGCAAGGAGAGCTGTTGATAAGGTGGGGAATGATATGTAAGAGGTGGTGTAAAACAAGTTGGAAGAGGATGGTGGGAGGAAGATGATCTATAAAATGGCTCGTGCCAAGGATAAGGGATTGGGATGGGGTGGAGGGTTAACGAGTGTAGAAAAGATCATGGTTTGGGATTGGGGATGATCTGAGATGGTGGTGAACAGCTGTCTTAAAAACCTGGAGGGGAGGATGAGATTGAAGAGGTTTGAGTATCAGGTTTCCAGACAGTCCATTCGGAGAAGGATAGTGAGAGGGTGAGATTTGTCAGGATCGAAAAACATATTCCAGATGTTTGACCAGCTTGTGGTTTTGTCAAGGTCTGAAGAGAGGGAACATTAATGTTCTCCCATCGTTTCTTCTCAACAACAACAACAACAACAACAACATGCATTTAAGGCCATTTTCCCTGTTAGAGCGGGGGTTAGCCTTGCGGTCCCCATGACAATCTTCTCCATTTTGCCCTATTTTCTGCATCTCTCCTTGTTAACCCCCTTGCCCGCATTTCTTCTTCCGCCATCTTTAGCCAAATCTTTCTCGGTCTTCCCCGTCCTCTACTTCCTTCTACATTCATTTCCATCACTCTTCTCAACCAGTCACTTTCATCCTTCCTCAACACATGACCAAACCATCTCAACCTGTTCCTCTTCACAGCATCAATCACAGGCTCTATTCCCATCATCTTTCACAATTCATCATTTGTCTTCCTCTCTCTCAACGATACTCCGCACATCCATCGAACCATTTGCATTTCCACGCTTTCCAGCCTTCGTTGCTGCTCTACGTTCATGACCCATGTCTCGCTCCCATAAATCACAACACTTCTCACACATGCAGCATACTCCTTTCCCTTCAGCTTCAACGACACACCCCTCCTCATCAGCACGCCACTCAGTTCCCGAAAATTCTTCCGTGGACATCTCACTCTAGCAACCGTTGCCGAGTCTGATACACCTTCTCCAATCAGCATGTCTCCGAGGTAGCAAAATGTTTTCACACCTTCCAGCTTCACGCCTCTCCATGATCCAACTCAATATTTCCTCCATCTGCAGCTCCCTCTGTGCACACCTTACACTTGAATGTAGCTGCCACACTGGTTAATGACCCTCTCAAACCAGTACATTTTTGATGAACCCACTCAGCGCACATTGTACATTGAATGGAGTTCACTCCGACACCCTTCCTGCACACAGCACATGGCCACTTCCCAGTTCTTTCCACCTCACCACATGCTTTACCACTTGCCATCACCTTCGTCTTTCCGATATTCACCTTCAGACCTTTTGTCTCCATACATTCCTTCCACTTGTTCATCTTTTCCTTTAGTCCATCCATACTTTCCGCAATCAGCACCAGATCATCTGCATACAACAACTCCCAAGGTAAACCCTCCTTTACATTCTGAGCCAGCACCTCCATCACAGCTACAAATAGTAGTGGACTTAGTACCGACCCCTGATGTACTCCCACCTTCACCTCAAACTCACCACTGTTCCCATCCTTCGTCCTTACAGCTGCGCGTGCTCTTTTGTACATTGCCATCACTCCTCTGATCAACCATTCCTCCACTCCTAACTTCCTCAATGCCCATGTCAATACTTTGCATGGAACCCTATCGAATGCTTTCTCCAGATCAACAAACCCAAGAAACAACTTCTTCCTCTTCTCCATGTACTTCTCCTGCAACTGCCTCACAATGAAAAGCGCGTCTGTCGTTCCTCTTCCTGGCATAAATCCAAACTGCATTCCGTCGATCTTCACTTTCTTCCTTATCCTCCTCTCCAACACCCTTTGCAATACCTTCATTCAATGCTCCAATAACGTTATCGCTCGGTACGAGCCACACTCCAGAGGGTCACCTTTCCCCTTGTATAGAGGGACGAGGGTACTCAGTTCCCAATCCACTGGAATGCGGCCTTCTTTCACCACCAGATTACAGATCTCTGTCATTCTCTTCACACCCCAACTTCCTGCTGCCTTCAACATATCTCCCACAACTCCCGTCGGCCCTCCCGCTTTTCTACTCTTCATTACTTTTATCGCTTCCTCAACTTCCTTCTCAGTTATCTTCTCTGCCGGTCCTAAAACTGGGTTACTCTCTATGTTGCCATCCCATTCATTCTCTGTATTCAACAGCATTTCCATATATCTTTTCCATCTTCCTTTAATTCCATCTGGGTCCACAATGATTTGTCCCACTTCATCCTTCAAGCAACTCACCCCCATCACATCACACCTCTCTTTCGCTATCTGCTTTGCAATCCTGAATACTGCTCTCTGACCCTCTTCCGAATCCAAGCGTTCTCCGAACATTTTCCTACATGCCTCCTGCGCCTTTGCTACCTCTTTCTTTGCAGCCTTCTTGGCTGCCTTATAACTTTCATGCTCTGCTGTTTCTGCTCCCGTACCCTTCGCCTTCTGCCACTCCTTGAACTTCTTCCTCTTCTCATCAATCCTCTTTCCAACTTCATCATCCCACCACCATGTTTCCGAGTGCCTCGGTGGTCCTTTTGTCTATCCACATACCTCACCAACGGCTCCCAACAGACTAGCTTTCATTGACATCCAAACACTTTCAAGCTCAACCACATCAGCCTCTACCCTACTCAGCCTCTCTTTTAATGCCTCCCTTACTGTCACCTCTTTCAACCTCCACACCTAAATTCTCGGTTGGTACTTCACCCGCCGAGCTCTCCTCGCACCTTTCACCCTTATGTCGCAGACAACCAAGTGGTGCTGTGAAACAGCCTCCTCCCCCGGGATCACCTTTGTGTCCCGGAGGTGCCCCCTATCTCGCCTACACACCGTCAGGTAGTCAACGGTTGTCGTCGACCCACCTGACGTGTATGTAACAAGCTTATTATCCTCTTTCTGGAACTGAGTATTACAAATCAACAAATCAGCTCCATCAGCAAACTCCAAAATCCTTTCACCTTCTCCATTTCTCACACCATATCCGTAACCCCCATGAACTCCCTCAAAACCATCCATACTCCTTCCCACATGTCCATTTAGGTCTCCTCCTACCACAACAACTTCCTCATCTTTCACGTTTTCCATCAGCTTCTCTATCGCACACCAGAACTTGTCCTTCTCTTCATCGCTCCGACCAACCTGCGGAGCATATCACGAGATGACGTTCACCAAGAGCTTTCCAATCATCATTTTCACCATCATCAACCTATCACTCACTCTAGTCACACTCACCACACTGTCTACAAACTCCTCAGAAAACAGGACACCAACACCATTCACGCCCTTCAGGCACCCTTGCCACACAAACTTGTATTTCTGTCCCTGCCTACCCTTCACCATTCTCACACCACTTCCCTTCCATCTCGTCTCTTGCACACAACATATGTCCACTCTTCTTCTGACCAATACTTCCACCACTTCTCCTGATCTCCCTGTCATTGTCCCTACATTCCATGTCCCAAACCTCAGAAACCGATCTCCACTTTTGGCTGTACCCTGCCCATATGTAGTTGTAATTGTCATGGTTCTCTTTTTGAGGCAATGTTTTTATGGCCGGATGCCCTTCCTGACGCCAACCCTCTTAGTCGCCTCTTACGACATGCAGGGATATGGTGTACTTATTCGAATCCAGTGTACACACTGGTTTCTTCTCGATGCCAGTTATTAAATTCTAGGAAAATAGCGACGGCCCCAGTTTCTTCTTTTTCTTCAGCTTCTTCTGCACTGCATTTCACATCCAGGGCGAGACATCAATTACATTGCGCCGTCTGTTGGATGGATGGAGAATTGGATGCCCGTCTGCAGCTCGTATAAGTTGATAGACGACAAAGATACCACGTGGTTTTCACGATGGGAGGGGCCAGCTGCCAGGTGGGTTTGGGTTTGGGTTTGGGTTTGAGTTTGAGTTTGAGATTGAGTTTGAGTTTGAGTTTGGGTTTGGGTTTGGGTTTGGGTTCGGGTTAGGGTTAAGGTTAAGGTTAGGGTTAGGGTTGTTAAGGTTGTTTGGGTTATGAACTTAGGATTAGGGTTGGGGTTGTTAGGGTTAGGGTTAGGGTTGTTAGGGTTAGGATTAGGGTTGTTAATCAAATGTTAATTAGGGTTAGGTTGTTAATCACAAGGTTGAGGATCAGACTCATTTATACAAGTATTCAGCCCCCTGAGTCAATAATTCGTCAAAGTGTCTTTGGCAGTGATTATAGTTTTGAGTCTTCTTTGGCATGTCTGTATCAGCTTTGCACATCTGGATTTGGGGAATTTCTCCCATTCTTTCTCGCAGATTTGTTCAAGCTCTGTCAAGTTGGATGGGAAGAATCATTAGGGTAGTTAGGATTAGGGTTGTTAGGGTTAGGATTAGGGTTGTTAGGGTTAGGGTTGGGGTTTTTAAGGTTGTTAGGGTTAGGATTAGGGTTGTTAGGGTTAGGGTTAGGGTTGTTAAGTTTGTTAGGGTTGGGATTGTTAAGGTTGTTAGGGTTAGGATTAGGGTTGTTAGGGTTAGGGTTAGGGTTGTTAAAGTTGTTAGGGTTAGGATTAGAGTTGTTAGGGTTAGGGTTAGGGTTGTTAAGTTGTTAGGGTTAGGATTAGGGTTGTTAGGGTTAGGGTTAAGGTTGTTAGGGTTAGGATTGGGGTTGTTAGGGTTAAGATTAGGGTTGTTAAGGCTGTTAGGGTTGGGGTTAGGGTTAGGGAGTATCTCCAACGAGTCCAACCAACATCCTGGCTCAACTCCAAATTTTTGCCACCTTTTATCTTAAGTCAGGCCTGGCCAGCCGGTTCGTGAAAGCCGGGCCAAAAACGACCACCCGATCGATCCCACAAGAAGGTTGGAATCGCACCAAAGATAAATAAATATATAATTTACGTGTAATATAAATAATATCGACTTCTTCGCTGTTCGACGATTTGCTGTCTTTAATAATGCTCCTTTTCATGCCTTTTGGCAATCAAGTAAGTTTATCATAACGCAATTATTTATTTATTTAATTGATCTCATCCCATCTCCGTTGATGCTCTTACACATCGTTCATATAGTCTTACATAGTCTTACACATGGTTCATAAAGCCGCAGAAATTGGTATATAATTTGGTTTCGTATACACCGCTCAGTGTTTCTTGAAGCATTTCGTTTGTTCGATCAACAGAAACACGGTATGATATTCATAATACTTCACGTATCACGTGAAAAAAAATCGCCAGAAAAGGAATGAACGTTGATGCGAGTTTACTTGCAAATGAAAATGGAAAGAATTACAGCTAGGAGGAGGAAGAATCGTAATAAATGAAGAAGAAGAGCTCTATTAGGAAGAAGAGGAAGAAGAAGAAGACATTCGTTGAGCCAGCCTTCGCTGTTGGCTCACTCGTGCGGGAGGTTCGGGTAACGCGCTTGACTTCTCGTTCATTTAGTGTCTTCACGGCATTACTCTGCCTGGGTGAGTATATCAATCGCTTCTTCGGGCTAACTAATCTCTGACTGAGCCATCTTGTCCGAGCTAACGCCCAGAAAGTCCCGCTAAAATGTGATAAATTCTCCCCGGTCTTTGTTTGCTCCGGCAGAGGGGCCATTAGTCCCGGCCACATTAACCCCTTGGTTGCCGAGTGCAGCAGCAGCTGCAGAACTTGGCTTCTTAAAAAAACAATTGTGGTGAGATCGTTCGATCTGTGTACTGAGCTTTGAACTGTATCGTAACTGACCGGGTCTGACCTTTTGAACCGTGACAGATCGAATCTGACATCTGATCCGTGACAGGCCGAGTCTGACATCTGATCCGTGACAGGCCGAGTCTGACATCTGATCCGTGACAGGCCGAGTCTGACATCTGATCCGTGACAGGCCGAGTCTGACATCTGGTCCGTGACAGGCCGAGTCTGACATCTGGTCCGTGACAGGCCGAGTCTGACATCTGGTCCGTGACGGGCCGAGTCTGACATCTGGTCCGTGACAGGCCGAGTCTGACATCTGGTCCGTGACAGGCCGAGTCTGACATCTGGTCCGTGACAGGCCGAGTCTGACATCTGGTCCGTGACAGGCCGAGTCTGACATCTGGTCCGTGACAGGCCGAGTCTGACATCTGATCCCTGACGGGCCGAGTCTGACATCTGATCCCTGACGGGCCGAGTCTGACATCTGATCCCTGACGGGCCGAGTCTGACATCTGATCCCTGACGGGCCGAGTCTGACATCTGATCCCTGACGGGCCGAGTCTGACATCTGATCCCTGACGGGCCGAGTCTGACATCTGATCCCTGACGGGCCGAGTCTGACATCTGATCCCTGACGGGCCGAGTCTGACATCTGATCCCTGACGGGCCGAGTCTGACATCTGATCCCTGACGGGCCGATTCTGACATCTGATCCGTGACGGGCCGAGTCTGACATCTGACATCTGATCCGTGACAGGCCGAGTCTGACATATGACATCTGATCCTTGACAGGCCGAGTCTGACATCTGACATCTGATCCGTGACAGGCCGAGTCTGACATCTGACATCTGATCCGTGACAGGCCGAGTCTGACATCTGATCCCTGACAGGCCGAGTCTGACATCTGACATCTGATCCGTGACAGGCCGAGTCTGACATCTGATCCGTGACGGGCAGAGTCTGACATCTGATCCGTGACAGGCCGAGTCTGACATCTGACATCTGATCCGTGACAGGCCGAGTCTGACATCTGACATCTGATCCGTGACAGGCCGAGTCTGACATCTGATCCGTGACGGGCAGAGTCTGACATCTGATCCGTGACAGGCCGAGTCTGACATCTGACATCTGATCCGTGACAGGCCGAGTCTGACATCTGACATCTGATCCGTGACAGGCCGAGTCTGACATCTGATCCGTGACGGGCAGAGTCTGACATCTGATCCGTGACAGGCCGAGTCTGACATCTGACATCTGATCCGTGACAGGCCGAGTCTGACATCTGACATCTGATCCGTGACGGGCCGAGTCTGACATCTGATCCGTGACGGGCCGAGTCTGACATCTGATCCGTGACGGGCAGAGTCTGACATCTGACATCTGATCTGATCCGTGACGGGCCGAGTCTGACATCTGATCCGTGACGGGCAGAGTCTGACATCTGACATCTGATCTGATCCGTGACGGGCCGAGTCTGACATCTGATCCGTGACGGGCAGAGTCTGACATCTGATCCGTGACAGGCCGAGTCTGACATCTGACATCTGATCCGTGACAGGCCGAGTCTGACATCTGACATCTGATCCGTGACGGGCCGAGTCTGACATCTGATCCGTGACGGGCCGAGTCTGACATCTGATCCGTGACGGGCAGAGTCTGACATCTGATCTGATCCGTGACGGGCCGAGTCTGACATCTGACATCTGATCCGTGACGGGCCGAGTCTGATATCTGACATCTGATCCGTGACGGGCCGAGTCTGACATCTGGCCCGTGACGGGCCGAGTCTGATATCTGACATCTGATCCGTGACGGGCCGAGTCTGACATCTGGCCCGTGACGGGCCGAGTCTGACATCTGGCCCGTGACGGGCCGAGTCTGACCTCTGGCCCGTGACGGGCCGAGTCTGACCTCTGGCCCGTGACGGGCCGAGTCTGACCCCTGGCCCGTGGCGGGCCGAGTCTGACCCCTGGCCCGTGGCGGGCCGAGTCTGACCCCTGGCCCGTGGCGGGCCGAGTCTGACCCCTGGCCCGTGGCGGGCCGAGTCTGACCCCTGGCCCGTGGCGGGCCGAGTCTGACCCCTGGCCCGTGGCGGGCCGAGTCTGACCCCTGGCCCGTGGCGGGCCGAGTCTGACCCCTGGCCCGTGGCGGGCCGAGTCTGACCCCTGGCCCGTGGCGGGCCGAGTCTGACCCCTGGCCCGTGGCGGGCCGAGTCTGACCCCTGGCCCGTGGCGGGCCGAGTCTGACCCCTGGCCCGTGGCGGGCCGAGTCTGACCCCTGGCCCGTGGCGGGCCGAGTCTGACCCCTGGCCCGTGGCGGGCCGAGTCTGACCCCTGGCCCGTGGCGGGCCGAGTCTGACCCCTGGCCCGTGGCGGGCCGAGTCTGACCCCTGGCCCGTGGCGGGCCGAGTCTGACCCCTGGCCCGTGGCGGGCCGAGTCTGTGCTCTGTGTTGTGGCCCCGCCGCATGACACCCCCTTCCCCTCTCCCCCTGACGCTAATATGTACCCTTTTGGATTGGTCATTATGTTTGTGCCGCCTGTCGTGCTTGCTCGATCCACGGGGATGCTTTACAAAGAGGAAGCAGACAGGACCCAGTTTGTTTGTTGGGTGTTGTTGCAGCAGCATTGACCATTGTAAGTGTACTCGGAGGTGGCAGCATTTGGCCTTTATCTCAATTTTTACTGGAGGATCAATTCGATTGGCACATTAGCAGTTGCTAATTCATAATGGATGAGTGTCAATTGTTTTTCAAAGCCAGATTTCGTCAATTTCATGTGTCATTCATGCTCTTACTACCTTGTAATCATCTGCTGGATGGATGAGTATTGTACAGTTTTTAAACTGTGCTTTTCATGTCACACGCTTGCAGTTTTATTCTTGCCTTTGATTGATGTTTTGTGTGGTTCACTTCATACATAATCTGTGTGAATGGCAGAATGGGTGGTTATTCCACCTGGAATCTTGGGTTGTTAAGAGATTTTATGGCTTGTGCATGATAACCAAACATCTCTTTGGTCTGACACATTCGTTACATGAACGCTCAAGAATGGGATCATTTAAATAGTCTGAATTTGATTATTTTTTTTCATCCATGTCTCATTTGTCTCTCTTTGGTGATCAGCAGAGCAAAGCTGAAGATGTGGATTGTCATTCAATCAGTCATTGTAACTAGTATTTATATAGAAACCCATGTTGATAGCATATCTTTGATTTTATTTTTGTTTTCCTCAAAGTATATCCATTGACCACCCCTTCCCCCACCCACCGTGTGCTACTGTCCTCTCCCCCCCACCCCCCCCCGGCATGTGTGCCACGTACCCTGACCCGCCATGCACTACCGCCTTTCTCCTCCCTCTCCTCCCTCTCCTCCCCCACCTCTCCTCCCTCCCCCCCCCGCCATGTGCACCATTTCCCCCCCCCCCAACCGCCCCCCTGATGTGTGTCTGAGCCCCCTCCCATTTAAGTCTGTCTCCCCTCCCTCTCCGCCCCCCCCCCACCCCCCATTTGTTAGTTTGTTAATCTCAGTCCCCCAATTCTTCCGTCCCATCTTGGTCTGGCTAGCTTTTGTTTCTTCTCTGTTTCATAGTTTATTTACTTGATATAATCTTAAACGGACTACTATATGTATATATATATATTTGTCGAAAATGAAAGATTGACCGTCTTGAAGCTACGTCCACTACTTATTTAATTTCTTCCGATTATTTATTTAATGCAAATGAGGCAACCTGCTCATATATATATACTGTATATATATATATATATATATATATATATATATATATATATATATATATACATACATATATATATATATATATATATATATATATATATATATACACAATCTTTTTTTTCTCCTTTTTTTTTGTTGAGCTTAAAGCACTGACTGATGAACCTCAGAGTTTGACGAAGATCTGTTCAGCCATCTCTGAGAAAAATGGCGACACAGACCAACGGCTCTCTATAGTGTATATATATTAACAAATTGCATGAAAACACAGCTGAATGATTGGCTATGCTGTTGCTATTAATTATCTTTTTTTATTTACTACTACTATTACTACTACTATTACTGTTTTTTGTAATTTGGTAACTTTTGATTTTGCTTCCTCAGATCAAAATGGTATGCAATTATGCTTCAAAAAAGCCTCTAGCAAAACGTGAGGAAGAAAGACAATTGTTGCAGGATGATGTGAGCATATATTTCTCGATGGGAATACGCCCTTCAGTTTGTAGTCTGGCATTGGAAAAAGGATTGGATCACATGCCATTGACTCACTGGATCAAGGATTTCCAAGATGGGTAGCAACAGGGTTGAGTCGGGCATCTGACAGTTCTGAAACTCCAAGATGAGGAGTACCTTGTCTCCACATTGTAATACTGTGGAGAACTTTGATGGGCTAAAGCTCAATGGGCCTTGAAGCCAATTGTTGCATAATTCATACATTGTCATTGTCAAGGAATCCAGAACCCATTCAAAGATTTAGTGCTAGAAGATTTCATGCGTGCATTTGAGAAGCGTTGGGCACATTATTTATCGAAGAAGCAACCAACTCAATATGATAGACAAATGTCAAAGGGTCTTCGCCTGTGACGAGACGGGACTTGCCACAGATCCCAAGATGAAATAGTTGTTCTTCAAAAAGGGGTGTACTATAAATGAAAAGAATGAGCGTTTTAAGGCCATTTTTTTCCCCGCGAGAGCAGAGGGTAGCCTTGCGGGTCCCATGACGATCATGGTTCCCTGTTTGAGGCAATGTTTTTATGGCCGGATGCCCTTCCTGGCGCCAACCCTTCTTCGCCTCTTACGATCGCATGGATACGGTGTACCTATTCTAAATCGGGGTACACACCGGGATCATTCATCCCAGCAAGCTGGTACTCAATTTGCCGACCTCGGAAGGATGACAGGCTGAGTCAACCCTCCTGGCGTTAATTTAGCGATCGACCGGGATTCAAACTCAGGATCCTAGGATCCCAAGCCGGCACCCTAACCGCTAAGCCCAACACCAGGCTTGCAGTACTGTGGAGTACTGCACAGCAAAACTCCCTACAGAGGGAAAGACCATGTATAATGTATATGGTCCTCTTCTGCTGCTGTGTTGCTGGTGATTATGTCCCCCCTTACGTTGTATATAAAGGAAATCCGAGGCTCATTCAATACATCTGGGCCAGGGGAGGTCCATTGGGGACAAAATACAATGCAACTCAATTGCGATGGATGGAGGACCATGCCTTCGAAGCATGGCTAGTCCAATTGTTCATTCCAGCTATTTTGGATGTGGAGAAGCCAGTGGTCTTATTTTTTGATGGGCATGCCTTACAGCCTTTGGATGTAGCCGTTTACTCATCCGTGAAGGCATGAAGGCATGAAGGCAAGATTTATTTTTAACCATGACCAGCAAACCTGGAAATGCAGTCAACGGTTTTACAAAGTCTGGATTGTGTTCCCTAAACAAAGGAGCAATTCCTAAAGAAAATATCATCTTGTCAACCACAGTTATACCCACTGCAGTTGCACCAGCTCTGCCCAGTAGTCAGGTTCACTGTTTTTTTCGTTCAAAATTTTTGGAGATTAGCAAAACTATACATATTTTGAATATTCAGAGCATGAGGAATCCAAAAATTAATGTTGGCATTTGCGTAGACACCTTTGCGAAAATGACACTCAGGACAGTTGTTTTAGATCTGTAAAAGCATATCCCTGAACGGTATAGACCTAGTAGATCCTGTGTATAGGACTTATAGTTCAATCTGATACTAACAAGGCTGCTTTCTTGCTTTATAAACCCATACCTATAACTTCAAAGGACTTGCAATATCATGTATTATGTAATACAGTTGTATCACAAATATAAAGACAATGGTTTTCAGTTACCTTTGTTTGTTGCTTTTCTATAATCCTGAGCACTATTTTGAGGCCTTTATTGGATTCCTTGACCCAGGAAACATAGGATTAGCATATTTAATTAAGTTTCTAGGTTAACTAGAAGCCGAGATAGCGCAAAATATGTATTTTATGGTGGCCATTTTGAAAATCCAAAATGGCGGCCATGCAGGTGTCTTTGCAAATGCCAACATTGATTTTCGGATTCTCCATGCTCTGATGATTCCAAAAATGTACAGGTTTGCTAATCTCCCAAAATTTTGAACGAAATTAGATTTGTTAACATAGTGAGCCTGACTATAGCCCTACTAGTGAAGCACTGCATTAATCGTACATTGAACCCACTGCAATCTTTCCCCTGGAAAATTGTTCTCCAAGTTCAGATCCTCAAGAACCATGTCCACCAGCTCAAACACCACAACCAGGCCCATCAGCACCCATTCACGACCAGGTACATCAGCATATAATACTCGTCCAGTCAAACTTTGTCCTTGTAAAGCAAGGAGGGATGTCGTCTTAAAAGTGATTTCTCCAGATTTCTGATGATTTCTGATGATCTCTGAAGCTCTTGCAAACATGAAGAACCGGAGAGGGTGGGTTCAAAAGAACATAGTAGGAGGCCTGACTGAAGAAGAAGCATTGAAGCGCTTTAAGCTTGAATAAGAGGATGGAGAAGAAAAAACAAGGCTGAACCAAGAAGTCGTCGACAAGTAGGCTGAGGTAAAGTATTTCGTCAAGAAAAAAAAAAATGAAGTCCAAGGATGATGAAGAAGAATCGGATGACGAACCTTTTCCCACAGTCGAATTTTCATACGGTGAATCTTCAGTCTCAACACTTGATCCTAAAGTTGGTGACTTCATCCTATGCAAGTACAAGGCAAAATCATGTATGTATCGATCTGATAGATCGACCCATTTCAAACGTGGATGACGAAGACCATGATGATGCATCGGCAGAAGGGAGGAAAGGATTTTTTGTGAATAGTCTCTGAAATGCTGACCGTGAGGGAGAGCAGGCTGTAGTTTTCAAGTTCTTGGAAGACTTTCATAAAATTAAAATTTGTCAACTGATTAAAGTTTTGCCAAAGCCCGCACAAGTTGGAAAGAAAACTAAAAACGAACCATTCCTTCATGTGTTCCTAGAGAATGTTATGTAGATGTCTTTGAAAAGGCATGAAAAACTGTAAAAGTCGTCTAAACTGAATAACATTGACATTACATGTACGGTGTCTTAAATTGCTCCACCCCCACTGCTACTGACAGTGTAAAATTACATATCAATGTCCATGTTCTTCCAAGAGGAAGCAGATAAGTGGACAAGTTTTACAACACCGCTCAGGGGCTATGACACTCTATTCCTGGGTAGCAAATTACCCTGTCATGTGTTCATTTCATTAGGCTATGTGTTATGCGCCAATAAGGTATATTGCAAATTCCCCCAGGGGTGCGGCAATTTGCAACCCCCAGGGTGTTTTTTCAAAATTAGGGTTTCTTGGCTGTTTGTTTGTATAGAGAAGGTTCCTAACAGTTTTTTTTTGATACACGAGATGGATATTGTACACCTTTGTTTCAATAAACCTTCTGTAAGTGCTTACAATTTCGTGGATTATTTTTGAAAACCAAAAGAGTTGCAAATAGCCCTGGACTACCTTATATGTCTGTGTGTGTGTGTATATATATTGTTGCGGTTTTGAGTTTTGTTTAATAAAGGTTAAATTTCGCCCTCATAGTTAGTCACACAACAACACGTAGCCTCGCGATAGTGCAGTTATCTCTTAGTATTTGTGAGCATAGTCCTTTTCCTGTGTTAGTTTTGCGTTGAGTATAATAATGAGAGTAGGTCCTTCTCATACTTCCATTGCCTTATCCCACCTCGATTGCCTTATGCCTCTTATGCCTCTTTGTGCTGCCTTTGGCTTTTTGGCGCGAATTAACACGAGGCCGGCCTGGATGGTCGGGTCGGGACCGAATGAGGGCGGCGAAGAAGCTGACGGGAAGCGCGAGCCGCCAATCAGGACTCGCAGGGTGTGGCTGCAGCACTGCGTCACAGGGCGTGGTTGGAACGTTCGAGAAGGCTCAGGGCGTGTCGATATAACCGTTGCGCAAAGCCACCAGGAGCAGTTGGCGGTGAGTTGGCATTGAGTGAGGAGTTGGCGGTGAGTTGGCATTGAGTGAGGAGTTGGCGGTGAGCAGGAGTGTGGTAAGTTGAGGCAAGAAGAGGAGTTGAAGGAGCGCGGTCAGCAGTAGAGTTTGAGAGATACGAGATCGGAGAATGACGTGCATGAACCAAGATACGCACTCATATTAAAGTGACGCTCGGTTGAGCTTGAAGCCGAGCCACTATAGTGCATTGGGTTATGCGAGTGATAGCGCGCTGGTTGCTAAACGCGCCGTGGAACCGCCAGCCGCGCCGAGAGACGCGTACATTCCTTCCCGCCTTCCTGCCTCATCATCTGCCTTTTGTTCGGGAGACGCGCTACGAGGATCCTTCCACCGCCTGCTTGCCATCATCGCGGGACGTGCTGTGACCGAGGAGAGCCGGACGGGGCCGTTCCTGGGCGACCAGGTCAGCGTGTTTGGCCTGAACATCATCCTGCCTGCAATTCCCTGTGTGAGTGTGAACGGGCCCGAGTCTGGGTATTAAGAATAAGACTGCTTAAGTTCTGCTCTGTGTCTCTGCTTCTACCGATCATTGTACATAATATTGGGAATAATAATTAAACCTGTGTTCTTCCTTCCATTCGATTGTTCTTGTGATTTCCATCATTGACTAAGCGTGGTACGAATAGAACCGCTCAAATCTGGGTCCAATATTAACGGTGACTGCACGGACCACGTGGTACGCAATCCGCTCGGTGTACTCAAATTACACGTTGCTTGTGCGAGGCTTGGTTCCCCGTTTCCGTGGCGGCGCAGGTATTTAGGTACGAGCGATACTTGGTCCCGAAACCCGAACCTTGCCTTTGCCCGGAAGAGGCGTTTCAAGTCTCTCGGTTACGCCAGGCCCAGAAAGAACAAGGGGCTTAATCCCCCCTTGGTAAGGGTAAGAAGGGCAGTGGAAAACCGTAATATATATATATATATATATATATATATATATATATATATATATATATATATGTATTGGTGCTGGGTGATGATCGCGTTGGGATGATGATGCGATGAATTGTGAAAGATGATGGGAATAGAGCCTGTGATTGATGCTGTGAAGAGGCAGGTTGAGATGGTTTGGTCATGTGTTGAGGAAGGATGAAAGTGACTGGTTGAGAAGAGTGATGGAAATGAATGTAGAAGGAAGTAGAGGACAGGGAAGACCGAGAAAGACTTGGCTAAAGATTGTGGAAGAAGAAATGCGGGCAAGGGGGATAACAAGGAGAGATGCAGAAAATAGGGCAAAATGGAGAAGATTGTCATGGGGACCGCAAGGCTAACCCCCACTCTAGCAGGGAAAATGGCCTTAAAATGCATGTTGTTGTTTTGATAATCGCGATGGGACGATAATCATGCTTTAGATTTACTATCGCGATAACGATAAATATAAGATAAAGCAGGTGATATAATATGTAATGCATATTCTCCAAGATGTATTTTAAATTGTATATCGTTAAGCAATAAACATCAAAACAACCAACTACTCAAGGTGCCAAAAATTATTCCGGTGTCAAAACCGTCAATGCGTTTGACCACTTTGTGCACGAAGCTAAGCACTCAAGGCAACATCATGTCAAACATCGAGAAGATGAGCGTCTTTGGTGTGAGGCGTTTTGGCACTGAGGACAAGCAGGTCATTTCGTTCTTCACCCCTCTCAGCGTTCTCGTTGGACTGAACGGAGCAAGCAAAACGGTGTCGTGTGTTTCATTTATTTATTTGTTTATCCCATTTTTGTCATAACATGGGATTGCTTGGCATTTATTATTTGAGAAGTTCCACATAAAAGGCGTTATTTTAAATGCCTGAACATAGTCATATATGACTTTCTCCACAATGTCCCAATTAGCAAGTGGCTTACTTGGTGTGTTCTGTTATCAAGCAGCTTGCTATTGCTTGCCAAGCCAGACTTCTGTATCAACCTCTTTGAATAACTGCTCGTCCAGTCGCTCGGCAAACGGGGCAAGCGATTTCGTCAAGACAAAATGAGGTTTGATTAAACAAATCGCAACAGAATTATGAAATGAAGAGTACGAACACACGTAACTCTGGCTATTCAGTTTGTTCTGATGTGGACTGTTATTGTATGCTACTTGCTTCTCAAGACGATAATTACATTATTTATATTATCATGATATTATTGCGATAATCGTGATGATGAGGTCCATTATCATGATGTACGTTTTTCCATTACTGCCCAGGCTATATATATATATACAGTCATGTGAAAAAGTAAGTACACCCCATGTAAAGTTTTGACTTTTTCAACATATTTCAACATACAGCTATGTGATCTTCATTTCAACAATATTGATAGATAAAGGTGATATAATATAACAAATATCATGAAACATTTACATTTTGTAGTCCATTGTATAATTTAAATAAACATAAATGCAAATTTCGCATGTGGAAAAAGTAAGTACACCCCTACATTTATCACTACTTCAAATACCTAAAATTAGAATCTGGTGCACCAGCTCAGGTGAAAATGATTAGAACATCGTTAGAGGATCTTGGAGGAACCTGTCTTATTTAAACCTCAGACATTTAGTTTGGTTTGCTCTTTGTTTTTGAAGTGTGTGGCGTCACCATGCCTAGATCAAAAGAGCTCTCTGAGGCCTTCAGAAAGAAGGTTATAGATGCCTACGAGTCTGGGAAGGGATTTGAAAAGATCTCCAAACAATTTGAAATCAATCAATTGACTGTCCGGAAGATCATCTACAAGTGGAGAAGATTCCAAACAACTGCCAACTTGTTCAGCCCAGGCCGCCCCAGCAAGTTCAGCCCGAGAGCAGACCGTAAGATGCTGAAATAAGTCTCTAAGCACCCCAGAATGTCATCACGGGACCTACAGGTAGCTCTTGCCACTGTTGATGTCAAAGTGCACGAGTCTACCATTAGAAAGAGGCTGCACAAATTTGATCTACATGGGAGGTGTGCCAGGAGGAAACCTTTGCTGTCCAGAGAGAACATCAGGGCAAGACTAAAGTTTGCCAATGAATGAATGAATGAATGAAGGCAAAGACCAGCACTTCTGGAGCAATGTGCTCTGGACAGATGAGTCAAAGGTAGAGCTATTTGGCCACAGTACCAGAAGACATGTTTGGTGAAAACCAAAGACAGCATTTGACCACAAGAACCTGATACCAACTGTGAAGCATGTTGGTGGAAATATTATGGTTTGGGGCAGCTTTTGCTGCATCAGGGCCTGGGCAGCTCACCATCATATAATTCACGATGAATTCTTCATTGTACCAGAGAGTGCTTGAGGATAATATGAGGCCATCTGTCGGAAAGTTGAAGCTCAACCGAAGATGGACCTTGCAACATGACAATGACCCTAAACATACCAGTAAATCCCCCAAGGAATGGCTGAAAATAAAGAAATGGAGGGTTCTGGAATGGCCAAGTCAAAGCCCAGATCTAAATCCCATCGAGATGTTGTGGGGGGATTTGAAACGAGCTGTGCATGCGAGAAACCCCTCAAACATCGCACAGCTGAAAGAATTCTGCATGGCGGAGTGGGCAAAAATTTCTCCCAGTCGATGTCAGCGATTGGTAGACAGTTGTAAGAAATGTCTACTTGAGGTTGTTTCTGCCAAAGGGGGCAATACCACCGATTAGAGCCAAGGGTGTACTTACTTTTTCCACATGCGAAATTTGTAAAATTTGTAAAAAAAATACTTGTAAAAATGCGATTTGAACTTGTCATTTTCAATGAACATGTATTCGGTCATGTGTGACAGCAATGAAGCATGAAAGGCATCAATGGAAAGCTGAGGTTCTCCTCATAATTGGCAAACCACATGTAAATTGTCAAACTAAATAACCGTTGCATATTAACCCCTTGAATTCGGATTACCTTTTTTTTGATACGCGCTGTGTGTGTGTGTGTGTGTGTGTGTGTGTGTGTGTGTGTGTGTATAATCTCCACAAAATACCGTAGTGTAATGAAATGGGATATAAGGATGTGGTTTTCTGCATGTGAAAGAACATCTCGGAAAGTTTTATTGTCAAGATCCTCATCTGATGGTCTTATGGTGGATTCTTCTCAAACAACTCGCAAACGTGTTCAACAGCTACTTGTTGTGCTCTGTCTGAAGGACGCTACCACTACCAGTCTCAGCAAACTTTGTATGTGACTCACGAATCGTTTTTCTCCAGGCTGGCTGCCTTCCGTAGGTCGTCCTGAAGCTTCGTTGTACCCGTGTGGCTGATCGGTCTCTATAACTGGGGTGTGTTCTGTGAGAAAGCATTTAAGAGAGGTGCTTCCTTGTGTTGGCAAAATGGCTCCCGTAGTCTGATACAAAATGATACTACAACCAATGAAATATTCAGAGGCACAATTACTCTGTTCTGTATCGATATAATATACAAAAAATGTGCGGTTAACCAAAATAAACTCCTTCTCCACTGCCTTTTGCTCGCCGCAATCTGGTCCCGATGGACTGGGGTTCCGCTCGCAACGGAGCGCAATATTTCGATTTTCCTGTCGCGGTTGTCGTAGTCGGTGATCGACTGAAATCTGCTGTGGTGATCTATTACAATCTACTAGAAACACCCACCCCTGAAGGGAGCGGCAAGGGAGTGTTTTTTCCCATTTTTCTCTCGGACAAGTTGTACACCTTCCGGGAGCTTGATTTATTATTTAGCGATAACATCCAGGTTTCAAGTTATTCTGTCCATCGGTTTATTCTCTTAAGGTTTTCATAGAGATTATTAGGTCTTTTCTTCTTCTATATAATACGCAAAAAGTGAAATTTAAAATTACAGTATTTTATTGTCAAAGCATCTAGGCCCGTTGATTTTTCAACGAGTGACTGCTATTACTCCATATTATTGAAGCAAGTATTTCGTACTTTCATTTTGAATTGTAGTCTTCATCCAAGTTCTGCAAGATCTACAAACATCCCAAACACCCCCCCCCCCCCCCCCCTCTCTCTCTCTCTCTCTCTCTCTCTCTCTCTCTCTCTCTCTCTCTCCCCCCAAAATGCATGGTGCTACGTCCATAGATAAGCTTGGCAGGGGCTCCTCCTTCTGATTCCCCATTTATCTTTCTTTCCCTTTTCCTCATACTCTGTAGCCGCTGCTAACACAATAAATTAGTTTGGGGAAGTTGTCATGAGGATCAAGTAATAGTAATACTGAAAATGATGGCCCTGACAGCATTTTATTAGAGTACCACAATTGCATTGTTTTCATGGAGACCGCCATGTTGTGAAGCGGTGCTTAGCAGTCCGTTCCGTTGGAGTGCTTGCTTTGAACGCATTGAATCCACCAAGCTGCTTGGTGATCAATAGCAAGCCGCTTGTTGATGGAAACACCCCCAGGGAAAGCACTGCTTTTTTCACAGGAGACACCTGGAAATGGGGGAAAAAAAGTTCATAAAACTTAGAGAAATGTTCTTTCACATGTAGCAAACGGTGTGTACCCCGGTTTAGAATAGGTACACCGTATCCCTGCGCATCGTAAGAGGCAACCAAGGGTTGGCGTCAGGAAGGGCATCCGGCCATAAAAAATATTGCCTCAAACAGGGAACCATGATTGTCCTGGGGCCCGCAAGGCTAACCCCTGCTCTGGCGGGGAAAAATGGCCTTAAAACGATCATTCATTCATTCATTCACATGTAGCAAACCGAATCATTGTATCCCATTTCATTACCTTTTTTTATTACTTCCTAAATTTGGAACAAAAATTTATGGACCCATACAAATAAATAGTTGCTAAAGGAATCGTGTTTTCTCTTTTGTGCCAAAATGCAATTTGGGATGTTTACCAGCCCGACTGTGATTACGTATTTTGTGGGATCACATCCATAGTTTGTGGTTTGTCCAACATTTTCTTAAAAGATTGGTTTATTTGTATTGGTGTGCAATATTTTATCCGAATTTTTTTTTTTTTTTTTTTTTTTTTTTTTTGCACTGGCAGATACGGCATCCAACCAAACAGTTGCTACTCGATATCACTCAGAGGTACTGACCGCATCACCTGTGATGAACCATTTCATCTTGCGCCATTTCGTGCGGGGATTTTAAACAGTTGGGATGGGTGATGGTGGAGGTGGTGTGTTCAAAAAGCACGTGTTTTATCGATATAGGATCTTGAATTGATTTTTTTTTTTCCTTTGAACAACAAGAAGCAGGAAAACCAACACTAACATGTTGGAAAGCCTAAACACTTGCATTGAAAGGTGACTAATCCTGACCACCCATTTGCTCATTTTCTCGATTGTCAAATTGTCTTGTTTATAGGTATTATCAAATTACCATCACTGTGGTGCATGCTGTATCTATTTTGTCCACTTTACAAACTATGTGATACGTTGTCGTGGCAGCTTTTGAGCCTCTGTTAAAGGAATTGATGTCCACCGTTTTTGCCTGGGTTAAACATTTTGGACTATTGTTGGATTACGTTTTAAACCGTTGATCATTATTTTTGAAGACCGAATGGTTTTGTTATTTTGTTCCACGGGGTTCAATAGTTATAACGGTCGGTGATTCATTGAGTGGGTGGTTAATTCATTTCCATGAGTGGTCGTGGGGTTGTAAAAGTATGGGCTAGTTTTGAAGTCACTTCGGCCCACCCTTACCTGGGTACCCTAATTCTCCCATCCTCGGCTTTCGTGAGTCCCATTATCAGCATAATGATAAAATTGGTAGCAATGATGATACCCTGGGGTGTAGTTACCCGTGGTCCATCACGCGTGTTGGTGTGTCACCATGGGGAATAGCCTTCTAACCGCAACAATTTTCCACCTAAGTGGCTGGCTAAAACATCGGCATTTGCCATGATCTGGTAAACCTTTTGTTGTTTGGAGGGAGAAAGAGATGGCCACATGTTTTAATGTCTGCACATTACTCTCTTGGTGAATCGTATTCGATATGCTCGTTGGATTGCATCTGCATTGACGGTGATACTTTCTGGAAGTCACCCAGAATAGATTTGGCAGAAACAACACTTTTCATATTTTTTCTCTTTTATTCCTGGTGTCAGTAACTTGCATGCTAATGGCACCCTGCGACTTCACAGCGAGTCGAGAGAGAAATGCTCTCCATGAAGCTGTTGAAATTTCTTCTCATTTGTGTTTGCATTAAATGCCCCAGGAATTATTAATAACAGTTATATTATGCTTACGGTAAATCCAACAAGGTAGTTGATGGGAATATATATATATATATATATATATATATATATATATATATATATATATATATATATATATTGTTACGGAACCCAACATCGGCCTCGGATCCCTTCTCGAGGGGGGATTAGTCCCCTCGTTTGTGACTGACCGACGTGGTCCCTGAAGCTGCACCGCGACCTCCGGAAAGGCCGGTGCACAGCCCCGTTCGCGACCGCGGATAAGATGGTAATTTGCCGAGCGGATGGCAGCCGCGGCATGAACTGTTAACAATGACTAGACCCGATTCTCAAACGTTGGCCAAATCGTGCCACAGGTATTCAATGGGGAAAAGACAAAGACGATGGATGTGAAGAAGAAGAAGACAAAAAGGGTTTGAAATATGACTATAATTTATTACTACTATTTACAACCAAAAGAAACCAAGGAGGAGGAAGGATAATAAAATAAAGACAGAAGGAATCAAGGAGACACAGTGCAAATTAGCTTACCTATAAACAGTCTTACTTAGCCCAGGACAGAACAAACAAAGACAGACTCACACGAATGGGGAATGAAGGCAGGAACGATTGGCTGGAAGGAGAGGATGGTCCAGGTGGTCCACAGAGCTGGAAGGATGCGGGTCCTGTTCGTGTAAACGGCAAGGCTCGAGGTGAGCGGCCGCCGACCCTCCTCAATCTGGTTCGCACGGCGGCGTTGCTTCGTAGCAGCAGGTCGAAACTGCCGTCAAAGCTCAACTCAGCTGCGGTGGACTCAGCTGCGGTGGACTCAACTGCGGTGGACTCAACTGCGGTGGACTCAACTGCGGTGGACTCAACTGCGGTGGACTCCTCACTCATCTGCTCAAGCAGTCCCTCCCAACCCCCTTTTATGAGGCGCGTGGCGATCAAGCCGCCGGCCTTTTGGAAACGCCCATCGGGTCGCTCTCCGCAGTGCCGATTGGTGGGCACGGGCTCTCTGGCTCCACCCTTGATGACGATGGGCGGGCACGCCCCTCTTCCCCGAGCTGACCACGCCGTAATGGTGGCAAATGCAGTTGGCAATAAATGCAGTTGGCCATAGAGGCTTTGGGGGAATTTGAAAAAGGGGATCGATCTATTTGAATTCGGTGCAATGGAGTATTAATTAATGGAAGACAAAGCCTTAACCTAATACACAGAATAAGGAAATAACTACCAACAAGCAGGAAATCTATGATTGGCTAACGCGATTGTATATGACCTAACGAAGGGACGCCCTTTGACCTTTATACACAACTGGAGGAAGGAGGGTGATATTTTTACAACAATAAAAAAACACAATTCTCATTTCCACAACTATATATATATATATATATATATATATATATATATATATATATATATATATATATATATATATATATGTATATGTATATGTATATATATGTATATGTATATATATGTATATGTATATATATGTATATGTATATATATGTACATATATATATATATGTACATGTATATATATATACATGTATATATATATATATATGTATATGTATATATATGTATATGTATATATATGTACATGTATATATATATACATGTATATATATATATGTACATGTATATATATATACATGTATATGTATATATATATGTATATGTATATATATGTATATGTATATATATGTATATATGTATATGTATATGTATGTATATGTATATATATGTATATGTATATATATGTATATGTATATATATATATATATATATACTGTATATATATATATATACAGACTTGGCATTTAATATGGAATATATATTTTTTCTTGACTTGCGTTTAATTTCTTAACTCAGTATGTAAAGCTAGTGAGTTTCTTTTACACTTTGGTGATTTATTTGTAAAAAGAACCATGTCACTGATTGTCTGTCGCAGCAAGAAGTCAACAACAGGATTATATCACAGGTGGCGTGGCAAAATGTACGGACAGGTGCATTTGATGATTGGCTTCACAGTCCGGTATACAAGGGTTGTTGCGTTCTGTATTAGTGGAAAACAACTGCTGCACGTCTCCAAAAGTTATTGCCGCTTCCTCTGGAGATGGTCCGTCAACTTGACAATGCTGTTTGTCATGGAGTGGTGGCTTTACGAAATTACGGCATGAAACAGCGTGCTATTGCTCGGCAGTATGGCATCACTCAAGGTCAGGTGTCAAAGATCCTGAAACGAAATGCTCAGAGGGGTGTCCCTACTCCAATACCTAGACCAGGATGTCCCCGCAGAACCACAAGGAGGGATGATCGCCAGCTGCACCGGTTAGTCCGCAATGGCCGCACCAAGTCAGCTAATCAGCTTAGGGCTGAGTGGCAGCAACTGACAAATGTGCCTGTATCCAGAAGGCTAGTCAACCAACGACTGGTTCAAGCAGGCTATCGTGCCAGGCTTCCCCTGAGAAAGCCATGCCTGACCAGACAACACCGCCAGCGCCGATTGCAGTGGGCCAGAGAGCCCCGTCAATGGCAGCCAGGACACTGGAATCATGTGATCTTGTGACGAGTCTAGATTTCTGGTCTATCGTCAAGATGGCCGCGTCCGAGTGCACAGACAAGTGCATGAAGCCTACAACCAAGATTGTATAGTGCCAAGAGTCCAAGCTGGAGGTGGTGGGGTGACCGTTTGGGCTGCTTTTCATGCAGGGGGCAAAACTGACCTGGTTGTTCTGAATGGAAACCTGAACCAGTTCAAGCACAGGGCCATTCTGGAAGAAACATTGCTTCCATTTGCTCGTGAAGCCTTTCGAGGAAACTTTGTCTTCCATGATGACAATGCACGCCCTCATCGTGCTCGCATGATCCAACACTTTCTTGCTGACCATGGTGTAGAGCATATGGAGTGGCCTGCCATGTCCCCGGATATGAATCCGATAGAGAACTTGTGGGCAGAATTAACGCATCAAATCGACCACTTGGACCAGCAGCCGACCTCTGTGCGTGAATTGCAGTAGGCTATTGTCACTGCATGGCAAGCGATTCCTGTCCAAACCTTGGCAAATCTTGTGAACAGCATGCCTCAACGTGTACGTGCTCTCCTGAATGCTCGTTGGGGTTACACGAAGTACTGAACTGTAATTTTACTGTCCGTAATCCCAGTCGTAATTTAACTTTTGTTTTTGTTAAAAAAAAAATTGGGCTAATGTGCAAAATCAAGAGATACTTCTGGAAAACGTACAGAAGTTTAACACAGTACTGTCCATGAATTGAGTTCGATATCAGTTTACATCACTTTCAAGGATCAATTTGTTTGTTTCGAAATGTCAAATGTGGTTTTTGTTTCTTTTAAAGGTAACATTAACAAAATCTAGAATAATTTCAACATAATTCCAATGAACTTTTGGTTCTAAGACATCTTGAAAAGTAAGTTCACCCCCACAAAAAAATATTCCATATTAAATGCCAAGTCTGTATATATATATATATATATATATATATATATATATATATATATATATATATATATATATATATATATATATATATATATATATATATATATATATATATATAAAAATATATAATACACACATACATGTAATCATGTTTGTTTGTGCGCTTGTACGTTATTCTTTCACTACCTAACCATAGAACCTAGACTACCCCAAATTTTAGGTGTGAGAACTGCAGAATCCGAGCAAGGTTTGAAGCTCCCCACTCCCCTCACCCACAATATTCCTCCTCACTCAAAGAAATTATAGTATGTATGTTTGTGTAGCTCTGCAAATCATAAAAAGAAATGGCTTGGCCAATTTCCACCAGATTTTGCAAACGTGCCGGGGTACCCTCCATAAGACACTGCATGTGAATAAACTACATAGGGGTTCTGGCACATGTGCATTGAAAACGTTGAAATCTCATAAATAATTTTGTTTGTGTGTGTGTTTGCCACTCTTGCATGGCCAAAAAACCATTGCCGGGAAAGGCTCACTCAGCCAGGCAGCACTGGGAAACCTCTCCCCCACTCCCACCGGCCTCTCTCTATAGTGCCAGGTTGCTCCTGCTCGACAGCTAGAGTGTGTATATATATATATATATATATATATATATATAGTTACGGGGTCCCCCCCTTACCCCATGTCTCGGTGGACCTCCGAACCCCGAGAGGGTGTCCTGCAGAAAGATGTTTTTATCCCTCACTGGAACCAGCAAATGAAAGTCGAATCAAATGATGCAACCACACCCGGTTATAAACAAACCATAATATATTATAAATCCCACACAAAGAGCCATACAGCAATGGGGGCAATCACCCCTACTTTCAAATCTTACGATAAAATCCTTGTCAAGCCCCTTAATCCCACTCACGGCACCTCCCCCAATGTCTCTGCTCCCCTCCAAGGCGAAGTCCCAATGTCTCTGTGCGCTCCCGCGATCAGGGAGTCAAGGCCCGGTGGTCAATTGAGGCGGAGACGAGCGAGACGACCCCGAGGTCACGTGCTCAGCCCCCAGCAACACCGCGGTGGCGAGGAACCTCACAAAGATGCGCTCCGACATACACGTTGCGGTTCAACCCGCGAGCCTCCGTATAATTCTCACGTGTCTCTTTCTGGCACAGCCGTTCCCGGCAATCCACCAGGGAATAATGCCCAGCCGACACGACGAACGCCTGTTCCCTGCAGGGTGCTCGCGTGGCCAAAATGGCGGACGGCTTTCGCTCCAACCCGGGTTCTCAAGGTCTGGATCCTCCGGAACCTCGCTGAGAATACCCGGCGACACAGGCTCCCCGTACTCCGGCGATATTTCTTATCGACCAAACTTCCTTTCAAGGACGCAAGGTTCCCTCACACTGTACGTCGAACGCTCGGCCCTGAGCCTCCACCACCACCTCTCTTTCCGATCTCCTCCCACCTCCTTTTCTTCGCTCCACCTCTTCCGGTCTCGATCCGGATTTCCGGCCACATTTTACCAGGAGCGCATTTAAATCTTTTACTCACAACAACCCTTTTCCTTAAGTCACAATAAGCATAATATCTAGAATACTTCGAACCAGCAACAATACTCATAACAACAATCATTAAGGCCGAGTCCATAACAATATATACACATATATGTATATATTTAATTGACATGCGAGAAAATTACACGTCCAGACCAGGAATCAAACCCAGTCCTCTGGTGATGGCAGAGTCACCTGAGGACCTGTGTTTGATTCCTGGTATGGGCGTCTAATTTTCTCAATTATCTCAATTAATCATTTATATGGTGTTGGGCTAGTGGCTAGGGTGCCGGCTTAGGATCCTAGGATCCTGGGTTCGAATCCCGGTCGATCGCTGAATTAACGCCAGGGGGGTTGACTCAGCCTGTCATCCTTCCGAGGTCGGCTAATTGAGTACCAGTTCACTGGTAATTCCCTGCTTGTCGTAAAAGGCGACAAAAAGGGTTGGCGGCAGGAAGGGCATCCGGCCGTAAAACATTGCTTCAAAAAGGGGACCAAAAAACAACAACAACCACGGTCCCCGAACAAGGCCAACCCCCGCTTTGCGGGGAAAAATGGCCTCTAAACGGTGGTTTTGTTAATCCTGTTCATTCATGTAATTGTGTTTATGATAGCGGACATGGATTCCCCCCCCCCCCCCCCCCCCCCGCCATTGAAGGAAGACCCTCTTGTGTTCAGGCCGCTGGTGCTGTGCTCCTACTTTTGGCAGCAAGTGCCCCGGAAGCATTGACGGAAAGAGAGTGGCAATCATATGTGTGGGAAAATTGCATGCTCAGTCAAGGTTGCCCATATAGCTCAGATGGCAGAGCAGTGGTATGGTTTTCCAGAGGATCTGGGTTCGGGTTCTGGGATATATATAGGGTTCTGGGATATATATAGATATAT
Source organism: Myxine glutinosa (assembly GCF_964187855.1). Lineage (NCBI taxonomy): Eukaryota > Metazoa > Chordata > Myxini > Myxiniformes > Myxinidae > Myxine > Myxine glutinosa. The sequence continues at coordinate 83,818,545 of NC_136267.1, read as the reverse complement.
CATTTGTGATTTGGCCTGTTTGAACATGCTGTGGCCTCTTATGGTTCGATGAGCAGCTTGCAGGTGAGTAGTCTCCCTTTGTGAGTTCCTTAATGTCCACGGATTTAAGTCATTAAGTTTTATGTTCCTCACAATTACATACTTTGGTATATTTTGTTTGAATCTAATGTGATGGTGGGTTGGTTAATCAAATTAATTTTATTTTGAATAACAGCTGAATGATGTGAACCCTTGTATAGATTGAAACGGATTTATTTTGACTTGCCCGATATCGAGTCTGTCAAGATCAACCACGATGGTTACATCTTTCCGCAGTGGTTTATCGACGTTCCCTTTATAGCAAAACAGACAGGTTTTGAAAGCAATGTGTCACGGAGAATGGAAAGATTTGTACACAGATATACAGTGCATTCAGAAAGTATTCAGTCCCCTTCACTTTTTTCACATCTTATGTTGCAGCCTCATGCTTAAATCGTTTAAATTCATTTTTTCCCTCATCAATCTACACTCAATACCCCATAATGACAAAGAGAAAACATGATTTTAGAAAGTTTTGCAAATTTATTAAAAAGAAAAAACTGAAATATCACATTGACATAAGTATTCATACCCTTTCCTATTACACTTGAAATTTAGCTCAGGTGCCTCCCATTTCTCTTGATCATCTTTGAGATGTTTCTACACCTTGATTGGAGTCCACCTGTGGTAAATTCAATTGATTGGACATGATTTGGAAAGGCACACACCTGTCTATATAAGGTCTCACAGCTGACAATGCATATCAGAGCAAAAGCCAAGCCTTGAGGTTGAAGGAACTGCCTGCAGAGCTCAGAGACAGGATTGTGTCGAGGCACAGATCTTTTGGAAGCCTACAAAAAAATTCCTGCACCATTGAAGGTTCCCAAGAGCACAGTGGCCTCCATAATTCTTAAATGGAAGAAGTTTGGAACAAGCGGTTGGTGGCCTTTTTTCGGCACCGTGGTCCCCTTTTTGAAGCAATGTTTTACAGTCGGATGCTCTTCCTGCCGCCAACCCTGTTAATCGCCTCTTGCGACACACATGGAATTACCAGTGAACTGGTTCTCAATTTGCCGACCACGGAAGGATGACAGGCTGAGTCAACCCCCCTGGCGTTAATTCGGCGATCAACCGGGATTTGAACCCAGGATCTTAGGATCCCAAGCCGGCACCCTAACCGCTAAGCCAACACCAGGCTTGGGAGATGGGAAGGGGAAAGGAAAGAAATGGGTGGCTGCAGAGTTTGCACGATCATTGAGTGGTTTCATTTATCACTCGTAAGAGGTTGAAGACATTGCCATTTGATTAGATTTGTAGGTACTGCTTTAAAGGGAAATGAAAAATTTGAAAGTAGCGTATCAAATGTCAGTGTTTGAAATTGAATACATGTCGTTATTTTGGTTTTTTTCCAACCCACCTCTCCCACATCCCGCCCCCTCCCCTCTGATCCAGTGCCCGTGCATGTTTTCAACTGAGATTACCTATATTTCTTGCTTTGGCACTGCATCACTCTTTCAGTACCCGATGGAAAGAATGCCATTTCAACAGCAACGGAGACGAGAAATGTTGCATTGCCATCAATGTAATATCCTTGTACATGATGTCTGTCCGGCGTTTCCTGGAGCGCTCGCTTGTCAACACGTCTGTGCCAGCTGGTTCAATATTTGGATGATGCCGATTGCCAAATGTTGGTGAGGTATGAATCTGCTAAATGTAAGAACTACGTGCCATACTTTGAAGGTTTATTTACATCGTCGTAGTGCTGCTTGTGCGGCATGCGAGATGTGAGATGGAAATGAGGATCTCGTTTGTCCGAGGCGGACGCACAAAAGCAATTGTTCCATTTGTCAGTGAATGGAGGCAAAGTCGAAAACGGTGTATGACAACTGTCTTTTTTTGTTCACCCGAGGACTGTTTTGTAATCTGCAAGCAGTACTTCTTTGGGGTTGTTAGAAGCTTGTTTGCTTTCATGCCGCGCGAAGCTCCTCTGTTTTTTTTGTTACATCTCGCTATCATTTGTGGGCCTTATGAATGTGAGGTTGCTGCCGCATCTGTTGCTTGCCATTGTTATTCATTGTTCAAGTACCTTTATCTCTCCCACTTGAATGCCTTGACAATTATTCATTTTTTTTCCACTTTCATTGCCAGTATTTTTTTGAAAGCAATTTAACTGCTTCATATGAAATAAATCGGGAGTTTTCTATTTGTGTGCTCATGGAGCCTGACCATGTCTCGCAGGGACATTCTTGCATTCCTTTGGGACTCATTTGTAGAAGGTGTGTTGGCCAAGTGTGGATGGCGTCTCATGCTGATCGGTTGCTTGGCAGCAGCCCGTTTGCACAGACCTTGTTATTACCAAACACAGTGCGCCCGCTACTTGTGTGTCGTCGCCGTCTTTCAAAATTGCTGCCCTGCACTTATTTATTTTGGTTTTGAGCAGGGAATCGGGGGGGGGGCGGGCGGGTAGGGAGGGGGGGTTCTTTGAGTGGTAAGTTTTCACCAATTTTAAAAATTGTGGCAAGCTACCTTTTGTAGACTGTTTTTGTCTTATTTTTCAAACATTTTTGCTTCATGCTATGTGCTTTATTAGCAGTGCATTGTTTGAGTACCATTTATTTGTCCTGCATTTATTATCAGTCCAGCTGTAGAGGCCAGACAATACCCCAAGATCTTTCTGGGAGGGGCACAAAAATCCACCATACATCTTGATTAGAACTAGTTATTCCTTAAATACCTTTGGTTGACCATTTTGTGCTCACTTATCCTAAAATATCTGAATTTATTTTGAAACTTTTTTCTCATAATGAGATTTATAAAGACCAACACTGTAACTCTGCTTTTTGATAAGATGCATTGTTAGCATTTATGACAACTCTCATACATTATTGAGGTCGATGATTGGTAGATAGTAGTTCATCTGTAGTTTGTAATTCTAACATTAAAATCGGTTTATGGATACTGTAAAATCACTTTTACCTTGAAAAAATAATTATATATATATATATATATATATAATCGTTAGATTAAATAAGACGCGGACGTAGCTTCAGGACGTCGATCTTTAATTGTCGACAAGCTTTCGACCAACAAAGGTCTTCTTCTGAGTCAGCCCCAAGTTCAACGGAACTTAGAACTAGTTATTCCTTAAATGCCTTTATTTTGGTTTTGAGCAGGGAATCGGGGGGGGGGGGGGTATATGCAAAGTGCCCACCTCACTTTGCATATACCCTGCCCACTTTGTTGCATATAAGGGGATGTTGAGATGATTTTATCACTCTTGAGGAAGATTAACGGAGGCGTGTGGCTTTGTCACATGTTGTTAATCGAAACGTAGTCATTGGTTGTTCAATTAAAGGTCACATGTTTCGATTAACAACATGTGACTTCCGTTGAACTTGGGGCTGACTCAGAAGAAGACCTTTGTTGGTCGAAAGCTTGTCGACAATTAAAGATCGACGTCCTGAAGCTACGTCCGCGTCTTATTTAATCTAACGATTATATATTCAATACAAATGAGACGCCCTGCTCGTACTTTGGAGTTTCTACTATTTCTTACAGTTATATATATATATATATATATATATATATATATATATATATATATATATATATATATATATATATATATATATATATATATATATATATATATATATATATATAACTCAATGGTAAGATCTCCAGCCTTTAATTGAACAAACAATGACTCAACGTTTCGATTAACAACATGTGACAAAGCCACACGCCTCCGTTAATGTTCCTCAAGAGTGATAAAATCATCTCAACATCCCCTGATATGCAACAAAGTGGGCGGGGTATATGCAAAGTGGGGTGGGCAAAGCTGGACAGCCAATTAAACCGTATCACACCGCTCTCGTGAACTGAGAACGTTACTGACCAAATTCAAAAATGAACCGCATATTAACGGCTCAAAACAATCCTGTAAGCAATGCTGGATTATAACTCGTGTTTAGAAAATCCGGAACAATCATTACATTTAATTAGAAGTTAAACTTGTAAAGAATTAAATTGTAAATTAAATTAAAATTGTAAATATATTAAAGCAAAAATTTTTATGATTCAATAAAATTGCCATAATATCAAGATCATCACATGTGGCCCTATGTGGTAAAGGGGAAATAGGGGTAATAAAAGGGGAGGGGGGGGCAGAAGCGGAGGGGGGGGTTTGGGAGAGGCGTGTTGGGGGGGGGGGCAGGGGGAAAATTGTCCCAATAAAAACCTTGTGTGACATATTATGTGGACTCGTTCAAAGTATGGAATGCCTGCTTCGTTTACACGAGTGGATCAAACGCTACCGGCAAGTCAACCACCTCTTGTGTGATCGAGGTAACAGTTTCTTCCGTGTGCCAAGCCAAACTGGTGTGATACGGTTTAATTGGCTGTCCAGCTTTGCCCACCCCACTTTGCATATACCCTGCCCACTTTGTTGCATATAAGGGGATGTTGAGATGATTTTATCACTCTTGAGGAAGATTAACGGAGGCGTGTGGCTTTGTCACATGTTGTTAATCGAAACGTAGTCATTGGTTGTTCAATTAAAGGTTGGAGATCTTACCATGGAGTCATTTGGATTTACTCCCAACCGCAAATCTTTGCATATATATATATATATATATATATATATATAGGGGCAATTCCGTGGTTACTCACGTTACATTAATCCATCTATATATGTATATGTAATGCGAGTAACCTTGGAATTGCCCATTTAGACACATACAGGGTGTTTCAAAAAAGTACACTATTTGAACGTTTTATTGTAGAAAATTTAGACGAAACTTGGTGGACAGGTTGGGTGTGTGACAAGGACTACCATATATACCGGTGTATAAGACGCACTTTTTTATCGGAAAAAAAGTCAAAAGTTGGGGGTGCGTGTACTATACACGGGGATAGAAAAAACAGACGACGTTTTCGACGACGACAGAGTATGCTGGTCCTGGATGCGTTTCGCTGTCAAGACAGAAGAAACCAAAGAGCTACTCCGGCGTTCCAACACGGACGTTGGACCTCGTCATCATCCCGGGCGGGATGACTTCCCTACTCCAACCCCTCGACATGGCTATCAATAAGTCCTTCCAAGAAGGTATGCGGCGATGCTGGGCGAATTGGATGTTGGAGGGGGGCAAGAGTTACACAAAGAGCAGGCGAATGAGGAAGGTGGACCTCCCGACGATCTGTGCCTGGATTGTAAAGGTGTGGGAGGAGATGAGGCCAGCGATCATAAAGTGGGCCTTTCTCAAGTGCTGTATTTCTAACAGCATGGACGGTACCGAAGATGATATAATCCTGCAGGAGGGATCTTCCAGTGGCGGCGACAGCGACAACGAGAGCGATGGTGACCTGTACTACCCAGACGAGGACTTGCATGCCGTCTTCGAAGAGGAGAGCGACGATGAGGATTTCCTTGGCTTCAGCTGAGAAGCCCATCACACACCCAAACAGCCCTTTGCAGGGCCACAACTCCACAATAATGTTTTAATAATCTCTCTACTCTCTCCTTTCTTCTATGAAGCAAAGAAGCCCCCGCGATTGCATGCACATCTGGACACTGACGCGTGTGTAACAGAATACTGACTACTTATAGCTAATTATTTTTTGTTTTTTCCTTTTAAAATGTTCATTTTGTGCTACTTAAAGTTTGTGTACAAATGCATAGATTCACGCTACTGTAATCTGAAAATGAATGATTTTTTTTTTTGAGGGTAGAAGTTGGGGGTGCGTACTATACACGGGTGCGTATTATACACCGGTATATACGGTAATCGATTTGTTTTTGGTGAAGATCCAAATCTGGATACGATAATTAAAAATTTTTTTAGTGATTCTTCACCATTGAGTGATCAAGCCAAAACAATATGTAGCATGATGTTTCAAAAATTTGTGGACGCGTTATGACCAAACATGGTGCATAAGTTGGGTAAGTGACAAGAACAAGCCAATTAGATTTTGTTGAAGTCCAGATACAGATCTAGTCTCAGAATCATTGAGATACAAAACGCATGCTGTTCAGCCTGGCGGAGATATGCTGTCTACAGAGTGCTGTTCTAGCTGGGTTTGTCATGGTCTCGAGAGCATGGGGATTATTTCTGTTATTAGTCCCCTACCGGTGTACACCGGAGGGGACTATAGGTTTGCACTCCGTCCCTCCGTCTGTCCGTCCGTCACGCAAAGAACAGCTTTCCGGCCTTTTTTCTAAACTCTTAATGCTAATGATTTCAAACTTGGTACATGGTTTCCTCATGATATGTTACAGATCAAGTTCGAACGTCACGATGTTTCGATCATTTTTGACAAAGTTATGGCACTTTGAACTTTGGTAATTTTCCCAACAGTTTTTCGGACTATAATTTGGAGTGCGGTAAGTCAAAGCTGTTAATATTCCTTGTTTTAACTCCAATTTACATTGTTTCCACTTTTAGTGAGAAGTAGGGGTCTGTGCAACCATTCATAAACTTTATTTGGTGCAAATTGGATAATTTTTAGCCGAGTTACCTCAGACCGTGAGTTGGTAATTATATAATTCACACATAGTGCAATTCGTGCAGGCTGCTCCACGGAGCGACCTTGCGGGCTTATTTTAACTCCGATTTACATTCTTTTTCCCCTTTTAGTGAGAAGTAGGGGTCTGTGCAACCATTCATGAACTTTATTTGGTGCAAATCGGATAATCTTTAGCCGAGTTACCTCAGACCGTGAGTTGGTAATTATATAATTCACACAGTGCAATACGTGCAGGCTGCCCCAACAGTTTTCCGGACGACAGACTGCCGGTAGGGGACATGTATTGCAGCGCAATACTCAGAATGCTTGTTCATTATTATCTGGTTGATCACCGTTGGCGGCCATGTTCTCGCCCATCCCCTAACCCTCCACGCTCGCCTCATTTGGTGTGAAAAAGAACCTGTGACATTGTCACTGGGAAATTCGGAGCTCCAAGACGTATACTTAAATGGCGATAAGCCTGTGCGTGGGACAATTGGGTTTCGGTGCGAAAAGCATCATAACTTAAAGGCAGACGTTCCTTTAGCACCGTGAGGACAGATTCGTCACTGCCATGCAATTCCCTATCGCTGGTGCGTATGTCAATCAAAGGCAGGAGTGGGGACATCTTTGGTCCATTCCGCCTGGTGAGCAAGCCTAAATTTAGAGACCCCCGTTGTCATTACAATATATTGTTATGGATCAGGGCGTGTTCTGTTTGTAAGCGGCTCGCTTGATTCAAAGCGCTCAAGCAAGCGTCGCAAAGGAACGGAGTGCTTGGGACTGCTTAACAACATGGTGGTGTATAATGTAAACAATGCTGTCATGGAACTTGAGCAAATAGTGGCTAGGCTGTCGTTTTCAGTTTTACTCGATCCTCATGTGAAAACCACTTACCCAAACAAATTGCTAGAATCAGCTACAGAGTACGAGGAAGAAGAAAATGTACATAAATGGGGAGTCAGAAGGAGGAGCCCCCTGGCACTGTGCATTTTGGGGTTTGGGGTTGGAGGGGTTTTGCATGTTTGTAGATTTTGCATGTTTGTAGATTTTGCATGTAGGCTTGTGAAGTAGTTGAAATGGAACAGTTTACTTGAAAGCGATAGGAAGTAACAGCAAGATGCGAGCCAAGCAAAAAGAACCTGCCCCTGGCCTAGAGGGTAAAATGGGGGATATATTAGAGTAGTTGTTTATCGTAGTATGTGTAAACACCAGTGTGGTGTAGTTCTCGGAAATGACAGGGCGTGTCGAGCATGTGTGAAGAAATATATTGTCCCCTCCCGCCCCAGTGTCTAAGCCCCACTCCCTTTGGCCCCTGCCGAAATTATTAAGCCTTCTCTGTTGTACATCTTTGTGGAATTGTCCTTTGCTAATCGGCAAAGCCCATGAGGGAGATCACTGGGTCATCTTGAAGCCATCAACCAGGCTGCAAAACGTGCAAATACATCGACATCTGTCAGGCACAAGGCCATCCGATCTGCTCTGTTGAACAAGCCCATCAATTAATATCTTGTCAGGCTGCGTCAGTGCAGTGCAGAATGACAGAGATCTGTAATCTGGTGGTGAAAGAAGGCCGCATTCCAGTGGATTGGGAACTGAGTACCCTCGTCCCTCTATACAAGGGGAAAGGTGACCCTCTGGAGTGTGGCTCGTACCAAGCGATAAAGTTATTGGAGCATGGAATGAAGGTATTGGAAAGGGTGTTGGAGAGGAGGATAAGGAAGAAAGTGAAGATCGACGAAATGCAGTTTGGATTCATGCCAGGAAGAGGAACGACAGACGTGCTTTTCATTGTGAGGCCGTTGCAGAAGAAGTACATGGAGAAGAGGAAGAAGTTGTTTCTTGCGTTTGTTGATCTGGAGAAAGCATTCGATCGGGTTCCACGCAAAGTATTGACATGGGCATTGAGGAAGTTAGGAGTGGAGGAATGGTTGATCAGAGTAGTGATGGCAATGTACAAAAGAGCGCGCACAGCTGTAAGGACGAAGGACGGGAACAGTGGTGAGTTTGAGGTGAAGGTGGGAGTGCATCAGGGGTCGGTACTAATCCACTACTATTAGCCGCGTCGCAGACGCTGCTCATAGAGTGCCCTCTGCTGTTGTTGTTGTTGTTGTTGTTCTTCTTCTTCTTCTTCTTCTTCTTGCAGAGAAGACAAAACCTCAAAGCTCCACCCATTCTGGGAACCATAGCTCAGCCCATTCTGGGAGAGGCTTCATATAAACAAATATCCACCATTTTATTAACTCGCATAGCTTTGAGGCCTGTTTTGTAGGCCCGTGGTGTCTTCCTCTCTCACACAGTTTTATTTCAAATCAAATTCGATATATCATTTCATTTTTCACAGTCGCTAACGTAGTTTTAGACTCGGTTGAAAAAAAACGGGAAGAAAATCCGATGAAAGTTGCCCTTTATAGAACGAAATGAATTCTCAAAGGCCTGTAACTTCAAGTCCATTGAGATTTTTTTTTTTAAGTCGCGGCGTGGTTAGTCATACACCACCCGAAATAACAGACGGGAAAATGCCGAGATATATTAAAAATTCGTCCATTTGATGACAATCGTCACGATGAAATATTTAATTTATACGTCGTCACAATAATGTGGAGAGAGGAGCATAGCTTCGTTCACGTGTCGCTACACACGAGAAATTGCCGAGATATATTTTTTTACAATCACGGCATGGTCAGTCATACACCGCCTGAAATAACAGACGGGAAAATGCCGAGATATATTTAAAATTCGTCGCCACACACGGGAAATTGCCGAGATATATTTTCACTTTGCACAAAAATAACATCAAGTAATCGAATCAATAGGAATGTCCTGTGCCTATAACATCGACGTTATAGGCACAGCTGCATCTAGGCATTGTGTAACATCGACGCGGCTTTTGTTTTAATTAAAACTTTTTGTACTTGTTTGTAGCTGTGATGGAGGTGCTGGCTCAGAACGTAAAGGAGGGTTTACCGTGGGAGTTGTTGTATGCAGATGATCTGGTGTTGATTGCGGAAAGTATGGATGGACTGAAGGAAAAGATGAACACGTGGAAGGAATGTATGGAGACAAAAGGTCTGAAGGTGAATATCGGAAAGACGAAGGTGATGGCAAGTGGTAAAGCATGTGGTGAGGTGGAAAGAACTGGGAAGTGGCCCTGTGCTGTGTGTAGGAAGGGTGTCGGAGTGAACTCCATTCAGTGTACAATGTGCGCTGAGTGGGTTCATCAAAAATGTAGTGGTCTGAGAGGGTCATCAACCAGTGTGGCAGCTACATTCAAATGTAAGGTGTGCACAGAGGGAGCTGCAGATGGAGGAAATGTTGAGTTGGATCTTGGAGAAGGCGTGAAGCTGGAAGGTGTGAAAACATTTTGCTACCTCGGAGACATGCTGAATGGAGAAGGTCGATCAGACTCGGCAATGGTTGCTCGAGTGAGGTGTGCATGGAAGAAGTTCCGGGAATTGAGTGGCGTGCTGATGATGAGGGGAGTGTCGTTGAAGCTGAAGGGAAAGGTGTATGCTGCATGTGTGAGAAGTGTTATGATTTATGGGAGCGAGACATGGGTAATGAAAGTAGAGCAGCAACGAAGGTTGGAAAGGGTGGAAATGCGAATGGTTCGACGGATGTGCGGAGTATCGTTGAGAGAGAGGAAGACAAACGATGAATTGCGAAAGATGATGGGAATAGAGCCTGTGATTGATGCTGTGAAGAGGAACAGGTTGAGATGGTTTGGTCATGTGTTGAGGAAGGATGAAAGTGACTGGTTGAGAAGAGTGATGGAAATGAATGTAGAAGGAAGTAGAAGACGGGGAAGACCGAGAAAGACTTGGCTAAAGATGGTGGAAGAAGAAATGCGGGCAAGGGGGTTAACAAGGAGAGATGCAGAAAATAGGGCAAAATGGAGAAGATTGTCATGGGGACCGCAAGGCTAACCCCCGCTCTAGCAGGGAAAATGGCCTTTTAAAATGCATGTTGTTGTTGTTGTTGCTGCGTCAGTGCGTCGGCCAATGGTTGCGCTACTGATGCACGTTGGGCCCCGTGGTACATAATAAAGGCTTGCACATCATGGGTGAGGTTTTTCTTCTTCTTTGCAAGGTTCCCCTGCTTTTGTCTCGGGGCCCTGGTTGGTTGACTCACTGCTGTTCGTTTTTTGAGAGTCCCTCGTGGTTCGGGTATGTGGCACAAGTCATGGTTCGTTGTGCTGGGTATGTGGTTGGTACTGGCACTCAAGGCACAGCGAGGAAAAGCCCCACATCCGAACAAGGATCCAAATGAACGAGGAATTAAAGACCAATGGGGCAGAGCTGGCAACAAAAAAAAGGAAGGCTGTCCATGTCGAATTAAAACCAAGTTGGCGGGAAAAGGTTAAGGTGTTGGCGCTAAGCACCACGATAACTGACATAACCGAGGTGAAGGCGACGCAGCAGCAGGTGGTGGCCTGCCAAGTCAGATTGGCATACAATCTGGCCGAGATAAGAGATGAGAGAGAATGGGGGAATGGAGAGGAGACTGCGAATGAGGTAGCATCTGTAGAGAGGTTAGAAGAGGGGCAGAGGGAATTTGCCTTTTTTTTTTTTTTTTTTTTTTTTTAATACAAGATCGAGGCTTGTGTAAGAGCTAACGTTGATCACAAAAAGACAAACTGAAACATAAAACCTATTGTTCCGGATCTCAGAGACGGCACTCCCCTTAGCTAGCAAGGGGGGGGGGGGGTTAATCCCCTTGTCCTGTTAAGCTGGCCGTCTCTAGTCCTGGTACTTATAACGTTCCTTTGCGGGGTGAGATTGGTCAGGGTTATTGGTCAAGGTGTTCTCCCGAATACCTTTACCAATCCCTCCGCAAAGCAGGGAGACGAGTACCGCTCGAACCACGGACAAGATGGTATTTGCCGAGCGGTTTAGCAATCCGCGATTCGAGCCGTTAGCAATTGACTAACCCGATTCTGTGCGTTGGTCAAATCGTGCCACAGGTACCAATGGGGAAATCACTAAAGCGATCGGGGAAAGAAGAAACCAAAAGGGTAAGGAAGAACACAGGTTTATTTCTATACTAGAAGAGGAAACGAAAGGCGAATATACAAGTAGGAAAAAGCAGATGTACACAGGGCAACCTTAAAAACAGTCTTAATAATCAACGCCCAGGACAGAACACACAGACTTACACGAAAGGGGAATAGCAGGCAGGAATTGCTGGAAGAGGGAGAAGGTCCAGGTGGGATAGCAGGGCTGGAAGGTCCGGGCAGAGGCACAGCATTGAGGTCCGCTCCAGGTCCATGCTCCGGGCTGGAAGTGAACAGCCAGCGGCCGCTTCTGGTCTCGTATCTCACACGGTCGGACAATGCGAATAAAGCACGGGATTTTCGCCGTCAAACGGACCCACTCTCCTCCTTACAATGCTCTGTATCCTCGTCGGGTACCTCACTCATCTGCCGGATCACGTCTTCTGTTTATGAACCTTCTCACTTGTCCCTTGTACCTCATCTCCCGAAGCAGTCCCTCGCCGCCGCTTTTATTGTCAGTATAGGAATCAAGCCGCCGGCTCTGATGACACGCCTACCGGTTGGCTCACCTCGGCCCTGGTTGGTCAGTAAGGGCTCACTGACTCCACCTTTGCTGACGAGTCGATGTGCCACACCTTGTTCTTGTGGCCCCGACCCCTTCTTCCTCGGCTTGAGACCGCATGGCTTATGGCGGCGTGGTGCCAGCAAACAGCCCAATGCAAACGGCGGCGAACGCTGCCCTACTGTTACTTTGAAGAGCCGGTGAGACGATTGGGGAAATTGAAAGGGGCCTATCTTATTTGATTAATGCAACGCAGATTCAACTATTGGGAACAGACCCTTAACCGAAACACATAATAATGAAATAACTACAGAGAGGTCCTATGGTTCGCTACGTGTTGTACATGGACTAACTAGGGTGCGATCTTTAACAAAGCCAATTGATGGGGATATTTACAGGGGATCATTTATAAGGGAAACATTTACTAAAATTTACAAAGTGAAGGTTCTAAAAACCGTAACAATATGATAAAGGGAGCGGGAGAACAAGATGGAGAGCAGAGACATCGGGAGATCTGTGGGAGGGGGAGGGCTTGGGGGGAGGAGGTGTGGGAAGGGGGGGGGGCTTAAAAGCATTCTCCTCTCTGGACTTTAATTACGTTTTCCTGTGTCCTTTTTTTTGTACATTCACAGAGTTGACATTGTTTGACCCACGTGTGCAGCTTTTTTGCAGAGTACTAATTATCTCAAGATTAATGCTCAAGTTGTGTTATGCTCCCACTTCCCTGATTTAGTGTCCCCTCAGTCACTAGCTGCTATTGATTTGCTTCCGTCAAAATGCGACTCATTTGTGATTTGCTCAACAGTGATGGAAATAGGAGTTAAGTTTTGTGGTTAATGGCCACACTTATTTGACGTTGTCATGCCATCGTGTTGCTGCGGCATTCTTCTATCATTAAATTGCTGCTTCATTATCTCGCATGCCGTTTTATTTATTTATTTTTAAAGTAAAGTAGCACTTTTGCTGCAATACCCTGATTTATGGGAATCCACCATGGGTGCTGTTTCTGACAGTTTAGGGTTTTTTTTGACAGGAATTTGTTCCAGATAATAGTGCTGTGGCTAGATTAAGACGTTGTCAAACAGAAATAATGCTCCATCATTGAAACAGGTTGGAACCACAATGCACAATAATTATTTGAGTGACGGTCATGAGAATTCCCATTATGTTGGCTTGTGTAGGGGAGGTTAAAGGAGTTGTGGTTGGGGTTCTGTTGTGGTACCGACAATGGACAAGCCTCTCACTTTATATTGATTTCGATTTTCCCCATTGAATGGAAAGTTTTTTTTGGTTGTTTTTTTTCGAATTTTCAATTTTACTGTGTGTACTTGAGGAACCTGTTTTTATTATTATTATTATTATTATTTTTTTTTTTTTGCGGCGTATCCCATAGGACAAAGCCGTCTAGAACAGTGTTTGTCCGTCTGTATGTATGTATCCTCAAATGTATACCAATCGGAGCTGAGGATCTGGTCACATGACAGGGTGATGTGATTACGTCTGATGTCATTACGGCGGTACGGCGGCTGACTCTCCATACACTGCCATTTTGATTTATATGCTGTTCATGCCAAACATATCGTCAAACCTGTCATATATCACAATCGCCATGCTCTACCTTTATGTTTTTCATTCAGTGTGAAACACAAACAAACAGATTGGTAAAATGACCATCAAATATCGAAAGCATCGGCGTTACATCTCTTCCAACAAAACGGTACATACCCAACCCTTGTGGGGTATAATCTAGATTACAGTAGATCTTCCCTCTATTCTGGAAGTAAAACTTACCTCACGGATGCCGGGATTCCTCCAAATTTCTTTGTTTAATGTTTCTTCCAGCATTAGCGACTGTTTAAAAAGCTAATCATGTGTGCTTGTGGTTTATAATATTTTACAAGCCCGGCTACGCCGCTGTTAGACTTTTGGTCTTGTTTTTTTTTGTTTTGTTTTTTATAATAAACAATTGCTCAGGGAGCGAGGGGTTTGGGGTGGTTTTTGGGGGTGGGGAAGAACCTGATTCAGCCACTTTAGCTGTAATATTGATAATGAACATGGGAACTCAAAGCTAAAATGGACGATTCGGTTGAAAGACAGGTGGGTTTGAGGGGTCCGTAGCAATATCAAAATCTTTATATTTATTATTTGAAGTCAGTCTGTGATATGACAATCAATCCTCTCTATCATCACGTTTGCCACAACAAAATACAGCGTAAAAATTCATCTTAACTCCAATTTTATCAAATGTAAACAATGATGCAGTCGCCGTATCGTTTTGCTTTGTTTGCTTGCAGTTTAAGATGGCGGATCGCAAATGTGGTTGATGTCACACACACACCTTTTATTGGAGGGGGGAGAAGCTTATCAAACATAATGGAAACAACATCTCATTTGTTATTTAGATACAATTTATTCATTATTTGGATTATCACTTATCTGCCCAGTGAGAATCAGGGCATCGCTAGCTTTTTATAAGTGGGGTTCAATTCTTAACTGAGGCTGGAGGTTGAGGCTGCGCTGTTGCCACCAAGATGTACAAAATATCCACGTAGCGGACGATTCAAGGAGCACAATATGCAAGTCGTGCTCGCAGAATTTGGCGGTAATCGGATGTATTTTCCTGTTTATCATTTCCAAAGTTCTCAATTATTGGCGCTGAGGAAGCGCCTTTAGCGATTGACTTCCAGCCAGTGTAACGCTAATTCCTGTCACAGGAATTCGGAGATCATATAAGTGGGCGTGGCAGTTCCTGATTGGTTCGTGTTGGGGAACGCCTTCTCGCTGCCGACGTGACGTAAATTCGCGCACGCGCACTGGTGAAGCTTACTCGATCTTACTCGATCCCATATTACATGTACTTTCATTGCATACAAATTATACTTCCTCCTAGAAATTCCATGCCCGAACCTCAGCGCAATCCAAGAGGATTCACTTGTTATTTTATCCTTTCGCAACACTCAGATTTTACAGAAAATTGATAGAGAAAATAGAAGGTTCAATCGATCAGGGCTGGGAGCTGCAAACAAGTCTTGAAAAAGCAGCTTGCAGCTCCTAAGTCCCAGGTTGCTGATCTCCCCGGTCGAGGCTATAGCTCTTTTTAGAGACAGCAGCCTTTTTCTCAGGGTTTGCTTTAAAAGTAGCCTTTAATTCCTCTGCAATTTTACTACAATGCTCTTTTGCTTGGGCCAAAATGTCCTCTTGGGTTTAAAAAAAAAAATAACATTGTTGTAGCCGTCAGAAGGGTCAAGTGGATGCCCCACCAATAGAGGCCACGCTGGGAGGGGCTAATGACGTCACGGCTGCGGGTGGAGTGAGGATGGGTCGGCTGTAAATAGGGCTGTCACGATCAGCGGGAGAGAGAGAAAGGTGAGAGAGAAGCTGTGCACAAGCCACAGTGGGGTTCCTCCCCAGGTCAACGCTGTCCTCGCCCACATCCACCCGGCCCCCGCCCCTTCTCCCTCCCCCCCCCCCCCCCCACACCCAACAGCAGACCACGCTTACGCTCTCCTCTGAGCCGGACCACCAAGGTAGCGGCATGAACTGTATTCCCGCCGGGCGGTGCCTTGACAATAAACATGCTGTGTCCTGCCAGGGACAGCCAGGTTGCCTTCAGTCTTGTCTTTTCTTCTTGACTATCTACTGTGGTATGTATGAGTCCTTGAGGAATAGTTTAATTAAGGAACCACCGTTCGTTTATGGATTATTGGGTGTTCGTGTCCGTCACGCTTTAGTCTAAAGCTGGCACGTTGTAGAATAAAAAAATGTACCGTTTGAACGGCCACATTAAGCTTCAAGTCCCACTAAAAGGCATTTACATGAATAAACGGACACGACGTTTTACAACTTTGAAATTTTTGTCCAACTAAATCGATCATTAGTTTTCCAACTATATCATTTTTATTATTACCTCTGCCACTAAAGGTGGATGGAGGTTATGTTTTCACCCCTATTTGTCCGTTTGTCTGTCACTTTGTGAACAAAATATCTCAAAGTTGTTGACTGATTCAGACGAAATTTGGCAGAGATGTAACGTATGTGACAAGGACGAAATGCTTACATTTTGGTGAAGATCCGGATTCGGATCCGGCTGGTAATTTTAAAAGTGAATCTTCACCATTGGGAGATCGGGCCAACAACGATACATGGCAGGATATCTCAAAGTTGTGGACGGATTTGGACGAAACTTGGTGGACCGGTTTGGTGTCTGACAAGGACGATTCAATTCGATTTTGGTGAAGATCTGAATATGGATTCGGATATGAGAATTATTTAATTTCAAGTGACTTCACCATTGGGAGAGAGGGGCCAAAAACAATACAGAGCAGGATATCTCAAAGTTTTGGATGGATTTGGACGAAACTTGTTGGACAGGTTGTGTGTGAGACAAGGAAGAATCGAATCAATTTTGGTGCAGATCTGGATCCGGATCCAGCTGGTAGAATTTTTAAAAAGCAATTCTTCACCATTGAGTGATGTGGCCAACCAGGTGGAGGTATGCTCTCTACTGAATGCCGTTCTAGTTTTATGACTGCAGCAACCCTTTAGGATAAAGCCTGTCACACACACACACACACACACACACACACACACACACACACACACACACACACACACACACACACACACACACACACACACACACACACACACACACACAGTCGCACCACATACAAAAAGCACACACATACCACATACACACCCACATACAAAAAACACGCACACCACACACACACCACACACACCACACACACACCACACACACACCACACACACACCACACACACACACACACACACACCAACCACAGTCGCACCACATACAAAAAGCACACACATACCACATACACACCCACATACAAAAAACACCACACCACACCACACCACACCACACCACACCACACCACACCACACACACACACACACACACACACACACACACACACACACACACACACACACACACACACACACACACACACACACACACACACACACACACCACATACAACACACACCACACACTCACCTACCTTACATTACTAGAATGAATGTTCAGTGAACTTGAATACGTCTTCACTGCATTTTCTTAATGCGAGATATAACAGAATTATCCTTGGTTTCAGTGTTTATTTTGAATTGTATCATTGTGTTGTTGTTACTCTAAAGGCCACATTTATGTGAGCGCACTCGTGATTTGGCAGAATCCCTTTGTGCTACAGGTCAATAGGCTTCTATTTGGAAATAAGCACTACGATTAGAATTGCCAAGGAATATAATTAACTGGTGTTTTAGGTGTTTGACCAACCTGCCGAATTGTCTTTTCAAGTTTGTTGCGCATTATTCATCTTTCGGATTTTAACTGTTCATTGAACATTCCTGAGTATGGTTTGTCTCTGTCACGCACCCTGAACCCACCTTGGAAATTTGGGATTTCCTCTGGACTTTGTTAAGCGTAATAAGGAATTGTGAATGCCCTCGGATCGAGGTTGCTTTTACAAAGTACGGGGCTGTGATAATGTGAATTGATTTTGTGCGAGGGATTGAGCTGTTGTAAAGTAGGATTCGAATATTGTGTTAGTTTTCTTGATTGGATTAAAACGAGGTTTTTTCGTTTTTTGCTGCAGCTTGTAATTGGAGCTCATTTGTGATGAATTGGATGTTGGTGTGGTGTTGGCATTGTGACACGTCTTCTTGTAAATATAGTAGACTGGTGGTGGCTATGAAGGGATACACAATTGATTGGTACCACCTCATATACATCTCTCCCTACCCCAACTGCTTCTCTACTGACGATTAAGTTAGGTTATTGGTTGCTTTTTGTCGAGGATACTCGAATGTCACTCGATGCATTTCCACTTGGGCTATATTATTTGGGACAAGACAAATCTAATTATGTTTATCTGATTGCTAAACAACCAAAGCATCTTCACTGTGTGTTCCAAGAGGGTTTATTTTGAATATCAAATGTAGACAAATTGATAGAGGGTCCATTGTAGAGATAACTGTGTAGTACCCTGTACCCTTTAGCTCTTACACGAGCCTCAATCTTGCATACAAAAAAAAAAAAAAACCCTTTTAGCCAGCCACGAGGATAATTTGCTTGTGAATTTTAGATGAAAATCAATAAATTAATGATAAAATGTACATTTGATGAATTTCCATCCATGGATGTGGGTGACGTTGCATGTGCCCCTTGCAGGCATGTCTCGTGATCAAGAGACTGGAGACAGTCCTGGGACCAGCAGTGGGGGTTCAGACGGAGACCAGACAGACGTGACACAGCAAGCCAAGAAGAAGGAAGCGAAGATCTCGGGCAAAACTGTTGCCAAGCTGTCAACCAGTGCCAAGCGGTAAGTGACATACGGTCTTGGGTCATGTTTCCCCACAGCCACATATTGGCTGGGATAATTCTACTGCTTGGGTTGTAGTTGTGTATTAATCAACTTGAAAGATGTGCAAGATTTTTCTTTCTTTCATTTTGAGCTCTGAGGGAGTTTCTTTTTTCTTTTTTTTTTGTAATTATCTGAAAATTTCATCCAGGCCCTAAAAATGTTTGCACTGAAACCAAAATGAATCTAATCGTTGTCTTCTAACACATATTGGCAAAGTGGCAAATTAAATGATGATTGGCAATGATTCATTCACGAGAGGTCGCAACCTCTTATGGTTGTTGTTGTGTGAGTGTTTGCTCATTCTGAAATTGCCATGTTGTATAAAGCTATCAGCGATTTATGTAAGTTTTATTTCCCCAGCACTCAGTTTCTTTAGTGTTGAGAAGTTGCGTACATGGACATTACTGAAGCGTGATAATATTAACAGCCAATAAACACACTTTATTCCTCTTTCCTTCAATATCCATGATTGGTTGTTATATTTTCAATCCCTGAGGCCAGTTATGCCTACTATCTGTTGGACTGACCCATATTTCTGTTGAATATCAGAGAACGTCTCATTCAAAATGCAAACTGATTGAACATTAAGTGCTAGATCGATGAATAAATTCTAAAGCAAACATTGTGGGGTGAGCCAGTAAGTCGTCACAAAAACGAAATATCTTCGCATATCTGGATTATGGGGGCTTGTGAACATTGCACAATGAACATCGGCTGGCTGTTGCATAATAATAATAATAATAATAATAATAATAATAATAATAATAATAATAATAATAAATGGACGGGCCACCAAGACGAACCACTTTATAACTGTGGGCAGTTATGACCAGGATCCAATCTGCCCCACTGTGATACGACCTCACTTTGACCTGACATGTGACCCATGACATCCTTTTTATAAAACTCAATTCAGAATTGGATTTCAAATATTTCAAAATAAATATTGGGGGCCTCTGGGTCTTTGGGGTTTTCTGGGTCTTTGTGGTCCTCGGGGACTCTTGGGTCTTCGGGCTATTTAAGGATCTTCAGGGCATTTGGGGTTTTAGATGTCTTCAGGTCTTCAGAGGTTTTGATGGTCTTGCGCAGCTGGTCTTCAAAGGTCCAAAGGGTCGAAAGGTACATTCCGATAGTACGTAATTAATAGACAGGATGCCACTGAGTTCAAGTGGTACGCAATTAATAGATATACTCAAAAGTCACATGGTTGGAGAAAATAATTGTAGGGTTTCTTCTTCTTCAAACAAAAATTTTTGGCTGCAAGACTGTGCAACCAATCACGTTTAAATTCTAAACAGGTATTTCCATTAACAGCTAGTTTTCATAATTGTGAAGTTTCACTTCGATGGATGGAGTGGTTCAAGAGAAAGAATTAAAGATTTTTGTTCAATCCAATATTTCTGCCAGACCATAAAAAAAACAAAAAAAAAAACACCTTTAGAGGCCATTTTTCCCCGCAAAGCGGGGGTTGGCCTTTTTCGGGGACCGTGGTTGTTGTTGTTTTTCGGTCCCCTTTTTGAAGCAATGTTTTACGGCCGGATGCCCTTCCTGCCGCCAACCCTTTTTGTCGCCTTTTACGACAAACAGGGAATTACCAGTGAGCTGGTACTCAATGAGCCGACCTCGGAAGGATGACAGGCTGAGTCAACCCCCCTGGCGTTAATTCAGCGATCGACCGGGATTCGAACCCAGGATCCTAGGATCCTAAGCCGGCACCCTAGCCGCTAGCCCAACACCAGGGTTAGCCCAACACCCAACACCAGGGTCTGGTTCTGCCAGACCATGTGACATTATTTATTCGTGAACATCCTGGTATCCCCAAGGATTTGGGAACGTGTGTGAAGTTTCCATTCGATCTGTCCAGCCACTCTGGAGGAGTTTCTTTTTAAAGGTTTAGTCTTCAAAACTTCATAACTGCCTATTCATTTTCATTCATACATGTGACCTATGAGGTTAATATTTACACCATTTATTCCCCCAAGCCCAGTAGATCATGTGCATGAAGTTTCGCATCTATCTGGTCAGCAGTTCTGGAGTTTATTTTTTAAAGTTTTCATGTTCAATTCCAATATGGCTGCCGAACCACGTGACCCATCATGTCATTGATGACGCATTCTCCTCTTGTATTGTTGCGTAGAACACACTCGAAATTTCAAACTGATCAGATATAGCGTTGTGGTGATGATGATATCATAATGAAGGCACCGATGATGTCATGGTTAATCACACTTATTCCCCATGTGGAGTACTTTACAATGAGCCATGTTTAAATTTTTTCCATTGAGTGGTATCGGAGATATAGTGGTCCAAATTATTTTAATTTTTTTTTTCATTTTTCGGTTTTTTTCGGTTTTTCCAATATGGTGCCTTACCATGTGACCTATATATGAATGAATGAATGATCGTTTTAAGGCCATTTTCCCCGCTAGAGCAGGGGTTAGCCTTGCGGGCCCCATGACGATCATGGTTCCCTGTTTGAGGCAATGTTTTTATGGCCGGATGCCCTTCCTGGCGCCAACCCTTAGTCGCCTCTTACGATGCGCAGGGATACGGTGTACCTATTCTAAACCGGGGTACACACCGGGATGATGACCTATGATGTCATATTTATCAATAAAAAAAAATCTACATTAGTAGGTGCATACTATGGTGCAAATTTGTATCACTCAAACTAACAGTTGCTGAGAAAATGGATCCAAAAGGAAATAAACATGCAAAAGTGAGGCAAAATAAAAATAAAAATAAACAGAACAGAAATGATAGGTATCCATCCTGGAAGAATTGGATCCCAAATAATAACTGAGTTTAATATGGAGAGTCACTTGCAGCAGATCACTGCTCATTGTTGCTATATTTGGATTTTAAGTGTATTACAGGTATATGGGGCTTGCTTTAGCATTCCTGCCAAACTTTTTAAAATGAGTATGACCATTGACCACTGCACTTGAATTGTAGCACTATCGGGAAAGAAAACTGATTAGGTGTTAAGCTAACACGACTTATTTCTGCAGTTTTGCATCAAGTACCTACACCAGCAGGTCAAATTGAAGATTAATTATTGTAACATCAAAGGGAATTTTTCCACCAGCATCCCATTATTCCAATCCATTGATGAAATCATCATACCTGTGACAAATTGATCATTTTTGACAATTTCACCACTTTTTGGAACCACATCTGTCTTTCTTCACTAGTATGTATATACAGTGCATTCAGAAAGAATTCACACCCCTTGACTTTTTCACATTTTGTTGTTAAAGCCTGAATTAGAAATGGATAAAATAGGGACGCTTTTGTCATTCATCTACACATACAACAACAACAACAACATGCATTTTAAGGCCATTGCGGTTAGCCTTGCGGTCCCCATGACAATCTTCTCCATTTTGCCCTATTTTCTGCATCTCCCCTTGTTAACCCCCTTGCCTGCATTTCTTCTTCCACCATCTTTAGCCAAGTCTTTCTCGGTCTTCCCCGTCCTCTACTTCCTTCTACATTCATTTCCATCCCTCTTCTCAACCAGTCACTTTCATCCTTCCTCAACACATGACCAAACCATCTCAACCTGTCCCTCCTCACAGAATCAATCACAGGCTCTATTCCCATCATCTTTCGCAATTCATCATTTGTCTTCCTCTCTCTCAACGATACTCCGCACATCCACCGAACCATTCGCATTTCCACCCTTTCCAGCCTTCGTTGCTGCTCTACATTCATGACCCATGTCTCGCTCCCATAAATCATAACACTTCTCACACATGCAGCATACACCTTTCCCTTCAGCTTCAACGACACTCCCCTCCTCATCAGCACGCCACTCAGTTCCCGAAACTTCTTCCATGCACATCACACTCTAACAACCGTTGCCGAGTCTGATCCACCTTCTCCATTCAGCATGTCTCCGAGGTAGCAAAATGTTTTCACACCTTCCAGCTTCACGCCATCTCCAAGATCCAACTCGACATTTCCTCCATCTGCAGCTCCCTCTGTGCACACCTTACATTTGAATGTAGCTGCCACACTGGTTAATGACCCTCTCAGACCACTACATTTTTGATGAACCCACTCAGCGCACATTGTACATTTGTACATTGAATGGAGTTCACTCCGACACCCTTCCTGCACACAGCACAGGGCCACTTCCCAGTTCTTTCCACCTCACCACATGCTTTGCCACTTGCCATCACCTTCGTCTTTCCGATATTCACCTTCAGACCTTTTGTCTCCATACATTCCTTCCACTTGTTCATCTTTTCCTTCAGTCCATCCATACTTTCCGCAATCAACACCAGATCATCTGCATACAACAACTCCCATGGTAAACCCTCCTTTACGTTCTGAGCCAGCACCTCCATCATGGCTACAAATAGTAGTGGACTTAGTACCGACCCCTGATGCACTCCCACCTTCACCTCAAACTCACCACTGTTCCCGTCCTTCGTCCTTACAGCTGTGCGCGCTCTTTTGTACATTGCCATCACTACTCTGATCAACCATTCCTAAACTTCTAACTTCCTCAATGCCCATGTCAATACTTCACGTGGAACCCTATCGAATGCTTTCTCCAGATCAACAAACCCAAGAAACAACTTCTTCCTCTTCTCCATGTACTTCTCCTGCAACTGCCTCACAATAAAGAGCACGTCTGTCGTTCCTCTTCCTGGCATAAATCCAAACTGCATTTCGTCGATCTTCACCTTCACATTCATCTACACATAATACCTCATAAATGTCAAAGTGGAATTTTTAATTTTTATTTGAAATTTTTACTAATCAATTAAAAATGAATAGCTGAATTGTCTTGAGTCAACAAGTATTTAACCCCTTTGCTATGACACTCCAAATTGAGCTCAGGTGTATGCAATTTCCTTTTATCATCCTTGAGATGTCTACAACTTGATTGGAGTCCACCTGTGGCCAATTTCTGCCAGAAGGACACCAGTCTCTGCAGCACTTCACAAATCTAGGCTTTATATGAGAGTGGTCAGATGGATGCTACTCCTGAGAAAAAGGCACAAGACAGCATGCCTGGAGTTTGCAAAAAGGCATGTGAAAGACTGAGAGCATTTTGTGGTCTGAGACGAAAATTGAACTCTTTGGCCTGAATGTAAAGGGCTACGTCTGGCGAAATCCGAGCACAGCTCATCACCCATCTAACACCATCCCTACCGTGAAGCATGATGGTGGCAGCATTATCTATGGGAATGGTTTTCAGAGGCAGGGACTAAGAGACTTGTAAGAATAGAGGGAACAATGAAGGAAGGAACAATACAGTCAAATCCTTAAGGAGAACCTGCTTCAGAGTGCAAAAGACCTTCGACTGCGGCAAAGATTTATCTTCCAACAGGACAATGACCCCAAGCATACAGCCTTGAATGGCTTCAGAACAAGAACGTGGACCTGCCAAAGCACAGACTTGAATCCCATTGATATTCTGTGGAAAAACTTGAAGATTGCTGTTCACTGATGCTCCCCATCCAACTTGACAAAGCCTGATCAAATTTACAAGGAAGACTGGGAGAAACTCCCCAAATCTGTATGTGCAAAGCTGATATAGATATACCCAAGAATACTTGAAGCTGTAATCACTGCCAAAGGTGCTTCTATGAAGTATTGACTCAGGGGGTTGAATATTTGTGTAAATTAGCTATTTCTATATTTCATTTTAAATTGTTCTGTAAAAATTTCAAATAAAAAAATTCACTTTGACATTATGGGGTATTATGTGTAAATCAGGGATTTTTAAAATCTCAATGTAATCCATTTTGAATTCAGGCTGCAACACAACAAAATGTGAAAAAGTTAAAGGGGTGTGAATACTTTCTGAAGACACTGTAGTCGAGTCAAGCGGCTGGCTAATGCAGACCCTATGAGACGGAGGCCTTTGACTCCAAAGAATGGCCAAATTATCTCTGAATTTATACTGTGTTAATTTATCAATTCACAATTCCCAAATATTGTTCAAATAAAGCTGAGAATGGAGGTTGCTTGCATGTGATTTTGATGTACGAATAATTGATTATGTTATGATACGAATAATGGTGATTTGTTCAAAAAGCATACCGATGGTTAAGGACGACACTATAAATATATGGAACATAAATAGGGCAGAAGGTAGCATGCAATGTTATTTACAAAGACTAAAACAGCACTCAGTGGAGTGCATACCTCTATCAGGGTGAATAGTTGACGTTTTGTATCCCACTGATACACTAGATCTGTATCTGGACCTGAAACAAAATCTAATTGGCTTGTTATTGTCACCTACCCAACTCATCCACCAAGTTGTCATAATCAATCCCTAACTTTTTGAAATATCGTGCCATATATCGTTTTTAGCAATATCTCTCAAAGGTGAAGACTCGCTTTAAAATTCTAGTGTCCGGAACGGGATCTTCATCAAAATTTAATAAATGCGTCCTTATCATGCACCCAACCTTTCCAAGTTTCATCTACGTAGTGTGTTCAAAAAGTATCCGACCTTTATTTTTCTTGCGTAAAAAAAAAGAAGCTAGGGAGGCGTTGATTGGTGCACGTATGTAGGCGGTCCTAATGCACACGCGTGAATTTTTACCCACCTGCAGAAGCTGTCATTCGACGGCAGACCGCCGATGAGTGAGGACATGTAAGTGAGCGCCGTCGGATTTTCGTTTTTGACAAAATGACGGAATAACTTGAACAACGCTACTGCATCAAATTTTGTGTTTTTGGCCTCGGGGATGTTGGATGCTTCCATTGTGATGACTGCAACTTGGTTTCTGGGTCGTACCCATAAACCCAGGACTCATCGCCAGTGATCACTGTGT
This sequence comes from Myxine glutinosa, assembly GCF_964187855.1. Taxonomy (NCBI): domain Eukaryota; kingdom Metazoa; phylum Chordata; class Myxini; order Myxiniformes; family Myxinidae; genus Myxine; species Myxine glutinosa. The sequence goes on along the minus strand of NC_136267.1, from coordinate 83,793,271 downwards.
TGAGGAAGCTGGGATCGCTGTTCACAGTCTCCAGCATGTCCTGTGCGATCTCCAAACGGAGTTGCTTCTGCTCAATCGTTAGCAGCTTTGGTACGAACTTCGCTGAGATTCTCCTGAAGCCCAAATCCTCCTTCATAATGGAATGAACGGTGTTGAATCTTGCGGATCGTTTCCACTTGGGAATCGCCAAGCTTTACACAAAATTTGATGCAGTAGCGTTGTTCAAGTTTTTCCGTCATTTTGTCAAAAACGAAAATCCGACGGCGCTCACTTACATGTCCTCACTCATCGGCGGTCTGCCGTCGAATGACAGCTTCTGCAGGTGGGAAAATATTCACGCTTGTGCATTAGGATCGCCTACATACGTGCACCAATCAACGCCTCCCTAGCTTCTTGTTTTTACGCACGAAAAATAAAGGTCGGATACTTTTTGAACACAGTAGTATATCCGTATGGAGATGGCGATGTGAAAATGTGTTCACTATCTCTCGAACTGTCCGTGTCGACGACGAAACTGAGGGATGATTTTTGATGTCCAAGAAGAAAACCAGCTGTTCTCCTTTTTCTTCTGTTGGTACTGTCTCTCTTTACCTCTGCCACTGAGGGTAGATGGAGGTTATGTTTTCATCCCTGCCTGTTTGTCTGTTTGTTTGTGAACAGTATATCTCAAAACGTTGTGAATCGATTTAGACAAAACTTGGTGGATAGGTTGGTTGTGTGACGAGGACAAATCGATCCGATTTCAGTGAAGATGCGAATCCGGATCTGGATACGAGATTTAAAAAAAACAACAACACATTTTCAAGTGATTCTTCACCATTGAGTGATAGGGCCAAAACCAATATACAGTCGGAATCCGACATTTGTGGGAGATGCATTCCTGGAAAATGCCGCGAATGTGGGGACATTGTTTGATTGAGACGGGCGAGGGGGAGATTTTTTTTTAATACATGGTCTAGGCTCGTGAAACAGCTATGACACAAAACAACATAACGAAGGTAACAGCAGGAGAAAGGGGAAGCACCAACAGCAGGGTGGAAGGAGAAAATATACGGAGACGGCCAAACGAGGGATGCAGGTAACGATGAGAGGTAAGGGAGAATACAAAGGGTGGACAAGATGAATACATAAGCAAATTTTTTGGGAGTGTTGGGGTGTGATTTAACAGGTGTAGAAAAGACCTTGATTTTGGACGGGGGATGACTTGAGATTGTGGTGAACAACTGTCTTGAAGACCTGAGGGGAAGAATTATATTGAAGAGTATGGTAGGTGATTCTACAGGCGGGAAAAAAGAGGAATAAATAACGAGGTGAGAAGTGATCTTGGATTTGGGACACAATATTTTGAAGCAAACACAGAGTTGAGGCATTCGATTTTTTTCACGTGCAGAGTCAGCTGTGTAGCCGTTTGAGGTAAGGGAGGGGATGGAGGGGTAACAAACGCCAGAAACTTATTTGACCAGACGCCACCAGGATTTGTAGGAGGGAGACAGGTTTGAGAGTTCATTCTTGAGAGTAGATAGATATTGTTTCCTGTCTCTCCTGAGGGTAGACACACACTTGTACTGAGCTTTGTGGAAGGAACTGAGATTGCCTTCAGTTTGATTTGCCTTCCATGAGGCAAAGGCAAGTTGTTTCAGGGCAACAGCCTCACCACAAGATTCAGTGTACCATGGATGGGAGGATGGGTATGACAACTGAAGACGAGATGGGACAAATCTGTGCATGAGAGAGAGCAATTTACTTTGGAAGAATTCCAAAGGAAGAGTTGAGGTCAGAGGGAGTAGAGATGGGAGACCAGTCCAGATGATTGATGGCTGCTTGAAGACAATGCCAGTCGGCCTAAGTGAAATGCCAGACTCGGCGGCACTGAGGTGGCTCTCCGAGGATGGCCAGAGAGATGTCCATTTTAACAAGCAAATGATCAGATGAACCAATTGGAGCAGAAGAACAGACATTTGCAGGGAAGTTAGTCATAACCAAGTCTAGAAGAGATGATGTATCGTTGACTGAGATCCGGGTCGGGAAATTGACAGATCGTGTCCGTCCCAATGAGTCACAGAAGTCCTTCGGTGAGGTGCCATGGCTGGTGCGAGAGGTACCCACACCCAGCCAGCTGACATGATAACAATTGAAATCTCCACATATGAGGAAGTTGAATATTGGCCAATAAATCGATCTGCCTGCCACTAAATTTGGGTGAATGACCGAGCTGCTTTTAACTAAACTTAGCTTAGGAAAGATCGCTTCTTTCCGAATCATGGCCTATGAACGCTCCAATTATTGACAAATTGATGCCAAGCAATGACCCGCTTGTTGCCGAATCGAGGACTAGGAACGATCTGCGTATTAGAAAATTCGACCCAAATAACGATCTGCTTGTTAATTAATCAAAGCCCGTGAAGTCTTAGTTATTAATATTAATTCATATTAATGAGATGCATCTCCTGAATGGAAGACGCTCCATGTTAACAGCCAGTGGTCAACATCATTTATATATATTTTTTGAGAGGAGCAAGGTAGATTTGACAGTGGCAGAAGCATCAATGGAATGATTGAACAGTATAAGAGAAGAGAAGGGAAGAGAAGAGGGGAGAAATGCTGAAACTAGCAAGCAAGATGGTTGGGTTGGGAAAGGTTAATGGGGGTAATAAATGTCATGAGACAGAATTGGGGATTACAAGAAATGACAGTGCTTGAAGCATTGGAGGGATTAGTGAAACAGAACAGCCTCTGGAAGGTGGTTCCATAGATGGGAGAAGCAAGAAATAAGCATTGATGTGTACAGTCAACATGGATTTTGGAAGTTTAACCAAGATTGGGTTACTGAAAGAACAAGTGCATCCTCGAGTAGATGGGGACGGTCGGAGGACAAAGAGCAAAGGAAGCAATATTGGAGAAGTGGTTAAAATAGCAGACCACCGACATGCCTGTGATGTGAAAGCAACACAACTTGTGCTTCAGCCTCATCATGGGAGATTCCAATAATTTTGAGAGCATTATGTAATACTGAATCCAGGAGATACAAATGTTATACCGAAGCATCAGCCTATAGCAGTGTGCAATAAAATCAATTGAGTTACTGACAAAGGCCTTGTAACTGTGGTTAGCTGTAATTTCCCAAAGAATGACTGATCAATGGAGGATACGCAAACTTTAGCTGGCTTTATGTGGTCTGCCCAGCAAAGGAAGGTCATGGCTGATTGTGAGGCCTATAAGTTCAAGAGACTGAAACTCTTCTAATGGATGACCAAGGAAGTAGGTAGGTAGGTAGGTTTGACAATCCTTCTGGAGTGACAGGATGAGAGACTGAGCTTTCCAGGCTTGAAGGTTTGTTCCATTAATCAGACCATCGTCTAATCTTTTCCAGATCAACAGAGGGATGGAGTACTTCATGACATGATGTGAAGGAATTTGGGCAGGGCACCCGTGATAGCTCACCTACTCTTCGTGAAGGACACCATGGGATCTTTAACATCCACCAACGAATGCCAGCAGATGAGATGGCCAGTTTAACGTCCATCCTAGGGGATAGGGTTCTTTGTACCCTAACCTATGCAATAAAGCCTCATATGTACCAGAATCCATGGAACTTTGTCTTTCATGTCCACAATCATTCCTCTGTTATTGTGGTGTTGGCTGATGGAAGCTTGGCCCAAGTCTTTCACGAACTGGCTGGCCAGGCCTGATGTTTGACTAAAGTTAGGGCAGGAATTTGGAGTTTGTTCAGGGTTCCGGGCGATAGCTCGCCTTCTCTTTATGAAGGACACCGTGGGATCTTTAACATCCACCAACTAATTCTGGCATCCCATTTAACGTCCATCCGAGGGACAGCACACATATTGATGAATTACCCTACCTGTGAAACACCGGGTGACAGTTTATAGCTGGGTCGGGATTCAAACCCAGATGAGACAGCTTTAGAGGTGAGTGTATGTACCTGTAGGCCATCCTGTCAGCCCAACACTGTTGAATGAAGTGCGTCTAATGAATAGCTTGCATTATTTATCAGAGATGTACAGATGTACGATCTACAAGAATTGATTTAAACTATATGAAAGCAGGTGCAGATATAACTAAAAACCGGATTGTCACATGCTCTTGTAATCCATGATGGTCATCTGTACTGTAAGCCCAGGAGTATTATCATTTTATCACTCAATTTGTCAAACAAATGTTGACAGACCTTTGCTTAACAATCTGAGAAATAAAGTGATGCCATGAGCCCTTCTTCAAAGCAAGGAAGTTTTATTGAAGCCTTCCTCGATTAATTGTTTACTGTAGTATTTTAAATTTTGAATACTAATTTTTGTTTTGTTATTGGTGTGTTGTTTAGCTGTCCTTTTAATGTGGCTGCCTCTTCACTATAATCTCCTAGTAATAATAATGGATTTTCTGAATCATTTTCAGTTTGGGAAATTGTTTGAAATTTTACAACTGAGCACACTGTTGGTCACAGTACATGGAAATGAGTTCTATATTTAATTGTCACTAGCTTGCAAAAAGCTGTCCATTTGATGGCCAAGGGACTGTGCTTACCACAATATGTTTGATTGTTGGATGATATCGCTGTACGTATAAGCCAAACCCTTTGTGGGGATGGCATGGACGCTGCAATGGTTAATGCAACATATATCCTTAAAAGATCTACCAATATATAAGCTTGTAAACCTATAAAGTACCTACCAGTCGTCTGTGGGGGATTTCACATCCAACTAGAACGGCACTCAGTAGAGAGCATACCTCCGCCTGGTTGGCCATATCACTCAATGGTGAAGAATCACTCAAAAAAAAAAATTCTCATATCCGAATCCATATTCAGATCTTCACTAAAATCGAATCTATTTGGCCTTGTCAGACACCCAAGCGGTCCACCAAGTTTCGTCCAAATCTGTCCATAACTTTTTGAGATATCCTGCTCTCTATCGTTTTTGGCCCTATCTCCCAATGGTGAAGAATCACATAAAAAATTCTAGTAGCCGGATCCGAATCCTGATCTTCACCAAAATCTAATCATTTCGTCCTTGTCACACATGGTACATCTCTGCCAAATTTCGTCCGAATCTGTCGACAAATTTTTGAGATATTTTGTTCACAAACAAACAGACAGGGGTGAACACATAACCTCCATCCACCTTTGGTGGCGGAGGTAATAACACTCAATAAACTTTTGGACAACATCGCGGAGCTACAAAACTGACACGCAAAATTGCTGGTTTGCAATTTTTCTTATTCTTTTCAGACAGCCTAACTCAAAATAGTTTTAAGCTCGGGGATTGATTTGAACACAAATCTATTGCATTTTATATTGGGACTCAAAAATTTCCTAACTTGAAATGATTCCATTAAAATTAGGAATACACACACACACAACACACAAACACACAACACACAAACACACACACAGACAAACACACACAAACAAACACACAGACAAACACACACAAACAAACACACACAAACAAACACACACACACACACACACAAACACACACAAACAAACACACACACACACACACACAAACACACACAAACAAACACAAACAAACAAACACACACAAACAAACAAACACACACAAACAAACACACACAAACAAACACACACAAACAAACACACACAAACACACACACACAAACACACACAAACACACACAAACAAACACACACAAACAAACACAAACAAACAAACACAAACAAACAAACACAAACAAACACACACAAACAAACACACACAAACAAACACACACAAACAAACACACACAAAGAAACACACACAAAGAAACACACACAAACAAACACACACAAACAAACACACACAAACAAACACACACAAACACACACAAACAAACACACAAACACACACACAAACAAACATACACAAACAAACACATACACATACACAAACACATACACAAACACATACACAAACACATACACAAACACATACACAAACACATACACAAACACATACACAAACACAAACACATACACAAACACATACACAAACACATACACAAACACATACACAAACACATACACAAACACATACACAAACACATACACAAACACATACACAAACACATACACATACACAAACACATACACAAACACATACACAAACACATACACAAACACATACACAAACACATACACAAACACATACACAAACACATACACAAACACATACACAAACACATACACAAACACATACACAAACACATACACAAACACATACACAAACACATACACAAACACATACACAAACACATACACAAACACATACACATACACAAACACACACAAACACATACACAAACACACACAAACACATACACAAACATAAACATACACATACACAAACACAAACACATACACATACACAAACACACACAAACACATACACAAACACACACAAACACATACACAAACATAAACATACACATACACAAACACAAACACATACACATACACAAACACACACAAACACATACACAAACACACACAAACACATACACAAACATAAACATACACATACACAAACACAAACACATACACATACACAAACACACACTCAGCCTGGTGGGGTCGGAGCCGTGGTTACACAATTGCTCAAGGGCAAATCACACCTAATGTTACGTATGGCGTAATATTACGTACAGTAGCAACAACAGAAAACCGCTTTTAAAGATTGGTGTGGTTAATGGTGGTATATTACATATAGTTCGCCAACCATTGTGGCCAGACATATGCTAAATGAATACTATAATTATCACAGGCATGACAGCATGTCATGTGCACAGAATGCAGGAACTTTCTTCCATGTGTAAAGCTTGCTGGCTCGCATGAAGGCACACATGCAGATATGTAATTTGTCGACAACTTGTCACTGAAGTGAGACAGACATGAAATAAAGTTGGTGAGTAAAAATGTAAACACATTTTTAAAACTTACAGAAACAAGTAATAACTAGAAAGCATCTCAAAATGCAATGCCCATCCACATCTATTTCGTATTAAAAACTAAACTTGCCGAAAACGATGGTTCAAAAAAAGGTACGTCTCTATTAATTTGTGTTCTCCATTTTCTCATAATAAAGGTTTATTGATAATTTGATGACAAAATCTCAATTCGTAAAAATTGTATGACCTGGACAGACCCACTGAGGCTCAATGAGAAATATATAAAGAAACACTGAGGCGATTAAAGAAAACGAGGTGTCTCTCGCGCTGCGGCGTGTCTAGTAAGGGCTGTTGATAGGCACTATGACTTTGCCCTTTCACATTTTGATCCAATTTTAATTATTTTCTCCATATTCTCAAATAAAGGTTTGTTGAAAATTTCATAAAGTTCAAATGGTAAAAAAAAGTTATGGCCTGCACATGCACACGCACACACATGCAAAACCCCGTCTCCTGCTGTGCGTGGGGGGCTGGGCTAATTAGAGAGTTCATAGAACGCATTAGCCTGCGTTGTCTTGAGAAGTCTGTGAGCAGGAAATTTGATTGGTTATGATGACGTATAATGCTGTAATATTTTGTCCAATTACTGCTAAATTGAAGGGTTTGAAAGTGCTAAAGTTTGTGTTCTACAATGTTCAAGTATGTAATTCTTTTTTATTTTTTTTATTTAATATATACTGAATCAACGCTCGTGAAAGAGCTGACAACCGCGAGGGAAAGACAGCACAGGGGGACCGCGAGGGAAAGACAGCACAGGGGGACCGCAAGGGAAAGACAGCACAGGGGGACCGCGAGGGAAGGACAGCACAGGGGGACCGCGAGGGAAAGACAGCACAGGGGGACCGCGAGGGAAGGACAGCACAGGGGGACCGCGAGGGAAAGACAGCACAGGGGGACCGCGAGGGAAAGACAGCACAGGGGGGGACCGCGAGGGAAAGACAGCACAGGGGGACCGCGAGGGAAAGACAGCACAGGGGACCGCGAGGGAAAGACAGCACAGGGGGACCGCGAGGGAAAGACAGCACAGGGGGACCGCGAGGGAAGGACAGCACAGGGGGACCGCGAGGGAAAGACAGCACAGGGGGACCGCGAGGGAAAGACAGCACAGGGGGACCCCGAGGGAAGGACAGCACAGGGGGACCGCGAGGGAAAGACAGCACAGGGGGACCGCGAGGGAAAGACAGCACAGGGGGACCGCGAGGGAAAGACAGCACAGGGGGACCGCGAGGGAAAGACAGCACAGGGGGACCGCGAGGGAAAGACAGCACAGGGGGACCGCGAGGGAAGGACAGCACAGGGGGACCGCGAGGGAAAGACAGCACAGGGGGACCGCGAGGGAAAGACAGCACAGGGGGACCGCGAGGGAAGGACAGCACAGGGGGACCGCGAGGGAAAGACAGCACAGGGGGACCGCGAGGGAAAGACAGCACAGGGGGACCGCGAGGGAAAGACAGCACAGGGGGACCGCGAGGGAAAGACAGCACAGGGGGACCGCGAGGGAAAGACAGCACAGGGGACCGCGAGGGAAAGACAGCACAGGGGGCCCGCGAGGGAAAGACAGCACAGGGGGACCGCGAGGGAAGGACAGCACAGGGGGACCGCGAGGGAAAGACAGCACAGGGGGACCGCGAGGGAAAGACAGCACAGGGGGACCGCGAGGGAAGGACAGCACAGGGGGACCGCGAGGGAAAGACAGCACAGGGGGACCGCGAGGGAAAGACAGCACAGGGGGACCGCGAGGGAAAGACAGCACAGGGGGACCGCGAGGGAAAGACAGCACAGGGGGACCGCGAGGGAAAGACAGCACAGGGGGACCGCGAGGGAAAGACAGCACAGGGGGACCGCGAGGGAAAGACAGCACAGGGGGACCGCGAGGGAAAGACAGCACAGGGGGACCGCGAGGGAAATACAGCACAGGGGGACCGCGAGGGAAAGACAGCACAGGGGGACCGCGAGGGAAAGACAGCACAGGGGGACCGCGAGGGAAAGACAGCACAGGGGGACCGCGAGGGAAAGACAGCACAGGGGGACCGCGAGGGAAAGACAGCACAGGGGGACCGCGAGGGAAAGACAGCACAGGGGGACCGCGAGGGAAAGACAGCACAGGGGGACCGCGAGGGAAAGACAGCACAGGGGGACCGCGAGGGAAAGACAGCACAGGGGGACCGCGAGGGAAAGACAGCACAGGGGGACCGCGAGGGAAAGACAGCACAGGGGGACCGCGAGGGAAAGACAGCATAGGGGTCCGCGAGGGAAAGACAGCACATGGGGACCGCGAGGGAAAGACAGCACAGGGGTTCCGCGAGGGAAAGACAGCATAGGGGGACCGCGAGGGAAAGACAGCACAGGGGGACCGCGAGGGAAAGACAGCACAGGGGGACCGCGAGGGAAAGACAGCACAGGGGGACCGCGAGGGAAAGACAGCACAGGGGGACCGCGAGGGAAAGACAGCACAGGGGGACCGCGAGGGAAAGACAGCACAGGGGGACCGCGAGGGAAAGACAGCACAGGGGGACCGCGAGGGAAAGACAGCACAGGGGGACCGCGAGGGAAAGACAGCACAGGGGGACCGTGAGGGAAAGACAGCACAGGGGGACCGCGAGGGAAAGACAGCACAGGGGGACCGCGAGGGAAAGACAGCACAGGGGGACCGTGAGGGAAAGACAGCACAGGGGGACCGCGAGGGAAAGACAGCACAGGGGGACCGCGAGGGAAAGACAGCATAGGGGGACCGCGAGGGAAAGACAGCACATGGGGACCGTGAGGGAAAGACAGCACAGGGGTTCCGCGAGGGAAAGACAGCACAGGGGGACCGCGAGGGAAAGACAGCACAGGGGGACCGCGAGGGAAAGACAGCACAGGGGAACCGCGAGGGAAAGACAGCACAGGGGGACCGCGAGGGAAAGACAGCACAGGGGGACCGCGAGGGAAAGACAGCACAGGGGGACCGCGAGGGAAAGACAGCACAGGGGGACCGCGAGGGAAAGACAGCACAGGGGGACCGCGAGGGAAAGACAGCACAGGGGGGCCGCGAGGGAAAGACAGCACAGGGGGACCGCGAGGGAAAGACAGCACAGGGGGACTGCGAGGGAAAGACAGCACAGGGGGACCGTGAGGGAAGGACAGCCATTTGATGTTTGAAATTAAATACAGATTTTAAAAGTTATAGAATTTTTCTTTCTGGCTGTTTACTGCTGTTGATGCAGCATCTTTCACACCACCTTATTTAACACGTTAAATTAGATAAATGTGTGCCTGTTTGTGTCCTTTGACGTTTGTGTTTGTTAAAAAAAAACGGTAAGCTTCCTGTTCGGAATGATTTTCAATTTTGTTAGACTGCCAGGCAGGCAAACAGAGTAAAAAATTATCTCTCTCCTCTCTGCGCATGCGTGATCGGGACAAATTCAGAGTGAAAGTACTGCTAATATATAAAACTACAGGTTTGTTTTTCCGATTTGTGTTCAAAATATAGCATTCAATGGAAATGTTGTTTCTCGATCATAAACGAGACAGACAGACAAGCAAAGTGAACCAATTGCTTAACCCCTCCTTTCGCTTCCCGTAACTGGTCCTGCCGTGTCCTGTTGTGCCGTGTCTTGTCCTGGCCTTTAACGGTTTAATATTTTACCGGTCAAGTTCATACATGGAAATGATCAACTGACGTTATCATTGTAAATGGATGCAGGGATTGACCAGCAAAAAAACCTTTTTTTTCAAACATAAATATTGGGATGGTTTCACATTATAATTTATTGTGACCATGTGTACCTTGTTTACATACTTTTTGGCATATCATCCCTACATCCTTTGGCATTTTGAATATATATATTTTTAGTATGCATGTGTGTGCGTGTACGAAAGTAATGCCTCCTATTTTTACTCCCGCCAGGGAGTAATGCATTCGATCGTGTGTGTGTGTGTGTGTGTGTGTGTGTGTGTGTGTGTGTGTGCGCGTGTGTGTGTGTGTGTGTGTGCGTGTGTGTGTGTGCGTGTGTGTGTGTGTGTGTGTGTGTGTGTGTGTGTGTGTGTGTGTGTGTGTGTGTGTGTGTGTGTGTGCGCGTGTGTGTTCGTGTGTTTGCGAACAAGATATCTGGAAAAGTTCTGAACGGATTTGGATGAAAGTTGGTGGGATGATTGCCCTTGGGATAAGGAAGAATTGATTAGTTTTTGGTGAAGCTCAGGATATTATTCCGGATCCAGGAATTTTTTGAAGGATTGTTTACCATTGGAAGATAGGGCTAATTTTTTTTAAACATTATCTTCTATATATTCTATATTTAACATTGTGATATGAAAATAGTTTTCATATTTGTTGTAAATGTAGTTTAAACTCGTGGTTATGCGTTAGAGCAGTGTATTTTGTTAGCAGCGTCGTCTTCAAGGTTCTTTTTTTTTTCTTTCTAATAAAGACATATTCTGTCATTTAAAAACCACCAAAGTGTGTATTTGGTTTCCCCGTTTCATAAAATGTATCGTTTGATACGTATAATGCTTTAAAACTGTTTTTTTTTTTCTGTTTTTTTAACCTCAGAGAGATAGCAACATTTACCTCAGCGAATGTCAATCGCGGTGTCAGTATTTGATGAACTTATAAAGACAGGTGAGTTATAAGTGTGACAATCATGTGCACGGGATTCCTCCCTGAAGAATGAGTGGTCGCATTAGCTTGTACGACTTAAAATGAGCGAGTTTTGTTTTGAGGTTTGGGCCAGTTTTACATGTTGTATCCCTGAGGAATGAAACGAACGTTTTTCCTGGCTTACAATTTTATTTGAAGTCACACATGCCTGAAAATACACTCACTTATATAGAATTGAACGCTGAATCCGAAAATGTAAGTGAAATTGCCTTGTTTTTTTTAACATTATCTTCTATATATTCTAAATATATATCTGTGCAGTGTCTGTCTTGTGTTGTCTTGTCTTGTGTTGTCACTGAACTACTCCCTCAAATTTTTGTGAAATCGTACTATTCCAGCTTGACCCACGGCGGGAGTATGCGCTCTACTGAGTGGTGTTCTAGTTCAGTTTGTAACCAAAGCATGGTAAGAAAGCTACATGAGTTCACAATGAAAGGTTTGCATCGCCCACCCATTGAGCCACACTGTCATCGGTCATGTGACAATATCACACCACGCTTCCAAGATGGCTGCCCTGCTAGATGTGTGTATGAGGCAGAGAACAGTAATTGAATTTCTTACTGCTGAAGGGATTCTTCCAGTGAATATTCATAGCATTTAATGAATGTGTGTGGTGACTTTACCATTGACGTGAGCACCGTTAGATGTTATGCAAAACGTTTCAAGAGCGGGTAAAGGTAAATCGACGACAAGCCTCTGCATGGTCGGCCCGCAAGTGCAGTGGCACTGGAAAACAAGAGAGTCAGATTGATGCATTAATTAAAGTGTATTACAGTCGATGTAGATTGTAGAGTGTGACAAATAATCTTGTATTTGTCACATATGTATGCATATTCCCTGTAATTACCCCACGCATGCGAAGCGAAAAGAGGGGTGAAGCAATTGGTTCATGTCTGTCATCTGATTAATTTATGCTCATCAGTTTATGATCGACAAACAACTCATTTAAATAAAATGCAGCGGCATAGCAAACCAATTGTGCATTTTGTGATGGAAGCACCAAATTTGGCAGAATGATAGAATATTATATGGAGAACATTTTCAGATATGGAACCACTTTGGAATTCACCCCAATGTGGCCGCCATATTGGATTTCAAAATGGCGGCTTAAAAATCTTTAATTACAAATATTTCTGGTTCTATACCAGCTACAGCCTTGATTTTAGTGTCTGGATGTACAAACTTGAGGTCAAGGAATTGAATGGTTCTACTTAGAAGTTGATTTACTGACGCCATATTGGATTCCAAGATGGCGGCTTCCGAAAATCTGCTGACCGATATCTCTGGTTCTATGCCAGCTAGATACTTGATTCTGGTGTCTAGATGTACATTTCTGAGGTCAATGAATGGAATGGTTGTATCGAAATATGTTTTAATGCACATAAGCAACTGATAATCCCATATTACGTACATTGTATACACACGTTCAGCAAGAGAACTAGCGAGCGTATTGCATCAAGTCGAGCACTTGGATTTTCAGTTAGGCCCACTGCCCCGCCATCGCCTTTGACCGTGGCATTGTTTTGTTCATGAGCCTGGTCTAGGGAGATGGCGGAGAAAGCATGCCTAGTCTTCTTGGATGTGAAGTGCCCCGCATGGAACTTGGCAGCAACATCTGGGTGTTTCTCTGCAATGCCAACCATGTCCCTGATGTGGACTGGTAACCAGCGAGCATAGTGGATATGGTCCAATGCAGCGAACCATGCAGCTAGCTCTGGTAGGGTGTCCATGTACAGCGTGAAGTTGGACTCTCTCAGTGAACGTATGTAGAGGAGTATACAGAGCTCCAGGTTAAGTACAGTGGCCCAGTACTGAAACTGTGGACATGCCGCTGCTCTCTGGTCACACCATGCCTCGAACTCCAATGGTTCCTCATCTCTTGCAGTTGCTCTTTCGTTGTATATGTCATATGCACGATGCTGCAGTATGTGTAGGGCAGCAACAGTTACTTGGTGGGCGCGTCTTGTACGGCTGACGTGAGCTGCACGCAAGGAGTCTGCTGTGTCAGCTGTTGCTATCTCTGCCTGAACCAATGCCTGTGTCCAACCGCTGTCTTGCAGCCAGTCTCCTGCTGTCTTCAAAGCTGCCATCTCTGTGTGTAGACCACCCAGCATGACCACAAAGAGATCTTCACCATGTGTGTCTGGCCAGTTCCATTGCACCTGCTTGGCGATCGCATAAAGTGGTTGGTCCAGTGTGACGACGGGTATCTGTCCAGGGTTTAGCTCATTGATCGCTGCTTTCACGACATCCATGGCATGGCGGATCATTGGCACTGAGTGGGCTTGGTCATGGAAGAGGGGAAGCAAGGCAGTGGGTGTGACTGTGATACTAACATCCTTGGCCGATTGGTTCTCTGCGTGATGTGCAGCCCAAGAAATGTTTCCTGGATTCTGTGTGTCACCACTGTCACATGCATCCTTCACAGTCTGGAGCCACCTTTTCTCTTTATCCAGTTCAGCTTGTGCAGGATTCCTCTGCAGCGACGCCTGGGTTCCAGCTGGTACAGGGTGGCTTTTGGCAAGTGAACTAACTGGTTGTACATCTGTGTAATACCGTGGAAGGTCCTCCACAGTCTTGACATTTGAGACACCCCCGATGATGACAATACCTCGGTCTGTGCCTTGATTGTCATAGTCTGAATGTTGTATCAATGAAATACCAGTTCCGTGGAAGGAGTCGTGTGCTGTCGTGGAACTGGGATTGTGGTCTATATTATCCACAGCTGATGTGGTGAACACTCCACCGCGGAGCTTTGGGGGACAGACCACCTTCTCCGCCCGAAAGCGCTGACAGACCCCGTTCCCCAGCTCTGCAGAGACCCGTAGCACTCTATCATAGGCAATGCTGATCCCTAGTCCAGATAATGTGTCAACCAGTTCCCTCTTTCTCGTATGGGCTTGAAGCATCAAGCCAAGATATATTGGCAAAGGAGTCTCTTGACTAATGCTGTGTCGTACGTCTGTGCCTGCACCTCTCCTCTCATGCTTCACACTGTTGTATTTGAGAAGTTGAGCTATTGTCACAGACGCCGATGCCGATGACTGACATGCCTGATCTTTGATGCCTGCGCCCTCTAAAATCATGGAGACCATTGTCAGCAGCAGTTGTGGCACAGACTCTTCTTGACATTTGTTTGAGAAGGACCCATTGAAAGGCTGAGATGACTGGAACATATCCTTCCTTATAATCCCTGCAGCTCGTGCCAGGTGCACAACATCACTGTCAATATCATGTTGACATGCCTTGGCTAATGCACTGCCAATGTCTTCCTGAAACACCAGCAGGACATCTCTTCCCTGCCTGTGCTCCTGCAGATCAGGGAAGTGTGCCAGGATACGCTCCTTGAGTCTGGTTGTATGGACTCGTGTTTCCAGCACAACTCCGAACTGTTCCATTCTCATTGTGTAGAGCTTGGTGAGGTCTGCCATCTTGAATACAGGAGCAGTGTCTTCTTCTTTAGCAGTTTCCTCTATGTACGTTACCAGTTCAGCAAGGACTATTGCTGAAATGACATCTACCATGCTCTGGCTTTGCTCAGCAAGCTTTTTTGCTGCCCTCACGCGGTTGTATAGGGATGTCAAACATTTCTTATGGTACTTGGCCTCTCTTGCGACCATGTCCCCAGCACTCAGTTGGGCTAACAAAGTGGTATCCTGAAGAAACTCTGCAGCCTTGCGAACGTGTTTATCTAGTTCCAATGTCGCTGCTTGATGAAACTCCAAACCAAGCTCTTGCTGGCAGAAGAAGCACAAATTGTCGCATATGCTATCAACACAAGCTGCCTGAGACCTAGTAAGCTTGTACTTATCTGTGATTGTACTGGGGATAGGGCTTCCCTCTGGATGACTTCTCTTCTGTACCCGCTGTAGCTTGGTAGTGTTATATTTCACCCTGCATGACTTGTGCCACTTGGCTTGGTGGGCAGCTAGAGTGGCAGCTATCCCTTGGCCTTCATCCAGTCGTTGCAAGTCCACGTCTTGTGGCAGCTTGCCTAGTTTATTGAATGCTGATAGATTGTCTTCAAGTGTCTTGTATCCAGCACCTGCATCAGTTCTTTTCGTGACAGCAGGACACTGTAGGGACTCTCCTATATCAACTTGACACAGAACACAGAGTTCCCAGTCCAGTGGCGTCTTTGGCGTTGAAGTTACATGCTTGGTAACATGAACTAACTTGAACTGCTTCGACATGATTGAAACCTGGATGGAGCAAACAAACAAAAAAGTCGTTTAATTAGGGGTTAATCAACGGACCAGCATGTTTTATCTACAGGACAATACACAACCCCCCCTGAAATTTGACACCAAATGACCTCTTTTAGGGGTATTTTTGGCCGAAATTTTCAAATTTTTCACTCCCCAGACCCCTAGATGTTCCCTTGAGCTCAGAATCGCCGCTGTAATGTGTCTACTGATGTTAGAAAAGATATAGGGTGAATGGGGCAATAATTGTGCCTGTAGGATTTGTTTCCGCCACCCCCCCTAAAGGTTACAGATTTTTAAAGCCGCCATTTTGAAATCCAATATGGCGGCGACCTTGGGTGAATTTCAAAGTGGTTCCATATCTGAAAATGTTCTAAATATAACATTCTATCATTGTGCCAAATTTGGTGCTTCCATCACAAAATGCACAATTCTTCTTAAATTTTTGCTATGCCGCTGCACTATGTTGCATCCAGGCTTGATATTCGGGTATAAAAAGGAAAGGACGACATTGCTAATTTAGGCGTCTGCATCTGAATTACTTTAACCTAAATAATGTGGGAATTGGAAAAAGACCCAAGTACCAGGATCTAAAAATCCAAGTCAAGAGAACGTATGAACTAGTGATGTGCCAGTGATGGTTGGAGCAACTGAAGTGAAAAGTCGAACCTCTCGGATTTTGGAAGCAATGCCAGGGAATATGTATCTTTGCAACAACTAGGCTACACTCGGAAGATGTCCGAGGTTCCGTGAAATAAAATAAAAAGCTCTAGTAATATAGATATGAGCACAGGGAATGGCAGGAGGGTAGCTTGGAGGTTGGGTAAAGCGTTTTCGCCTCTGGGTTATATAGTCTAGTTTCTAATCATGGCCCAACTATACACTCCCATGCTGATGTCTCACGGGCGGGGTGATTCATCAGTGTGTGTGCTGTCCCTCAGATGGACGTTAAACTGGGCTTCCCGTCTGCCATCGTTAGTTGTTGGACATTAAATAACCCACGGTGTCCTTCACAAGGAGAAGGGGAACTATCGCAGGCACCAATAATAAATTACAAATTTCTGTTCTACCCGATGGAGGTTATACTAACTGCATCAGTGGCATACTCCGATCAAAAAAAAAAGATGATGTAAACTCTCAGGCATGTGTTGCATATGAAAGAAGAAGCAGAAGAAGAGGAAAATGAAAACCGACTGCTCTGGCCCAAAAGGATTGCAACTTGATCCTCCACATGTGATCCTAGTAAAAATAGAAGTCTGGTACTTTGCCTCGAGCGGAGCTTTGTTCTACTTTCTACTCCCACTCAAGAAGACGACAATCGACGTTTATTCTATCATGCTTAAGCAAATAAACCGAGCATTTTTTCGTGTTATTTTGTTATAATTTGTGAATACGCAACCTGATGACAGTATGGTTGTGAAATGACGGGATGGCTCACAGCTACACTGTTTGAAAATAAGTTTTTAGGTTTTGGGTTTAAATTGTATTTGGAGTTTCAAGAAGCTCAAACCTGCCATTTTGGGACTTTGATCAAACTTGCAATAAACCTTTTAACATCCAATTTTCAGTTACCTTTCGGTTTTGAATGCTGCCTGGTTTATTTCAAAAGCACGCTGCCATTGGCTTGGTACTTAGCACCTGCACTTGAGCCAGCTTTGTACGTCATTGTGGTAGATTTTGGTGTTACTATTCATCCCTCATTAATACTTTCCACTGTGACGTGTCACCGCGTGTCACCGTCACCGGGGGGGATTTTTTGGGGGAATTTTTTTTTTCAACTTCAATTGTTTATAAAATGTGATATCACGTATATTACAAATACATTTGTGCAAAATAATTGTTTGAATTATGATTGGTTTAAACCATGACAAAACGGCAACTCGGGTACAGTCATTTATCTATACTAGGGCATGCCCGTACTATATCTATATCTAAAATTATATCCCCCCCTCTATTTACATGAAATGGTTTGGTTCATGAAATGTTTTGGTCCATTCGCAACGCCAAAGCGAACGGCGAACGCTTTACATGAAATTGTTTGGTTCATGAAATGTTTTGGTCCATTCGCAACGCCAAAGCGAACGGCGAACGGCTTGCGAGTACAGTGACAATCCCCCCGGGGTTTTAATTAGTTTTAAAACATCGTTTAACGCCAACATAGCGCCAACATAGTTTGCCGACGGGAAATAAATGAATACGCTCTCAAATGTGCCATCCGAGGCAGAGTGTGTTCGCCACGTTCGGCACACGCGATAGCTCGCTGCTCTCTGATTGGTTGAATCGTTTTTTGGACATAGCTCGGTAAGTAATTGTCCGATTAATATGAAACCTTGAAAAGGCACATCCTCGGGTCCCCAGCAATATACCTGGCAAGTTTAAAGTATATCGGACCCGTGGTTGTCGAGAAACAGCGGTCACAGACAAACAAACAAACACACAGAGATTACTGGAATTATAGATAGATATCTACACATCTGGGCAGTGTCTGTGTTCTCACTTAACGACTCCCTCAAACTTTTGTTTCCGTGGTTGTGAAGTGTTTTTAATAACGTTGTGGTGGTTTTGAATCACGTGGTGGTGAGGTATTTTGAATTATGTGGTGGTGAGGTGTTTTTAAATCACATGGTGGTGAGGTGTTTTTAAATCACATGGTGGTGAGGTGTTTTTAAATCACATGGTGGTGAGGTGTTTTGATTTACATGGTGGTGAGGTATTTATAATTACGTGGTGGTGAGGTGTTTTTAATTATGTGGTGGTGAGGTGTTTTGAATTACTTGGTGGTGAAGTGTTTTTAAATGACGTGGTGGTGAGGTGTTTTTAATTTCGTGGCTGTGAGGTGTTTTCTTTACGTGTTTTATGGCTGTGAGGTTTTTAATTTTGTGGTGGTGAGATGTTTTTATTACGTGTTTTATGGCTGTGAGGTGTTTTTAATTTCGTGGTGGTGAGGTGTTTTCATTACGTGTTTTATGGCTGTGAGGTGTTTTTATTACGTGTTTTATGGCTGTGAGGTGTTTTTATTACTTGTTTTATGGCTGTGAGGTGTTTTTATTCCGTGTTTGATGGCTGTGAGGTGTTTTCAATTTCGTGGTGGTGAGGTGTTTTTATTACGTGTCTTATGGCTGTGAGGTGTTTTAAATTACTTGTTGGTGAGGTGTTTTGAATTACGTGGTGGTGAGGTGTAATCGTCCCAAACTTCCAGTCTGCACCTACCCTTTGTGTGTGCTGAGGCGTTCTTTCTTGAAAAAAAAACATTCAACCTGAATTGCCGATAAAAATGTAATATCACAAACACAACAAATACATTTGTGCAAAGTAATTGTTTGTATTATGATTGGTGTAAATCATGACAACACAGCAGCTCAGGTACAGTCATTAGCCTCAGCTAAAATAAGCCCGTTCCTCAGTAACGACGCTTGGTGAGGCGAGCGCAGCTAGTATATACAGACTTGGCATTTAATATGGAATATATTTTTTTGTGGGGGTGAACTTACTTTTCAAGATGACTGAACCAAAAGTTCATTGGAATTATGTTGAAATTATTCTAGATTTTGTTAATGTGACCTTTAAAAGAAACAAAAACCACATTTGACATTTCGAAACAAATAAATTGATCCTTGAAAGTGATGTAAACTGATATCGAACTCAATTCACGGACAGTACTGTGTTAAACTTCTGTATGTTTTCCAGAAGTATCTCTTTATTTTGCACATTAGCCAAAAAATTTTTAAAACAAAAACGAAAGTTAAATTACGACTGGGATTACAGACAGTAAAATTACAGCTCAGTACTTCATGTAACCTCCACGAGCATTCAGGAGAGCACGTACACGTTGAGGCATGCTGTTCACGAGATTTGCCAAGGTTTGGACAGGAATCGCTTGCCATGCAGTGACAATAGCCTGCTGCAATTCATGCACAGAGGTCGGCTGCTGGTCCAAGTTGTCGATTTGACGTGTTAATTCTGCCCACAAGTTCTCTATCGGATTCATATCCGGGGACATGGCAGGCCACTCCATATGCTCTACACCACGGTCAGCAAGAAAGTGTTAGATTATGCGGATACGATGAGGCCGTGCATTGTCATCTTGGAAGACAAAGTTTCCTCGAAAGGCTGCACGAGGAAATGGAAGCAATTTTTCTTCTAGAATGGCCCTGTACTTGAACTGGTTCAGGTTTCCATTCAGAACAACCAGTTCAGTTTTTCCCTCTGCATGAAAAGCAGCCCAAACGGTCACCCCACCATCTCCAGCTTGGACTCTTGGCACTATACAATCTTCGTTGTAGGCTTCATGCACTTGTCTGCGCACTCGGATGTGGCCAACTTCACGTTAGACCAGAAATCTAGACTCTTCACTGAAGATCACGTGATTCCAGTGTCCTGGCTGCCATTGACGGTGATCTCTGGCCCACTGCAATCGGCGCTGGCGCTGTTGTCTGGTCAGGTGTGGCTTTCTCAGGGTACGCCTGGCACGATAGCCTGCTTGAACCAGTCATTGGTTGACTAGCCTTCTGGATACAGGCACATTTGTCAGTTGCTGCCACTCAGCCCTAAGCCGATTAGCTGACCTGGTCGGGCCATTGCGGACTAACCGGTGCAGCTGGCGATCATCCCTCCTTGTGGTTCTGCGGGGACGTCCTGGCCTCAGTATTGGAGAAGGGACACACCTCTGAGCATTTCGTTTCAGGATCTTTGACACCTGACCTTGAGTGATGCCATACTGCCGAGCAATAGCACGCTCTTTCATGCCGTAATTTAGTAAAGCCACCACTCCATGACAAAACAGCATTGTCGAGTTGACGGACCATCTCCAGAGGAAGTGGCAATAACTTTTGTAGACGGGCAGCAGTTGTTTTCCACGAATACAGAACACAACAACCCTTATATACCCGATTGTGAAGCCAATCGTCAAATGTACCTGGCCGTACATTTTGTCACGCCACCTGTGATATAATCCTGATATTGACTTCTTGCTGCGACAGACAATCAGTGACATGGTTCTTTCAACAAAGAAATCACCGAAGCGTAAAAGAAACTCACCAGATTGATATAATGAGTTCAGAAAGTAAACCCAAGTCAAGGAAAAAAAATATTCCATATTCAATGCCAAGTCTGTATATGTATATATATATGTATATATATACATATTGTTACAGACGCGGTTGTGGATGTTGGTTTACCAAGCGGTTTGGTATGACCACGTCTGCACAGTTTACCCGATTCCACTCGAACGTTGACTAAGTCGCGCTATGCTAAATCAATTGAGGAAAAAGACACAACGGCTGGGTTAAAATGACACGACACCAAGGGTTCAGTTCTCAAGACCTCCGGAGGAGGTTATATTAGGGCGGAAGGTCAGATTACAACTACAAGAGGGACAGCATAGAAAGACAGGCACTTAGACACACTTATCTTATTCCCTGACAGACGACAGATAAACAGGACAAAAACTGACTCACACGGGGATTGATGGCAAGGAAAGCGGGCAGTCGATGGCTCAAGGTGCACCGTTCTCGGAGGGGGTGCACCGTTCTCGGAGGTACTGCAATACCGGGTCGATGCGTGGAGCTCGCTCAGCGCTTGGAGGTGGTGACTGGCTCTTCTTCAAGCTGGGGGCGCATCTCACGTCACGTCCGGTAAGTGGCCGCGTATATCCGGCGGGGAGTGACACGCCCTCGGCTCGTTAGCTCCGCCCCAGATGGAATCGGCCCGTTGCTTCTCATTGGGTGCGTGCGGGGGGGGTTACTGGCTCCGCCCTTGACGAGGGGCTGACAAGGAGCCCCTTCGTGGTAACCCCGTCGGAGCGCATGGTCAATGGCGGCTAACCGAGCCGGTGTGAGGACGCACACTCCCCCGCGCCGCGCCGTTGTTGTAGTTGTTGTTGTTGTAGTTGTTGTTGTTGTAGTTGTTTGGGGAATATGGGAGGAGGTAAGGGGAGGTCCTAAACTCACTACTGGTGCCATATAATCACATTCTGGTGCAACGAAGAGTCAGAATTAATGGAAACGAGTCCTTAACTGACATAGACTAAGAATAACTAGCAAGATGTCCGAAAGTTGTCTACGTGAGATGCGGTGAACCTGGGCACGACATTTAATGGGGGAAAAAGGGGAAGGTCGGTTCTACAGAGTGTTATTTACAGGCAATGGGACTAGGGAATGGGGGATTGGGGATAGTTGGGGAGTATTGGGGAAATAGGGGAGTATTTACAAGCGGATATTGAGGCCAAATGCCATATCCGCAACAATATACAGAGCTGTGGATGTGATGGAAAAAGTAACAGAGTTCTTTGACCATGAGGAACTGAACTGGCACAATCTCTGTGGAGTGTGCACCGATGGCGCCCCAGCTATGCTAAGAGCAAAAAGTGGCTTCCAAGCGCTTGTTCGAAATCTATCTCCAGGCATCATTTCTGTTCATTGTCTGATTCATCGGCAAGCTCTTGCTTCAAAAACCCTTCCATCTCATCTTCAGGATGTTCTTGAACAAGTCATCAAAATTGTGAACTATGTGAAAAGCAGTGCTTTGAATTCCCGACTGTTCAAGCAATTGTGCACAGAAATGGATTCAGAGCATAAGAACCTGCTTTACTACACCAAGGTGCGTTGGCTGTCAAAAGGAAATGTTGTGGCACGAGTGTTTGAACTCCGAGAAGAGATGCAGAGTTTCCTACAGATGCAAGAAAAGCACAAACTTGAAGCTTCCTTCCATGAAATGCTGTGGGTCTTTCGCCTCGCATACCTTGTGGATATTTTTGATCAACTGAACAGACTGAATCTAAAGCTGCAAGGAAAGGGAACAACTATCATTCAGTTCATTGACACTCTCAGTGCCATTTATACAGAAGCTTGAAAACTGGAAACGAAAGGCTGAGGAAGGGCACTTTACCATGTTCGAATCTCTTTCAGAAGTCACTATTAATGAGCCGTTTGGATCCTGGCATTGCAAAGGATGTTGTGACACACCTCAGCTGTCTCCGAGAAGAATTTCTGCAGTACTTTCCAGAAATTGGGAGAGAAGGACTGGTGCTCATGAGGAATCCTTGAATATCAAGAGGGAAGAAATATTTGCCAAGTTTTAACTCCTATATGTTCAACTATCAATGCAACAACCTTTATCCAAGGAAGAAGACTAAGCATTGAGGGTCAGACCATTGGACCTCGCGCATGCGTACTGTGGCGCCTCAAACGATGTCTCAGTCTTTCACATGCAAGGAGACGGTCTCTTGGCAATTCAAGGATTGAGGAGGAATGTGGAAATTCACATTTGTAAACCTGATAAATGCACCGGAGTTGTAATCTTGAATAAGATGGATGGCATTACCAAAATGAAGCATATCCTTAAAGATGAAACAAAATTTCAACAATTTGGAAGTGCAATCAAACACGACCATATGCCACGGTTGGAAGGTCAAATTACCAAATGGCTATTAAAGCTCCACAAGCGCGGTGAACTATCAAAGGGGTTGTACAACAGAATCATATCTGTTGGAGCCCAACGTCCAAGAATGTATGGCTTGCTCAAGACTCACAAAGAAAATGTCCTGCTAAGACCGATATTGTTCATGGTTGGTTCGGCACAACATGAACTTGCCAAGTGGTTGGGAGAGGTACTACACTCAGTACTGGATTCACTCTCACATTTTGTGATCAAATATTCTTTCACATTTGCAGAAGCAATTTGTGCTACAACACCGACAAGTGCGGACAACATAATCGTCTACTTTAATGTTCAAAGCTTGTTCACGAATGTCCCACTGATGGAGACTATTGATATATGTGCACATCTGCTGTATCGCAGTGACCTGGAACATCCACAGATCTCAGAACAAGTCTTTGTGGAGTTAATGAACACAGCAACAAGGAAAGTGGAATTTAGTTTCAACAACATTATGTATGTCCAAGGCTAGGTCCAAGGCTAGGTTTTTTAATAACATTATGTATGTCCAAACTGATGGTATGGCCATGGGTTCTCCATTCGGCCCAGCGAATATCTTTGTGGGTTATCACGAAATGCAGAAAATTACTGGTCGGCAAAGTGTGGGTTCTCCCATCCTATGCCATCGGTATGTTGATGATATTTTTGCTTTGTTTGAGTCTCAAATGGCATGTGTTCTTGACACAGCTCAACACTCTCCATCCAGCACTGAAGTTTAACAGAGAGCTGGAATCTTCAAACACTTTACCATTTTTGGACATGTTGGCCAAAAGATCTGCACATGGTTTCACTACATCCATCTACTGGAAGCCTACTTTCACTGGGCAGTATACTCGTTGGGATTCCTACAGCTCCACAAGATACCAAATTGCCTTTAAAAAAAAAAAAACTTTGGCAAGGGCTCGTAATAGAGCTGACACACACACACACACACACACACACACACACACACACACACACACACACACACACACACACACACGCATACATACTGATGAGACAAACACTTAACACAGCCACTGAGCTTGGGGGAAGTGCCGTTATTACTGTCGCTTCCTGGGATACTCTGGGTACCAGCATCGTCATAACAATGGCGCTGCCTTTCTCACAGTACTCAATGGGGCATTTCCTCAAGAGGAATTTCCTCCTCCCCATGGATGCCAACTGATGGGGATTGTCCATGCCCTGTCCATGTCCTGTCCCCTTCAAGCAGCATGTACCATTTTAAAGTCTTTGGTATGACTTGAACCGGTCCAAATTGGATGGGTGTTTTTTAGGAGACACCATCTCCTTACTGGATGGCCGTTGGCTCCCGACGCGAGCTCATCCACCCTTTGTCAGGTGTTGTTTTTGGTCCTGGCAGGGTGTCACAGTTGCCCTCCCCACTAGTAAAGCCAGTGAGGGGTGTTGGTTTAGTCGCCACCAATCCGACCATGCAGCAGGTAGCACTGGGTTGCATGTTGCTCATGGCAGTCCCAAAAGACTGACCTAACCCAAAAGTCTTGATATCAACATCCTTGTGAACAGAGCTCAGAGGATTTTCTCACCTTGTAATCTTTCACCTGAAATTGACAAAATCGTGAGTATAACTCGATGATGATGGTTATCCGGAGTAAATAATTAAGAGATATATGCATGAGTTTCTAAACACGACAAAGGATCACAAGATCGGTCCGCACAAATGTCCAGTCTCTATCAGGATGCCATGGAATGGGTAATCATCACGAAGGTTTGAAGAACAAATGAAACATACAATATTGAACACATATCTGGCTGTGCAACCTCGAGTAATCTTTACAAGTCAACAAGGATGTTCTGCCCACCTCACAAATCAGCAATGTTATCTATGAGTTTAAGTGCCGATGTGAAGCTCATTACGTGGGCCGTACAACCCAAAATTTGGCTGATCGAATTAAACAGCATGTCCCTCTGGCGATTCGAGGAAAGAACTTTGGAGTTAGGACACAACCAGTGGGAGCATGTAGGAACGTTCAAGGACCATGAGCCATTTCTTCTTGTTGTTCTGCCATTGCACGGCACTTGGTTGCCAACCCCATCTGTGCAGACGATTACAATGTAGATGTGCTCAATATATTGAGCTGAAGTCAGACTATGTTACATACTTATTGTTACAAATTTGGGTAGAGGAATATCTAGAGCCAGGTAGATCTGTATAGGTAGGTATTCGACTGTCGCGATAGGGAATCTACCTGTAATTTCTGTGTTTTTAGGCGGTTTGTCGGGATAAGAGTAGACCTGTGAACATACCAGGATGTTCGGGTGTTAAATAGTGTAGGGAATAAGATAACACCCCTTGTGTGCTGTGCTAGACCTGGTAATCATTCCTTTGTCCCTTATGGCAATGCATGCACATATAAACACTTAGATCGGCCCTTTAGTGCACACGGTAATTAAATTCCCTTCCCTTACAAAGACTTTGGAAGAAGACAGGCAGGAAGCCAGATCTGGGTACCGCCGGGTGGCTGCCGCCGGCCGCACCATCAGCTGGCCTGGTAACATCGCACAAAGACGAGCTGTAACCATGCCCAGGGAATGTGTGATTGGTTGACGTGTAAGGCGCGATCCTCCAGCCAATCAGCGCTGAAGGCGCGAACCTGGGGCGAATCAGCGGCGGTGATCTGGAGAGATGCGAGAAGGTTCGGTGAACAGCGGGAGGCTACGAGGCGCTGATTGGGTGGCGCGCCAAGGCTGACGTCACCGCCGCAGGTTATAAAATGGCGTGCAGGGTGACATTTTCCCACTTGCGCTGCACGTCCCTCTCTGGCTGTCTTGCGCTGCACAACATTTCAGCAGCGCTTAGCTAGCAGCTCTCTCCTGGCTTCCTCGCGCTCATGGTTTCCTCTTCGCTCTGGGCTTCTTCGCTGGTCGCTTGTCTCTGCGCTTCCCTTCTTGGTCTTGAGAGGTCCTGGTGGTCGTTGGTTCACCATCTGCGTGGTGCGGGAGCGAGGCTCGGTGCTGTGAACGGGCGGGACCTCGTGTGCGAACGGCGAGGGGATTGGAGCGAAGGCGTTGGCTCGGGCCTCGCAGAGCGTGGGCGAAGCGGACGGAAGGTTCCTTCGCGCTCGGAGCTCGGAGGCGTGTTGGATGATACACTGCAACGTACAGACAGATAAGACGCACCACATCACCATTACACAACGATTTCCTTTATTTATTCATTCCTGTGTGCGTATTCGAAGTGAGGTGTGTGGGATCCCAATATAGGACCATTATTTTATTACCGTCGCGTTTCTTGTTATCGGGTTCTGTGGAATAAATCTCTATTTTTGTACATTAAATCTTGTTTGTTCGAGTTCATTAATTCCCTGCAGGATTGGAGCTGCCGTCGGTTCGCTCAAGGTAAGCGCTTTTGCCGCATCTTCCTCTGCCCTTCTCCCGCGTTTTATAGCCGAATCCGAGTTGGTCGTCGCCTCCAGTAAATCCGTTTGGTCCATCCGCGGTCCCTGGTGTTAACCGGAGGGATTCGCATAATAGTATGTTGGAAGCAACCTTAATCCTTTCCACCCTATATTGTGTCATCAAAAGGAATTTGTACATTCTTTCATTCTCTTTCAACATGGAAAGCTCAAAGGTGTTGCCCTGACCCCTGTCCATGGTATGTCTGCAAATAGTGAGTCCTTGAATTTTGGGGGAACCCCATCCCCCCTCCCTCCAAGGTGTTGGTGCAAATGGTGAGTCATCACTCACACCTCCGCTCCAGCCAATCAGAGCCAGAGATAGTGATGACTGAGCCACCAATGGGTGTTCAGATTACCAATTATGTCATGACTGATGAACCAATCATTGTCGATCTTACATAGACATGCTTGTACTGTATAGGCACAATCTTTCACTTACTCCTTTCTCTTGCTGTGATTTACCTTGAAGTACAGCACAGAAAGCTTCAGTTATTCTTATTATGTCATGTTTGTTTTCTTGTATTTTAAAGTTCTGTCGTACCAAACAACTATATGACTGTGTAATGTTTGTTGAGTTGTGTCATTTCTAAAATATGAGTAGAGCAAGTACTGCACGAAACAAATATTGAATACTGTAGCCGGATTCTAAGCCATGTGGAAAAATGACACGAGCTCGGAAATTTCTGATTACGTCCGGATATTGCACCATCTTGCATTAATTAGCAGCTTATAGTGGCATTTCATAATTATGAGTAGTTTCTTGTTGGAGCAGCCTTTGCAAATGTGCTTGGACTGAGTATATGTAAATGGTTAAGAAGCTGAAGAAGAGCCAGTCATCATTTGCTTCGTGTGTTTATTGTAATGCTCGTGCTTTATATCTTAAACTAGAACGGGCACTCGGTAGAGCGCATACCTTCGCCGCAGCTACTGTTCTGTACTTGGCATGGGAGTGTAGGGAACAGAACAGTGAACAGTTTGGTGCTGATTTCATGCAAATCGGATAAGAATTGACCGAGTTATGACAAAAAACGCACATTTTGCAAGGTCGTGACCCCCCTGACCTTTGACCCCCAACCGCTAACAAGGGTAATGTCTTCACTGGGTCATGTCGTATATCACAAGATCGGGCATTGAATTCTGAACATTTTGGCATTAGTTGCATGCCAATTGGATAAAAATTGACCGCGCTATGGTAAAAATACGATTTTGACCTTTTCGTGACCTTGACCTTGACCTTTGACCCGATTGCTCCCAAAATCTAATCAAATGTGTCCCGTATAATAACCAATCATCCCACCAAATTTCATGCAATTCGGTTGAATACTTTTTGAGTTATGCGAATAACATACACACACACACACAGACATACAAATAAATACACAGCGATCAAAACATAACCTTCCGCTTTTGCGAAGGTAATAAGCATCTGCTTGGACTACACCTGCCTGACGGTTGGAATTAAAGGTGTGTGTGTGTGTGTGTGTGTGTGTGTGTGTGTGTGTGTGTGTGTGTGTGTGTGTGTGTGTGTGTGTGTGTGTGTGTGTGTGTGTGTGTGTGTGTGTGTGTGTGTGACTGTGTGTGTGTGTGTCAAAGTCTTCATATTGAAATGCTTGGCCATCATTTTGTTTTGTTACTGACCACACACATTTTCATTATTAAAGTTGATTTCCATGCCAATTGCACATGTGTTTGCCAAGAGCTCATTCTTCTGTGTACTCATAGGAGTGAGTTGGATTATCTAGGAAGTTTAAAACAACTGAAATATCCAGGTCTGTTCGGTATAAGAGTAATGAAAAGCTTGGAAGTCATGACATTTGGGTTGAAGGGGAAGTCAAGAATGCTGATGATGTGCCAGGTGTTGGTTTCAATGCTGCCCTCGGTGTTTTGGCAACCTAATTTATGGGCTGGATTATAACAGCCTGTTAGTGGTTATTTGCAGATTGTCATTCTCTCGAGTAGGCTAGAAAATTCAACGAGCATGTAAATAAAAAGGCAGTGTTCATCTGCCAGGCATGTTTTTGCAATAGGGAGAAACAGATGTGAGAAAGACGACTGAGAGACCGAAGTGTCTGTTGCTGTTGCTGCTGCTGTCGCGGGAGAGCAAGATGGACATTTGCTGTTCATTGCTCTGTGATGTGTTTCCTGGGGCTGAAATTAAGCCCATGTAAATTGTACAAAACAAAACAAACAAAGAAAAAATGCATTGGATTTATCACAATCAAAATTATTTTGTACCTCGTGAATACGTCTGAATTATTGATATAATATGGAAATAGTTATCAGTGTTATGTAACACTTAAATTATTGCAAGATGGGGCCTTCAACCTTTTGTCTCCTGATGCTGTGACACTGGCTTTGTTTATTCTGTACCGTCAGTTTATTTTGCTCATGTTTTTGCATTTCTTTGTTCTTAATCCAACATCTATTTGTCACTACTTTCATTAACACACTAGCTGTAGGAGGACAAACCGATTCATCCCATGGACCTTTCAACTTGAATATTCACTTGTGAATAGGATTATATTTATTTATTTTTCTTTCACGACAAGGTATAAATAACCAAACATGGACAAAGCACGCTTGAATTGATTAGAAAATGAATGCAGAATTTGTATAGCACTGCTGAATCATAGAAAGCAGGCCTCGAATGCATAAGGTAACAGTTATTGTCAAAATCGGATGTACAGTAATAATAATAATAATAATAATAATGCATTTATTTTATATAGCGCTTTTCAGGAAGCCCAAAGACGCTTTGACAGAGTGCAAAACATAATGCATAGCAAAACATAAAAACAATTGCAAAAAAAGAAGAATCAATAGGGAAATATTCAAAGCACAAAGGAGGGAGAAGGAGAGGAGATAGTCAGGGGTTAGATGCTGTGGGTTAAATGTTGAATGCAGTGTTGAACAGGTGGGTCTTGAGTGATGTTTTGAATGTGGTGAGTGAGGAGGAGTCTCTGATGGTGTGAGGTAGTGAGTTCCAGAGGGTGGGAGCAGCGATGGAGAAGGCCCTGTCCCCCCAGGATCTGAATTTGGTCTGGATGTGGGGGGGGGGGGGGGGGGGGGGTCAGGAGGTTGGTACCAGCAGAGCGGAGGTTGCGGGTGGGATTGTGTCTGGAGAGGAGGTCAGCCAGGTAGGATGGGGCCAGGTTATGGAGGGCTTTGCAGGTCAAGAGGAGGATTTTGTACTGGATTCTCTGGGGGATGGGGAGCCAGTGAAGCTTGTAAAGGACGGGGGTGATGTGGTCACGGGTCCGGGAATGGGTGAGTAGACGGGCAGCGGAGTTCTGAATGTATTGGAGTTTATTGGTGATTGTTGATGGTGAACCATAGAGGAGGCTATTGCAGTAGTCCAGACGGGAGGTGATGAAGGCGTGGATGAGGGTTTCTGCAGCCATGGAGGAGAGGGATGGACGGAGACGGGCGATGTTTTTCAGGTGAAAGAAGGCTGTCTTTGTGATCTGTTCAGTGTATTTGTCGAAGTAGAGGGTTTGGTCAAAGATGATGCCAAGATTCCGGATGTGAGGGGAGGTGGATACTGGGATACCGTCGATGTTGAGGGCAAAGTTATGGGTGGATTTTATGAGCGTTTTTGGGCCAATGATGATTATTTCAGATTTATCATAGTTAAGTTTGAGGAAGTCGATTTGAAGCCAGGATTTTATTTCAGTGATGCAGTTTGTCAGGATAGAGTGGGTGGCGGTGGAGATGGACTTGGTGGAGATGAAAAGCTGGATGTCATCGGCGAAGCAGTGGAATTGGAGACCATGACGGCGGATTAAGTGACCGAGGGGGGACAGGTAAAGGATGAAGAGGAGGGGGCCAAGAACTGAACCTTGGGGGACACCTTGGGGGAGGGGAGCAGTGGGGGATTTGCAGTTATTGATGGAGATGATGACTTGGCTAAAGATGGTGGAAGAAGAAATGCGGGCAAGGGGCTTAACAAGGAGAGATGCAGAAAATAGGGCAAAATGGAGAAGATTGTCATGGGGACCGCAAGGCTAACCCCCGCTCTAGCAGGGAACATGGCCTTAAAATGCATGTTGTTGTGTTGTTGTGATGGAGATGAACTGGCGTATGTCAGAGAGGTATGATTTAATCCAAGAGAGGGCAGTGCCGGTAATGTTAAAGGTGGTTTCAAGTCGGGTGAGGAGGATGGTGTGATCGATGGTGTCAAAGGCGGCGCTGAGGTCGAGGAGGATGAGAATGTTGAGGTTGCCAGCGTCAGAGGAGAGGAGAAGGTCGTTGGTGATTTTGAGGAGAGCAGTTTCAGTACTGTGGTTGGAGCGGAATCCGGATTGGAATGTTTCATACAGGTTATTGGCAGAGAGGTGATGTTTGAGTTGAGTGGCTACAGCGCGTTCCAAAACTTTTGACAGAAAGGGTAGGTTGTAGATGGGTCTGAAGTTAGTTAGGGTGTCAGGCTTTAGTCCAGGTTTTTTCAGAATGGGGGTAACAGCAGCAATTTTGAGGGACGGTGGGACGATGCCTGTAGACAGGGAGGAGTTTATTGTTGCAATGATAAGTGGAGAGAGAGCAGGAAGGGAGGCCTTGGCAAAGCTGGAGGGGATGGGGTCAAGAGTGCAGGTGGCAGTTTTCATTCCTATGAGTTCAGAGAGGTCAGTAGGGGAGACTGGGGAGAATTGAGACAGGGGATGGCAGGATAATGGGGGGCAGGTGGTTTGAGGGGGAGCGGGTGCAGCGGTGGTCAAGCTGTTGTAGATGTTTTCAATTTTGCATTGGAAGAATGAAAGGAAGGAGATGCAGTTGTCTACTGTGAATGACTGGGTGGTGGTGTTCAGGGGGCTGAGGAGTTTGTTTATTGCAGAGAAGAGTGCTTTTGGGTTTCCGGAGCCAGAGTGGATAATTTGAGAGTAGTAGGCGGAGCGGGCGCGGGAGAGGGCATCTTTATAGTGTTGTAGGTGGTCCTTGTAGGCCTGGGAGTGAACTGTGGGACCTGTTTTATTGCGGAGTCTTTCAAGTTGGCGAGTACGAGTTTTCATCAGGCGGAGTTCAGGGGTAAACCAGGGAGCAGAATGGGTGAAAGAAACTGTTTTGGTTTTTATAGGTGCAAGTTGGTCAAGGCAGGAGGAGAGAGTGTGGTTGTAGTAGTCAGTGAGGTCAGAAGGGGTGTGGAGGTCACCGAAGGGAGAAGTGGACATTTTTTCAGAGAGGGTGGATGAGAATGAGGTAGGTGAAAGAGCGTTTAGCTTACGGAAGTTGATCGTGTGATAATGCCTTGGTGCTGGGGTGGGGATGTTGATGGTCAGAGTGATGGCTAAGTGGTCAGAGAGGGTGAGGTCGGAGCCAGAGAGATGGTGCAAAATTTGTCCAGTAGAGCAGACAAGGTCCAAAATGTGACCACGGTTCTGGGTAGGAAAGTTGACATGTTGAGTGAGGTTAAAGCAGGTGAGTAAATCAGTGAAGTCAGTGGTTATCGTGGAGTCAGTGGAGTCCATGTGGATATTGAAATCACCAAGGAGGAGGATTGAGGGTGAGAGGGAACATAGCTGCGTCAGAAAGTAGGAGAAGTCAGACAGGAATGATGGGTGTGGTTTGGGAGGGCGGTAGACAACAGCCATGACTGTGTGTGACCAGAGAGTTTAAAAGCCAGGTGTTCAAATGATGGAGCAGATGCGATGGAGATGAGGCTGGTCCTGATGTCTTGTCGGTGAATAACGGCAATTCCACCACCTCGGCCCTCCGAGCGTGGTTTATTGATGTAAGAATATCCATTGGGTGTGGTGAGGTTGAGTGCGAAGTAGTCCAGAGGTTGTTGCCAGGTCTTGGTGAGACAGAGAAAGTCCAGTTTATTTTCCAGGATGTAGTCGTTCAGGACGAGGCATGTGTTGTTGAGGGACCGGGTATTGAACAGGGTGAGCTTGATGTTGTTTTGTACGGCGGGTATGAATTCAGGTGATTTGGCCAGGGTTTGCAGACAGGAGGTGCGATTGTGTGCGTTGCTGTGACCAGGTGCGCTGGGACGATGAGTGGGAGTGCGCTGAGCCGACCAGAGGATGGGGATGGAGTGACCTGATTGTAAATAAACAAACTTACGACCGGAGCCACAGTGAATGTACCTGGGTCGACGCAGGAGTCCATTGGATTTGATTGCAGAGATGCATGATGGGGTGGAGCGGGTATTAAGCAGAAGAAGCCTTGCGGCGGAGTACCGCAGAGCCATGCCAGGCAGGAGCGAAGAGACGAGCACAAGGCCAAGGTTGAGGAGGCGAAACAATGGCCACAACCCACGGGAGCGGGCCCGAGGAAACAGCGAAGGAGCCGGGCAGGTGAAGCCAGGAGCAGAGCCGGGACCGAGCAGAGGGCAGATAGGAGCGAAGAGACGAGCACGAGGCCAAGGTTGAGGAGGCAAAGCGGCAAATGCAGCAGCAAACGACCGCCGCCGCTAATCAAGATCACGGCGGCAAACCGCCATCACCACCGCTGCAAACAATGGGCACAACCCACGGGAGCGGGCCCGAAGAAACAGCGAAGGAGCCGAGCAGGTGAAGCTAGGAGCAGAGCCGGGACCATGCAGAGGGCAGACTCAATGGCCAAAAATCCGCCACGACGACCAGAAAAGCAAGCTACGGACAATGGTCCAGTCAGAGAAGCGGCGAGCAAGCGACGCCAGCGTCCTCTCCGGACCGGACCGGAAGCGTAGCGCTCCATATAGGAATATAGTAGTACGCCTTATTTACAGTACGCCTTATTTACAGTAAAGGTAAATTAAATTTGCCAACTGCAGTAATGGATGACAGTGGGTTGGCATGGCAACTACAGTTTGTGGCATGACAGTAGTGTATGCTGAAAGGAACATGACACAGCACTGGGCCTCGAATGAACACAAGGTGGGAATGAGATTTGTTTACCAGCTATTACTTGATTTACTTGTACCATAACCGTGCATTGTACTGCACGTTTTGATTGATTAAAACAATTTAATCAGGATAATTTTGTTTATGCATGCATTTTGTTTGTCTTCGTTGTGTATTCTGGCTTTATCAGAGCTATTATTAGGGGACCATTGGTACCATTTTGAAATTGCTAAGATAATTCTTATTTCATGAAAATTTGTTGGCGACCTACAGGTCAAACCGTTCATCGTAGGAATTTGAAACTTTGACCACTTATGGTATACCACTTGACTTGATGCATATCCTAAGTATGACGTCATAGGTCACGTTACCTGGCGGCCATATTGGATTTATTAAAAAATCTATCTCCTTCATTTTTCGACCTATTGAATTGAAACTTGGCATACATATAGTCCACCTCAAGGTGAAGAACTCTCTTTTCTCCGATTTTTGAATTTTTTCCTAATTAGTCAATGGCGTGCCAATTAAAAAAGTGCTGACTCGGCAATTTTATTTATTTCTTAATACAGTATTGTGATTCCATTAATTTTTTATTGACCTACAGGCCAAGCCATGAGTCAGATGAACTTTAAACCTTGACCAATTATAGTATGTCACTTGATTGGATGCATATCCTAAATATGACGTTATAGGTCATGTGACATGGTGGCCATATTGGATTTTATGAAAACCTTTAAAATGCATCTCCGCCTTCATTTTTCGATTGAGTTGAAACTTTGACCACTTATAGTACGCCACGTTATTGGATACATATCCTAAATGTGACGTCGTGTGACATGGCGGCCATATTGAATTTCATGCAAACTTTTAATATGCATCTGTCTTTATTTTTCGATCAATTGAGTTGAAACTTTGACCACTTATAGTATGCCACTTGTGTTGATGTATGTCCTCAGGATGATGTCGTAGGTCATGTGACCTGGAAGCCATATTGAAAACCTTAAAAATGCATCTCTTCCTTTATTTTTCCATCCTTTCTGTTCAAACTTTAAATGATCGGATCTGGGCTGCCATTGTCAATGACCCTGGTGCTCACTTGTCCCATCAGTGTGGAGTGTCTTGGTCCCTGGATCACTGCTCGCAGTTTTAATTTTTATTATCATTATTATTATTATTATTATTATTATTATTATTATTATTATTATTATTATTATTATTATTCTGATTCCATGAAATTTGTTGGCGACCTACAGGTCAAACCGTTCATCGTAGGAATTTGAAACTTTGACCACTTATGGTATCCCACTTGACTTGATGCATATCCTAAGTTTGACATCATAGGTCACGTGACCTGATGGCCATATTGGATTTATTGAAAAAATTAAAAATCGATCTCCATTTTTCGACCTATTGAGTTGAAATTTGGCATACATATAGTCCACCTCAAGGCGAAGAATGCTCTTTTCTCCGATTTTTGATTTTTATTGCTAATTAATCTATGGCATGCCAATTAAAGTGCTGACTCAGCATTTTTTAAAAAATTAATATTGTGATTCCATGAATTTTGTGTCGACCTACAGGCCAAACCATCAGTCAGATGAACTTGAAACTTTGACCAATTATAGTATGTCACTTGATTGGATGCATATCTTAAATATGATGTCATAGATCACGTGACATGGCAGTCATATTGGATTGAATGAAAACCTTTAAAATGCATCTCCTCCATTTTTCGATCGATTCATTTCAAACTTTAAACAATCGGATCTAGGCTGCCGTTGTCAATGACTCTGGCACGCACTTGTCCAATTAGAATGGAGCGTCTTGGTCCCCGGAGCATCACTGCTCACAGTTTTAATTATTATTATTATTATTATTATTATTATTATTATTATTTATTTTGCCTTATTGCTATGCCCAGGTACTATACTGTTTAACAAATAAAAAATACAAATTCTTGCAGGATACAGAAGGAGCTTGCTGAGATAACTCTGGATCCTCCACCAAACTGCAGGTACACAGCAACTTCATGTGTCTTGAACATTCCACTTCATTACAGATCACTGTTGCAAGCTGAGTACAGTCATGCCGCCATCTTTCATCATCAACTACATTATTCAACACACCATATTGTCATGTTACTACATGCAAGTTGTTTCTTGGATGAGTTTGTATTTATTTATTTATTTATTTATACTTTTAGGCTGAATTGTAGGAAAGCAATAGTTAGTTCTGAACTACAACATTGAGTTCTCAACTAGTGTGGGCCATGTTTCTTTTTGGAGCATATCGACTCGACAGAACCATGCACAATCTGATTCTTAACCAGCAAAATCTTCCATAGAAGCCTGATGGATCATCCTGGTTCAGGCTTCTTATAATGGGAAATGTCGAGTTTGGTTCTCGTTTGACATGGTTCAGAACTTGCTGGTGGACACATGACATAAGAGAAAAACCCTGACCAGTTTCAAGTGTTTGATTCCTGCATTGCTCTGGGCCATGTTTACTTATGGTTTTAAAGGTACAAAAAGTGATGGAGTATATATATACTAGTGGGGTCACCCGTGGGAATCCCACGGGCATGGACGTGTGTGACATTTCGACATACTGAGTTAGATGCTGCACATTCATTTTTACAAAATGGTTACTGGCAAGTCATCAGATCCAGAAATGGTGTAATGAACACAATTTATTTATTTCACATAATATGTGACCCCTCACTCCTCTCCACCTGACACTCTCCTCTCTCCACCTGACACTCTCCTCTCTCCACCTGACACTCTCCTCTCTCCACCTGACACTCTCCTCTCTCCACCTGACACTCTCCTCTCTCCACCTGACACTCTCCTCTCTCCACCTGACACTCTCCTCTCTCCACCTGACACTCCCCTCTCTCCACCTGACACTCTCCTCTCTCCACCTGACACTCTCCTCTCTCCACCTGACACTCTCCTCTCTCCACCTGACACTCTCCTCTCTCCAC
Organism: Myxine glutinosa; assembly: GCF_964187855.1. Classification (NCBI taxonomy): domain Eukaryota; kingdom Metazoa; phylum Chordata; class Myxini; order Myxiniformes; family Myxinidae; genus Myxine; species Myxine glutinosa. The sequence continues at coordinate 83,756,811 of NC_136267.1, read as the reverse complement.
CTGACACTCTCCTCTCTCCACCTAGCACTCCTCTCCTCTCCAATCCCTTACATTCCTCTCCTCTCCAATCCCTCACCTCTCCAATCCCTCACACTCCTCTCCAATCCCTCACACTCCTCTCCAATCCCTCACACTCCTCTCCAATCCCTCACATTCCTCTCCTCTCCAATCCCTCACATTCCTCTCCTCTCCAATCCCTCACACTCCTCTCCAATCCCTCACACTCCTCTCCAATCCCTCACACTCCTCTCCAATCGCGCCTCACACTCCTCTCCAATCGCCCCTCACACTCCTCTCCAATCGCGCCTCACACTCCTCTCCAATCGTGCCTCACACTCCTCTCCAATCGCGCCTCACACGCCTCTCCAATCGCGCCTCACACGCCTCTCCAATCGCGCCTCACACTCCTCTCCAATCGCGCCTCACACTCCTCTCCAATCGCGCCTCACACTCCTCTCCAATCGCGTCTCACACTCCTCTCCAATCGCGCCTCACACTCCTCTCCAATCGCGCCTCACACCCCTCTCCAATCGCGCCTCACACTCCCCTCCAATCGCTCCTCACTCTCCTCTCCAATCGCTCCTCACTCGCCTCTCCAATCGGCTTTTCCCCGTCTCGTTTCTCTCGTTTTTCTCCCGTCTCGTTCTTTTTCTTGCTCCATCATGTTCAAGTTTGCATTGACGTTCATCGATGGACTCGTTCGCCCATCTCATTCGTTTTCTTGCTACATCCTGTTCAAGTCTGCGTTCTTCATCGATCGTCTCATTCATTTTGGAAATAGAAGTTTCCACGCAGCGCATGAATTGTCACGATCCTCAAGAGGAAGTGTCTCGTAATCATCAAATGATAAATGGCAAGTAAATTATATTGTGGAAAATTAAAGATTTCAAATAAACCTATTTAAAGTGTATGCGCACATAACTAATTTTAAAAAACGAAGAAATATCTCTCGGTAATTTCCTGAAACATATTTTACTTCCGGATAATAATGTTGAATGAAATATAAACGAAGAAATATATGTCGGCATCATTGTTGACGTTTTTGTGACGACTGTCATCAAACGAAAAAGTAATATATCTTAACGGAAAAGCAAAAGCGAATTTTTTATATATGTCGACACGTTGCCGTCGGTCATGTTGGGCGGTGTATGATACATCATGACGCGATTTAAAAATATATATCTCTGCATTTTCCCGCGTGTGTGGAATGTTCTCAATTATTGCTGACACCGAGTCTAAAACCATCGCTAAAAATGAAATCAGATGGTGAGTTAGATTGGAGATAAAGGCGTGAGAGAGACTCAATGGCCTTGAAGTTACAGGCCTTTGAGAATTCATTTCGTTCTATAAACGGCAACTTTCATCGGATTTTCTTCCCGTTTTTTTTCAACCGAGTCTAAAACTATGTTGGCGACTGTGAAAAATTAAATGATATATCGAATTTGATTTGAAATAAAACTGGGAGAGAGAGCAAGACACCACGGGCCTACAAAACAGGCCTCAAAGCTATGCGAGTTAATAAAATGGTGGATATTTGTTTATATGAAGCCTCTCCCAGAATGGGTGGAGCTATGGGTGGAGCTACTCTGCAAACCGAGTAAGCCACACCCCGGACAGACGTCCAACAGACAGAATCATCTCCGGCTATTATAATATAGATATATATATATATATATATATATATACATATATATATATATATATATATATATATATATATATATATATATATATATATATATATATATATATATATATATATATATATATATATATATATATATATATATATATATTACCCTTCCCTGTCCTCCTTCCTCCCTTACTTTTCTTCTTCTCCCTCCTTTCTCCTTACAACCCCTTTTTTATGTTCTTCCCTCTACTTTGGAATTCTCCTTTCATCCATATCCACCTCTTCTTATCCTTTTATTATTTACTTCAGATTCGTTTAGCCTCCTTGATCTCATCTGAATGTGAAAATTTATAGAATAGGGGAAGACCAGCCATAAAGCAGTCACACTACATGACCAATATTATTCTTGCAACATGAACCATAAAGGCATAAACCTCAGTTTGATCAAGATGAAAAACATTAACACACACGACAACGGAATCTAAAATGTTTGTGACGTTAAATGCATCAATTACCTCGATCTTTCACAAAGAGTGGTCTTGTTTAGGTAGCACAGGAATAATAAACGTTGATCAAATACCAATTTACTGTCATCTATATGACATAGTACACTTACTTTTAAGGGAGACAAGTTGGATTACGCTCTCAAACCTTTCATTTACATTCTATATTGTGAATGTCAGCCTCCCGTATCCCTACACCATTGACATGTTTTGAGCATTTGGGAATATTCTTTTGTTGCTGGATTAATCCTGCCCCAAGTGGCCTTGCCTTGGACATCTAGTAATAAATTGCAACCACTTCCTTTGTAAAATACCGATGCAACGTGAATTTATTATTTTAAGGAAATGGAATAAATATACTTTTGGAATTCCAGGCATCATTCGATTAACTGAAGATGTTGATTTTATTTTTCCTAAAGAGCAAAGCAGTATATGCCCATTCCCACCGATTTATTATATATATATATATATATATATATATATATATATATATATACAGTGGTACCTCGGCTTACGAGTGCCCCAACGTACGAGTTTTTCGGGATACGAGCCGTCGCTCGGGCGGTTTGTTGCTTTGGGATACGAGCCGAGATCCGATGTACGAGCTCAAAAAATTTATTTTTTTGAATTTTCCGGTTGTGGCTTCCGGTTCCGGTCACGTGGTTATCTTGCCGTGAAAGCATCTCTGCTTGGATATAAAACACGCAATCGTCGAAATACATGAGCGAGGAATCTCCTTGCTCCAGCCGGTGACGTCATCGGCGGGGATCCCCGCCTCCAGAGTGGCTGGTCACGTGACCGCCAAAGCGTGTCGCGCGTGCGGGTATAATGAGCTACACCTGTGGATCACGTGACCACGGAAGCACGCCTCGCTTGAGAGGCATGGCTTTCGGTTTGCGTTTTGCTTTATAAGGCGCGATAAATGGGCTTTTGAGTGTTAGCGGTTCATGGCGTTGACGGTTCATGACGGTTCATGACGGTTCATGACGGTTCATGGCGTTGACGGTCAAAAACCCATTACATCAATTTTACCAGGCACTGTACAGTAAGTACAGTGGACACCAAATGCACGGTGGAAGGCTAGAAGTAGAAGATCGTCCAAGACAAGTGAGAATAAGCCATACTTTGGAGATGACGTCATTCGCTGGTCCGATAACCAAAGATGTGGTATAAAAAACCAGGTGAGCTAACAATGCAGCAATGAAGGAATTCGGCCAAGGCACCGGCACACAACGACCTACCTACATCGAAAGACTCAATGCCAATGGTGACAGAAGCCAAGACGGCCGGCTTAAACACCGCCGAAAGACCACGGTGTACCAACTTACGATGCAGAACATCTTGCACTTAATATGATGACAACAGGTGCCATCCTCTGACGTACCATTACAGGTACAGGTACAGTACACGTGAGCACAGAGCAAAAGTTCACTGAAACCGAGATTAAGAAAAAAGAAAAAACACCTCGTGGTCCGTGCTCGATATCCGAGTTTCAATCTTTTCAAACACATGATGCTCTCGATCACGGTATCTCCTGCGAGCTGCTTCTCCTTCAACCACACAAACAACAACTTCTCCATATCTTCATGGATAGAGGTCCGGAGCTTTGAAATAATCGTAACGCCCTTGGCTGGCGTTATAGCCTTTATGGACTCCTTCTGCTTCAAAATCGTACATATCGTAGAAGGAGTACGATCGTACTGCCTCGCCAAGTCGACAACACGCACACCTCACCTGGCATGCTCTTCTCCTCTGCTTAATAAAACCAGTTTATTTCTTTACATTCTCTTGTATTATGTACAGTATATACGAGGTCGTGCTTGTTTATACATTATTTGTTATTTATAAAGTACATTTTTGTTATTTAAAAGCACCTAACAAAAAAAATTGGTGTTTTTTTTTTGAGGCTGGAACGGATTAATAGCATTTCAATGCATTTGAATGGGAAAATTTGCTTTGACTTACGAGCGATTTGGCTTACGAGCTCCGTCACGGAACGGATTAAACTCGTAAGCCGAGGTACCACTGTATATATATATATATTATAATAGCCGTAGATGATTCTGTCTGTTGGACGTCTGTCCGGGGTGTGGCTTACTCGGTTTGCAGAGTAGCTCCACCCATAGCTCCACCCATTCTGGGAGAGGCTTCATATAAACAAATATCCACCATTTTATTAACTCGCATAGCTTTGAGGCCTGTTTTGTAGGCCCGTGGTGTCTTGCTCTCTCTCCCAGTTTTATTTCAAATCAAATTCGATATATCATTTAATTTTTCACAGTCGCTAACATAGTTTTAGACTCGGTTGAAAAAAAACGGGAAGAAAATCCGATGAAAGTTGCCGTTTATGGAACGAAATGAATTCTCAAAGGCCTGCAACTTCAAGGCCATTGAGTCTCTCTCACGCCTTTATCTCCAATCTAACTCACCATCTGATTTCATTTTTAGCGATGGTTTTAGACTCGGTGTCAGCAATAATTGAGAACATTCCACACACGCGGGAAAATGCAGATATATATTTTTAAATCGCGTCATGATGTATCATACACCGCCCAACATGACCGACGGCAACGTGTCGACATATATTAAAAATTCGCTTTTGCTTTTCCGTTAAGATATATTACTTTTTCGTTTGATGACAGTCGTCACAAAAACGTCAACAATGATGCCGACATATATTTCTTCGTTTTTATTTCATTCAACATTATTATCCGGAAGTAAAATATGTTTCAGGAAATTACCGAGAGATATTTCTTCATTTTTTTAAATTAGTTATGTGCGCATACACTTTAAATAGGTTTATTTGAAATCTTTAATTTTCCACAATATAATTTACTTGCCATTTATCATTTGATGATTGCGAGACACTTCCTCTTGAGGATCGTGACAATTCATGCGCTGCGTGGAAACTTCTATTTCCAAAATGAATGAGACGATCGATGAAGAACGCAGACTTGAACAGGATGTAGCAAGAAAACGAATGAGACGGGCGAACGAGTCCATCGACGAACGTCAATGCAAACTTGAACATGATGGAGCAAGAAAATGAACGAGACGGGAGAAAAACGAGAGAAACGAGACGGGGAAAAGCCGATTGGAGAGGCGAGTGCGGAGCGATTGGAGAGGCGAGTGAGGAGCGATTGGAGAGGAGAGTGAGGAGCGATTGGAGGGGAGTGTGAGGCGTGATTGGAGAGGGGTGTGAGGCGCGATTGGAGAGGGGTGTGAGGCGCGATTGGAGAGGGGTGTGAGGCGCGATTGGAGAGGAGTGTGAGGCGCGATTGGAGAGGAGTGTGAGGCGCGATTGGAGAGGAGTGTGAGGCGCGATTGGAGAGGAGTGTGAGGCGCGATTGGAGAGGAGTGTGAGGCGCGATTGGAGAGGAGTGTGAGGCGCGATTGGAGAGGAGTGTGAGGCGCGATTGGAGAGGAGTGTGAGGCGCGATTGGAGAGGAGTGTGAGGCGCGATTGGAGAGGAGTGTGAGGCGCGATTGGAGAGGAGTGTGAGGCGCGATTGGAGAGGAGTGTGAGGCGCGATTGGAGAGGAGTGTGGCGCGATTGGAGAGGAGTGTGAGGCGCGATTGGAGAGGAGTGTGAGGCGCGATTGGAGAGGAGTGTGAGGCGCGATTGGAGAGGAGTGTGAGGCGCGATTGGAGAGGAGTGTGAGGCGCGATTGGAGAGGAGTGTGAGGGGCGATTGGAGAGGAGTGTGAGGGGCGATTGGAGAGGAGTGTGAGGGGCGATTGGAGAGGAGTGTGAGGGGCGATTGGAGAGGAGTGTGAGGGGCGATTGGAGAGGAGTGTGAGGGGCGATTGGAGAGGAGTGTGAGGGGCGATTGGAGAGGAGTGTGAGGGGCGATTGGAGAGGAGTGTGAGGGGCGATTGGAGAGGAGTGTGAGGGGCGATTGGAGAGGAGTGTGAGGCGCGATTGGAGAGGAGTGTGAGGCGCGATTGGAGAGGAGTGTGAGGCGCGATTGGAGAGGAGTGTGAGGCGCGATTGGAGAGGAGTGTGAGGCGCGATTGGAGAGGAGTGTGAGGCGCGATTGGAGAGGAGTGTGAGGCGCGATTGGAGAGGAGTGTGAGGCGCGATTGGAGAGGAGTGTGAGGGATTGGAGAGGAGTGTGAGGGATTGGAGAGGAGTGTGAGGGATTGGAGAGGAGTGTGAGGGATTGGAGAGGAGTGTGAGGGATTGGAGAGGAGTGTGAGGGATTGGAGAGGAGTGTGAGGGATTGGAGAGGAGTGTGAGGGATTGGAGAGGAGTGTGAGTCACGATTGGAGAGGAGTGTGAGTCACGATTGGAGAGGAGTGTGAGTCACGATTGGAGAGGAGTGTGAGGGATTGGAGAGGAGTATGAGGGATTGGAGAGGAGTGTGAGGGATTGCAGAGGTGAGGAATGTGAGGGATTGGAGAGGAGAGGAGAGGAGTGCTAGGTGGAGAGAGGAGAGTGTCGGGTGGAGAGAGGAGAGTGTCGGGTGGAGAGAGGAGAGTGTCGGGTGGAGAGAGGAGAGTGTCGGGTGGAGAGAGGAGAGTGTCGGGTGGAGAGAGGAGAGTGTCGGGTGGAGAGAGGAGAGTGTCGGGTGGAGAGAGGAGAGTGTCGGGTGGAGAGAGGAGAGTGTCGGGTGGAGAGAGGAGAGTGTCGGGTGGAGAGAGGAGAGTGTCGGGTGGAGAGAGGAGAGTGTCGGGTGGAGAGAGGAGAGTGTCGGGTGGAGAGAGGAGAGTGTCGGGTGGAGAGAGGAGAGTGTCGGGTGGAGAGAGGAGAGTGTCGGGTGGAGAGAGGAGAGTGTCGGGTGGAGAGAGGAGAGTGTCGGGTGGAGAGAGGAGAGTGTCGGGTGGAGAGAGGAGAGTGTCGGGTGGAGAGAGGAGAGTGTCAGGTGGAGAGAGGAGAGTGTCAGGTGGAGAGAGGAGAGTGTCAGGTGGAGAGGAGTGAGGGGTCACATATTATGTGAAATAAATGAATTGTGTTCATTGCACCATTTCTGGATCTGATGACTTGCCAGTAACCATTTTGTAAAAATGAATGTGCAGCATCTAACTCAGTATGTTCAAAATGTCACACACGTCCATGCCCGTGGGATTCCCACGGGTGACACCACTAGTATATATATATATATATTGTTAAGGAAACAGAGTACGGCGCTCCCCTTACTGGGGGGGGGGGGGGTTAATCCCCCTTCTATTTGCACTGGCCGTCTCCGATCCTGAAGCTACAACGTCCTTCCCGGACCGACGGTAGGTAGGGTTTGTTAGGCCTAGGGGTTCGCTTCGTACCTAATTACTACCGCCAGCCGAGAACGAGGAAATAACTTCTGCTCGAACCACGGTTTTAGATAGACTAGTTGCCGAGCGGTTTTAGCAACCCGAAGTTCGAGCCGTTTAGCAAAGACTAACCCGATCCTGAGCGTTGGCCAAATCGTGCCACAGGTGTTCAATGATGGAAAAGACGAGGACGATCGGACAAGGAAGAAGAAGAAGACAAAGGTAGGAAGAACAGATGTTTATTAATTAATTTACACAACCACAATCAAAGAGAAGAAAATATAAGAAATGTAATTTACATGGAAATGGAAGGAGCAGAAGGACACAGAGCAATTCCTTAAACAAGCTTAACTTATAAACCCCAGACAACACAGACAGACAGACGACAGGCAGACTTACACGAGTGGGGAATGAAGGCAGGAACGAATGGCTGGAAGGATGAGAAGGTTCAGGTGGTCCACAGAGCGGGCGATAGGGAGGTCCGAGGGTCGCGGCACGACGTCGGGGTTTGCGTGCACGCACTTGTTCTTTTGGAGGTAGGTTCCGGCAGTTGCCGTCAGTGCTGGTTGGTATTGCGAGCAGGGCGTGCCGATTCTCATTCGCCGCAGGATGGTCGCGCCACGCAAATGAACAATCCTCCCCACTGGTGTTCCCTGCTCATGCACCTCCCTTCACAGAACTTCTCCGGTTCAGCTGGATCACGCCTCTCTCTGAATAGGCTGCGCGTGCGCTTATATTGTGCCTGGTGCGATCAAGCCGCCTGCCCTTTTGGAAACGCCCACCGGTGAGCTTGCCTCGGCCTTGGTTGGTCGCAAGGGCTCACCGGTCCCGCAACTTGATGAGGCGCTGGCAGAGCCACGCCTTGTTCCTGGCGCTTGGCTGACTCCTCCCACCTTCTGCTCCGAGATGACCTCGTGTTCAATGGAGTTTGGGGCGATGATGATGCCAATAACAACCACCCAATGCAACGGTGGCGAACGCCGCCGTGGTGGCGAACGCCGCCGTGCTGGCGCTTTGGAGGCCACGGCGATACTGTAGGGGATCTATCTTAGTGCTGTTAGCTAGATTCAAAATCCCGTCTCGGAACCGTCTCGATAACAATTTTCATAACGGGATCTCGGTTCGGCTCGGTTCCCGACAAAGTAAAACATAAAAATAAAAATAAAAAAAAATAATAATAATAAGGCTTCAGAAATAATGGAATTTCATTACAATATATAAACAACAATGAAAAAATTCATTTCTGATGTTGAGTACTTAAATTCCGACTTAGCTTCCATTTACCGGGATGAAATAAAATACACCGCCTACATGCAGATGATCGGCCACCGACGGGACCGGGTTATCTCATTACAGTTTGTATTGTCGTGTAATTTATTGCTCGGAATGTCAGAGAGAGGGAGAAAATGTTTCTGCCCAGGCATATTCGAGTCCCGGTTGGAGTTTCATTATCATTTTGTGAGTTGTGATCGCCAAGGGGCGATCCCCCCCCCCCCCCCCCCCCCGTTCCCCTCCCCTGCCCCGCCCGGCAATGCGGGTACTTCTGCTAGTAAATTATAAAGCAGGCGGTGTAGTGATCATCCCCCTCCCCTCCTCCTTATTTTGACTCTGTGACTAAAGTAAACGTAATCAACTTATCAGGCCTAAAGTGGAGATAAGATAACCAAAATACTTTCACATTCAAACCGTCAAACCAAACCCCGAGGGATTCTTACAATTTATAGATTTAGCGTTGCAATTAAACATAAACGTTCATCAAAAACTCATTTCATAAAACTACATAATGTTATTGTACCTCTGTATTAATACATTGTGTGGAGAATAATCCGTTATAAACGTGTTTTTAATCTAAATAAACATCGTCCCTCCAATCACGGGGCCTCGAGCGAGTCCCTCGATATTAATGTGCAAAAGACCATAGCAACCACATTCCGTAACTCGTCTCCAAGGACGGACACGTGACCGCAGCGTAAGGCGGGGCGAGGCGGAGTGATGCAGCGGAAGGATTCAACGGTTTAAATAAAGCCGCGATGAGGCGGATTTTCATTGGGACTTTTATCCTCATTTCGTTACCTGCGCCACCAAAGGTGGATGGAGATTATGTTTTCACTCCTGTCTGTTTGTCCGTTTGTTTGTGAACACAATATCTCAAAAAGTTGTGGACGGATTCGGACGAAATTTTGTGGAGATGCAGCGTGTGTGACAAGGACGACATGATTAGATGTTGGTGAAGATCCGGATTCGGAATTCGGATTCGTTTGCAGTGCATTGTTTGTTGACAAGGGGAAAATCCTGGAACAGTGAGTTTACTTTATCTATCATCGTTTGTGTCAGTTCAGCTGCACTTGCGAAAAATGATGCTGGTGCAGAAGCAGAGTAATGAAAGCAAGGCTCAATAAATGCCTCTATTATGGAAAATATCTGCAAGAAGTTGGAATTTTAACCGGGATTTTTTTACCGAGAAATTGCGTCAATCAATTTATCTCGGGACCGTCCCGAGACCGTCTCGAAAGCCGAAACCGCCGGGATTTCGTCCCGGTCTCGGCTCGGTTGACAGCCCTAATCTATCTTATTTGATTTTGTGCAATGCAGAGTCAACTAATGGAAAACAGAGCCTTAAACTGGAACACATAATAATGATATAACTATTGAGGGATCCTATGGTTCTCTACGTGTGTGCGATGGACTAACTAAAAGGACGACCTTTGATCTTTACATGAAACAGAGGTATTTACAAGAATCATTACATTTACAGAGGGTGGTATTTACAATAATTACACCATGTGCAGGGTTTCCCAAATCCGTTACTATATATATATATATATTATATATATATTATATATATATATATATATATATATATATATATATATATATATATATATATATATATATATATATATATATATATAATATATATATATATATATATATATATATATATATATATATATATATATATATTGAGAGCACGGGCGGCAGATAGCGGACTGGACCAAAGTTCTTACCTGCATGGACGGCGGCCACGCGGTTTTATTCCTCAAACCGACAAACACAGAAATGAGACGAGGAAAATCAACAATACCACAAATTAATTGCAACAAATAATGGTTTAATGAAATAAAGCATGGGAATAAAATGAATGGTGAGGTAAATCTATAATCCTAACTTGAGACGTCTCCACTCGGACACGAAAACAGACAGGGGAAAGATTAAAGCAAATAAAAAGAAAATCCCCATCTTTTATTTGCCGGCACTCAGCTCTGGTGTCGGTGAAGTCGTTGAATAATGTCGGCAGTCTGATGTGGCCCGCAGCCACTCGCGCGGGAAACGCACAAGATGGCGTGAAGTTCCTCCTCACTGTGCCACGAACGTGAGGCAATTCGTGCGGCCGGTCCTGCTTCATTCACTATCCACTCCCTCCGAAAAGCAATGCGGCTCCAGCTCCCACGAGAAACACCACTGTTCACCAACACCCCTTCCTTCATGGTGAGAGAGTTCCCAAAGCTCCACAGAGTTCTCCTCAAGAGCCACCCCAGAGACAAAGGACAAAACGTGACCGCCCGATCCAACCGCCAGCACCAGAGAGCGAGCAACAGACTCTTCCTCTTCTGCTCGAACCTTCGATCTGACGTCATGCCGACAAATCTCTGAGCTCCACCCAATCGCTTCATGGTCTGGCTCGACGAAGCTCGGGCGTGGTCTGCCGGCCACGATAGTTTCCATGCCCCTCGTCCCACTCTGGGGGTGTGGCCTTGTTCCCTAGTCGGTTGGTGGGGCGGGGTTTATTTTCCGATCGTAATGTCCGGGTCTCTGTCAGCATTATTACGCTTGTCGTGGTTTAATGGAGCGCTCGTTTGCATGGCTGTTGGAGTGAATGTAAAAACATAAGGGAAAATAACAGGAGGCAATTGCATACTGGGAATTATCCTTTAGCCCTATTTAACTAACACAAAACCACCCTCTGTGTGGTGACACATAAACAAGAAAATGCCAGCTTTATTAAGGAAATTGCCGGTAACGTAACAAAGAACATGCACAATAAACTAAATTCCTAATTGGAGTGCTCCCACACAGACCTGAATACAGACAAGGGATAAAATAACTGAAAAATAAATCTGTGTAGTTTGTGGCACTTAGCTCAAATCGGCTCTTTAATCTTGTCAGGAATCGTCAAAATCCCTTCTCGTCCTTGGCGGGGAAAATGCACTCGTTGGTGCAAACTAGGCCTCGCTGTGCATCCGCTCACTCCTGGCTTCGTCGAGAGCACAGCAGGCAGGCAGCGCCCGTCCAGTCGTCGTTCTTGCTTGGGAAACCGCAGTTCTTAGTCCCCAAGTCCTCCTCACGATCACTATGAAGATGTCGGAACATGACCGTTCGTGATGAATCTTCCTTGAGCAAGAGCAATAGCGACCGTTTGCTATGGGATCCAGAACGAGAAGCAGAAAATGTCAGCACAAGACCGTTCACCACCAGATCCAGAACCCGAGAGAGAAAATGTCCGCTGTCTTAATTATTTTGTACTTCGGGCTCCGACGTCATCCCACGATGTCTCCGTGTCAGCTCCGATCAGCGAGTCCCATCTTACCAGTCCTTGTGCCAATCAAAATCCCGGACCAATCACTGCTCTTCTGGGCGTGGCTCCACGGCCCAGCCTGATTGAGGTGGTGATGTAGCGACTGCGGCACCAGCTTCGTACTCGATGCCTGGTTTCCGGTTGGTTTTTAATTAGTGTCATTAATTATGGTGTCGATTGCTTGGCTTGTCTATGGTGTGCCACGAATGTGCAATGTCATAAGGAACACAGGAAAAGATTACAGAGGCAATTACATACAAGGAATTAATTTACCCATAATCCCTCACTAATTAACGAACCCCACCCCTCTCATGGGGACGAAGATGCAAGCTTACCTGACATAGTCTACACAAATTTCCTACTTATGCTACATTGAGGTTTCCTCTTCTTCACGACAGTCGGAACACACCAATCTATACGCTCTACCTGGCTCAAAGGTAATCATTGTCTACCCCCTACAAACCTAACAATATATGTATATATATACATACATACATACATACATACATACATACATACATACATACATACATACATACATATATATATATATATATATATATATATATATATATATATATATATACATACATACATACATACAGACTTGGCATTTAATATGGAATTTTTTTTTTCCTTGACTTGGGTTTACTTTCTTAACTCAGTATATCAATCTGGTGAGTTTCTTTTACACTTTGGTGATTTATTTGTTTAAAGAACGATGTCATTGATTGTCTGTCACCGCAAGAAGTCAACAACAGCATTATATCACAGGTGGCGTGGCAAAATGTACGGACAGGTGCATTTGACGATTGGCTTCACAGTCGGGTATACAAGGGTTGTTGTGTTCTGTATTAGTGGAAAACAACTGCTGCATGTCTCCAAAAGTTATTGCCGCTTCCTCTGGAGATGGTCCGTCAACTCGACAATGCTGTTTTGTCATGGAGTGGTGGCTTTACTAAATTACGGCATGAAAGAGCGTCCTATTGCTTGGCAGTATGGCATCACTCAAAGTCAGGTGTCAAAGATCCTGAAACGAAATGCTCAGAGGGGTGTCCCTACTCCAATACTGAGGCCAGGACGTCCCCGCAGAACCACAAGGAGGGATGATCGCCAGCTGCACCGGTTAGTCCGCAATGGCCGTACCAAGTCAGCTAATCGGCTTAGGGCTGAGTGGCAGCAACTGACAAATGTGCCTGTATCCAGAAGGCTAGTCAACCAACTACTGGTTCAAGCAGGCTATCGTGCCAGGCGCCCCTGAGAAAGCCACGCCTGACCAGACAACACCGCCAGCGCCGATTGCAGTGGGCCAGAGAGCACCGTCAATGGCAGCCAGGACACTGGAATCACGTGATCTTCAGTGACGAGTCTAGATTTCTGGTCTATCGTCAAGATGGCCGCGTCCGAGTGTGCAGACAAGTGCATGAAGCCTACAACAAAGATTATATAGTGCCAAGAGTCCAAGCTGGAGGTGGTGGGGTGACCGTTTGGGCTGCTTTTCATGCAGGGGGCAAAACTGACCTGGTTGTTCTGAATGGAAACCTGAACCAGTTCAAGTACAGGGCCATTCTGGAAGAAACATTGCTTCCATTTGCTCGTGCAGCCTTTCGAGGAAACTTTGTCTTCCAAGATGACAATGCACGGCCTCATCGTGCTCGCATGGATCCAACACTTTCTTGCTGACCGTGGTGTAGAGCATATGGAGTGGCCTACCATGTCCCTGGATATGAATCCGATAGAGAACTTGTGGGCAGAATTAACGCGTCAAATCGACCACTTGGACCAGCAGCCGACCTCTGTGCGTGAATTGCAGCAGGCTATTGTCACTGCATGGCAAGCGATTCCTGTCGAAACCTTGGCAAATCTCGTGAATAGCATGCCTCAACGTGTACGTGCTCTCCTGAATGCTCGTGGGGGTTACACGAAGTACTGAACTGTAATTTTACTGTCCGTAATCCCAGTCATAATTTAGCTTTTGTTTTTGTTAAAACTAAAATTTGGGCTAATGTGCAAAATAAAGAGATACTTCTGGAAAACGTACAGAAGTTTAACACAGTAAGTACTGTCCGTGAATTGAGTTCGATATCAGTTTACATCACTTTCAAGGATCAATTTATTTGTTTCAAAATGTCAAATGTGGTTTTTGTTTCTTTTAAAGGTCACATTAACAAAATCTGGAATAATTTCAACAAAATTCCAATGAACTTTTGGTTCTAAGACATCTTGAAAAGTAAGTTCACCCCCACAAAAAAAATATTCCATATTAAATGCCAAGTCTGTTTATATATATACAGTCACATGAAAAAGTAAGTACACCCCATGTAAACTTTTGACTTTTTCAACATATTTTAACATACAGCTATTTGATCTTCATTTCAACAATATTGATAGATAAAGGTGACATAATATAACAAATATCATGAAACATTTACATTTTGTAGTCCATTGTATAATTTAAATCAACATAAATGCAAATTTCGCATGTGGAAAAGTAAGTACACCCCTACATTTATCACGACTTCAAATACCCCAAATTAGAATCAGGTGCACCAGCTCAGGTGCAAATGATTAGAACATCGTTAGAGAGGATCTTGGAGGAACCTGTCTTATTTAAACCTCAGATATTTAGTTTGGTTTGCTCTTTGTTGTTGAAGTGTGCGGCATCACCATGCCGAGATGAAAAGAGCTCTCCGAGGCCTTCAGAAAGAAGGTTATAGATGCCTACGAGTCTGGGAAGGGATTTAAAAAGATCTCCAAACAATTTGAAATCAATCATTTGACTGTCCAGAAGATCATCTACAAGTGGAGAAGATTCCAAACAACTCCCAACTTGTTCAGGCCTGGCCGCCCCCGCAAGTTCAGCCCGAGAGCAGACAGCAAGATGCTGAAAGAAGTCTCTAAGAACCCCAGAATGTCATCACTGGACCTACAGGTAGCTCTTGCCACTGTTGATGTCAAAGTGCATGAGTCTACCAATAGAAAGAGGCTGCACAAATTTGATCTACTTGGGAGGTGTGCCAGGAGGAAACCTTTGCTGTCCAGAAAGAACATCAGGGCAAGACTAAAGTTTGACAATGAACACCTAGGCAAAGACCAGCACTTCTGGAACAATGTGCTCTGGACAGATGAGTCAAAGGTAGAGCTATTTGGCCACGGTAGCAGAAGACATGTTCGGCGAAAACCAAAGACAGCATTTGACCTCAAGAACCTGATACCAACTGTAAAGCATTGTGGTGGAAATATTAGGGTTTGGGGCAGCTTTGCTGCATCAGGGCCTGGGCAGCTCACCATCATAGAATCCACGATGAATTCTTCATTGTACCAGAGGGTGCTTGAGGATAATGTGAGGCCATCTGTCAGAAAGTTGAAGCTCAACCGAAGGTGGACCTTGCAACATGACAATGACCCTAAACATACCAGTAAATCCACCAAGGAATGGCTGAAAAGAAAGAAATGGAGGGTTCTGGAATGGCCAAGTCAAAGCCTGGATCTAAATCCCATCGAGATGTTGTGTGGGGATTTGAAACGAGCTGTGCATGCAAGAAACCCCTCAAAATTCGCACAGCTGAAAGAATTATGCATGGAGGAGTGGGCAAAAATTTCTCCCAGTCGATGTCAGAGACTGGTAGACAGTTATAAGAAACGCCTATTTGAGGTTTTTTCTGCCAAAGGGGGCAATACCACCTATTAGAGCCAAGGGTGTACTTACTTTTTCCACATGTGAAATTTGCATTTATATTCATTTAAATTATACAATGTACTACATAATGTAAATGAATGAATGAATGAATGATCGTTTTAAGGCCATTTTCCCCGCTAGAGCAGGGGTGAGCCTTGCGGGCCCCATGACAGTCATGGATTCCCTGTTTGAGGCAATGTTTTTATGGCCGGATGCCCTTCCTGACGCCAACCCTTAGTCGCCTCTTACGATGCGCAGGGATACGGTGTATGTACGACATAATGTAAATGTTTCATGATATTTGTTATATTATATCACCTTTATCTCTCAATATTGTTGAAATGAAGATCAAATAGCTGTATGTTGAAATATGTTGAAAAAGTCAAAACTTTACATGGGGTGTACTTACTTTTTCACATGACTGTGTATGTATATATATTGTTGCGGTTTTTAGAACCCCTCACTTTGTTAATACTTGTAAATAATATTCCATCATTTAATAAGGTTAAAGGTTGCACCCATAGTTAGGCCACAGCAACATGTAGGACACCATAGGACTTTCAGTTATTTCCTTAGTATGTGTTTCAGATAAGGCTGTGTTTCCAATAGTTGAATCTGCGTTGCATTAATCAAATAAGATAGGCCCCATTCGCTTCCTTTCCAACCTCTCTCTCCCAATTCTATAATGCGCCTTCGCTTGCCAGCAGCGTTCGCTGCGTTGAGCTGAAGTTTGCTAAAAAAACGCCATTAACCACGTGGTCAAGCTCGAGGAGGAAGGGGGCGGAGTGCCGGGAACGAGGCGTGGCCCTGTCAACTCGCCGTCAAGGGCGGAGCCGGTGAGCCCTCGCCAACCAACCAGGGCTGAGGTGAGCTCACTGGCGGGCGTGGTTTCGAAGAGCGCGGATTGATCTCAAAGCGCATTATATTAGCTCGCGCGCAAAGCCCTTTGACGGACTTCGTTCGGCGGGCTCCTTTTGCACGAACTGATCCAGGAGCGCACATTTGCAGAGGACTGCACAGGGGGCGATCGATTGTAACGGACTCGTTGGGAAAGGCGCTTTATGAACTTATTGATCGGGAGGCGCGCTTGTTTCAAAGGACTGCGTGAGCGAGCACATTTTGATACGGACTCGTTGGGAAAGGCGCTTTATGAACTTATTGATCGGGAGGCGCGCTTGTTTCAAAGGACTGCGTGGAGACGCTGATTGCACGAACTGCCTGTGATACGAGCCATTGATAGAGAGAGATAGAGATAGAGAGAGAGAGATAGAGAGAGAGAGATAGAGAGAGAGAGAGAGAGAGAGAGGGAGATAGAGAGAGGGAGATAGAGAGAGGGAGATAGAGATAGAGAGATAGATCGAGCTGGCACGAGCTACGTATTACGTACGCCGCATCCCAGTCCCCCCGATATATGTAACCCCGAGATACGTAAGGTCTGCTCACGTCCGACGATACCCGCGAAGCTGCCTGCCGGGTTTCGCCCGCGGAACCGGAGCCTGGACTGGAGTGGACCGGAGCCAGATCCCATCGCCTGGACCATCTGCTTGGACCTTCCTCCCCTACCACTACAATTCCGTGTGAGTCTGTCTGTTTGTCCTGGGGTCGTAATAAGTTAAGACTGTATAGGTAAGCCTGCCCTGTGTCCTGCTTTTTCTTCCTCTCCTTGTACATCCTTTTGTTTCCTCTTTTCTTGTACATTTGTAATAAATCCACTCTTTGTTCTTCCCTTACTCTGGTTTCCTCTTATCTGATCGTTTTGGTCTTTTCTCGATTGAGTACCTGTGGCACGATTTGGAAACTGCTCAGGATCGGGTTAGTCTTTGTTAATGGCTCGGGCCGCGGATTGCTAACCGCTCGGCAATTTCCATCTTATCCTTGGTTCGAGCGGGAGTTATTTCCCTGCTTTACGGTCGGGTTAGTAAGTAGGTATTTGGGACTTCATTGACCAATCACCCTAGCTAATTCCGACCGGATGGAGCATCATAGCTTCCAGGATTGGGGGACGCCAGCTTAAAAGACAAGGGGATTAACCCCCCCTTGATAAGGGGAGAGCCGACCCCCGAATGCGCAACAATATATATATATATATATATATATATATATATTCGCTATTCGAGGGTGTGTGTGTGTGTGTGTGTGTGTGTGTGTGTGTGTGTGTGTGTGTGTGTGTGTGTGTGTGTGTGTGTGCACGCACATGCATTCACATGTTATCAGAAGTAAATACATTGATCACGTGTGTGGATTACATAATTTGTGGATCTGATAAATTGGCAGTAACCATTTTGTGAAACTGAATGTGCAGGTGCAGCACCTAACTCAATATGTCGAAATGTCACACATGCCCGTGGGATTCCCACGGGCGACCCCATTAGTATAAAATAATATATATATATTTTTAACCTTCCTTTTCCCCACATTTTAATTTTTAACACCGTTGTGATGTCACTGAGCCTGCCACCCTTTTCTCATCCCCATTCCTCCCCATTCCCTTATTAAATTAAGTCGTTTTGACGGATTTATTTATTCTGTTGCCGGTGTAGGAGGATAGAATCACTCCCCAGGATAAAATCACTCTAGTGATATTTTCCCCAGGATAAAATCACTCTCGAGTGATATTTTCCACAGGATAAAATCACTCTGGAGTGGTTTTATCCGAGGATGAAATCACTCCCCCTAGGATTTTAACACTCCCCCTATATATTTTGTGATTTAAACAATATTTATTGCATGGTAATGACATGCAACCATGACAAAGTTAATGAATATGAACATAAAATGATAAATGAATTGATAAACAGGGCAGAATGATGTCCTTTGTAAACGTCTCTCCCTAAAAATAAAAATACAATGTTTTTCGCATCCCTGTATTAAACTGGGTAAATGAAATAAAGAAAAGTTTAAATTTAACATTCAAATAACTATATATTTTGATAGAGCATTCGCAGTAATCATTAAGATACATTTACGATGTTTTATACTCAAAGGATATTTTCATTTCAACATATATGTCATTTTAAGTTACGTTCTATAACCTTACTTTGCTATAACTTTACTAACCCTAACCCTAACCCTAACCCTATAGATATGAAATGAAGTGCACTGCATGATATTTTAAAAACCATAACAAAGTATAATAACTCTCATGTGAATATAAATGAACGGGAGTATTGATTAAATTTACGGGGAAAACGGGACTCATGTCTTCTTTTGTTGTATTGAAATAATGATGGGCTCAAATATAGTACATGTATTCAACAATTGAATATTAATATCCGACAATATGATGGACATGCTCACACGGTATACACTAAAATACATAGTAAAAGCTCTGTTGATCATTGCAACGATATCTAACATCCTGTGAGTTATATTTCCAAAGTAACTAAATATATCTTTCCATTCTTTCTGGGGGATTGACTTTATCCTAAAGGGGAGTGTGTTGATCCTGACAGGGGGAGTGATTCTGTCCGAGGATAATTACACTCTAGAGTGTGCCAGTCCTAGGATTAGTTCACTCGAGTGATTTTATCCTCGGACAGAATCACTCTAGAGTGAGATTTTAGGGGAGTGAGAGAATCCTGCTACACCGGTGTGGCAGGATGGGGCCGTACATTTTACATTTTGTGTGTCTCCTCCTGCGTCTCATTTCCTTGTTATAATACGAGGGATGGTTTGACTGCTTGTTTCTGTTGATAGTACAGACAGCAGTTAAGAAAATATCACGGAGTTTTTTTGCTCAGATACAATGGGTAAAATTAATTCTCTTTCTACCATTTTTTTATTCCCTAATGTCTATTTGTGTTCTTGTTCTATAATCACTCGAAAATACAAAATATGTTGCTTTCTCCTGTGAAATGGTGAATTGATTTAAATGTGAAACACTTTTTTATATGTATGTGCTATGTGCTCCACTTTTATGCGCAACGCATGGCAAACAATTTTCACTTCTGAAATGTGACTGCAGGTGAAACCCGACTTGTGTTCGACTAGCTGCAGTTCGTCTAATAACGTTGGAACTTTATTAATGAGTTTCCTCATGAGTAGAAGATCATGCCATTCCAAATGTATACATTTTACATTCCTAAGTTTTGTCAATCGATCGGAAAATTATAACTTTAGTGAAATACAAAAACCTCTGAAATAATTTCAACAACTTATAAACCCACCCCTCTGCCCTTTCTACCCTCCCTCCCCCCTTCCCCTCTCTATCCCCCGCTCCCCTCTCTAACCCCCTCATTTTTTTACTTGAATATTAATGTCATTGAGATAAAGGGTAAATATTCTGACTCTGGTCTTGTGAGGTCTTCAGTTTAGTTTGTGTGTATTTCAAAGTTGCTGATTGAATGAATGAATGAATGGGTGTTGTAAATTCAGTCATAGTAAAACTGAGCTCCGGCCTTGATTTTAAAAGGGCGGGAGTTCTGCAAACTTACAATTCGGTTTGTAAAAATAAAAAAAACAAGGATGACGACGTGTATAGAAAAATCCACCTCCTCCCACCTCTTCAAAAAGGTGTTGCCATGGATACACCAAATTGTCCATTTCCTCAAGATTAAAATTGACGACCTTAATCAAAGCTTAGCTCAATCTAATGGAAATTGATTATTTTTCAGATGAAAATTGATTACTTTATAAGTTTGACCTTGAGTTGACCTTTGATCATAAAAATAGTTGGTTTCCCAATTGAGTGATGAACTATGCAGTTGCTCTTTAATTTTCAGGTTAATCAAATGAAAATTGGATGATTTTCAGATGAAATTTGATTTTAGAAGTTTGACCTTGAGTTTACCTTTGACCTTTTGACCTCAAATAGTTGCTTTCCCAATTCACTGATGCACTATGCAATTGCTGTTTTACTTTCAAGTTAATAGGATGAAAAATGAAGATTTTTCAGATGAAAATTGATGGTTTTAGAAGTTTGACCTTTTGACCTCAAATAGTTTGTTTCCCAATTCAGTGACCCAATATGCAAATCCTGTTTAACTTTAAAGTCAATCGGATGAAAAATGCTGATTTTAGAAATTTGACCTCATGATGACCTTTGACCTCAAAATCAATAGGCTTCTCAGTTGTGAGACTCCCTGACCTGACTCCCTGACTCCCTGACACCCTCCCTGACCTCTACAACTTGGTAAAGTTTTATGGCGATCGGTGGAGAATTGTGACCTGCAGCCAATTGACAGACAGAATAACAAAGTCGACTGACCAATATACTTGAAATATCTTTGATTTTGCATGTAATAAACCAGTTTATATTTCTGTGGTTTGTTTGTCCTTTTTGGTTGAAAGTATAGTAAAACTTCACCATCCGTGGGATTACGTTCCTTTAAAGTGCCATGCATGGTGATGCAAATTGACAGATTTGGAAAAAGAGGGTTAGTTTAATAGCTAACAAACTAACCCCCCTAACTTATCCTACAATTTACTCCACACCGAACAAAACCTGAAAATATGTTATAACATAGGCAAAGGTTCTTTGCTTGCAAGAATAAACATACACACTGCATAACAAGTGCAATAAACATGTTATATTTGAAAAATAATGAAAACTTTGAGTGGCTGCATGGGTCCACAGATGCAGACGGATTCACCCACAAATTTATGTTGCGGGAGGCTGTGGTGCGTTTTTAATTTATTACACCACCTCCTGCTGGCTTGGAAGCTGGGGGTAGTGCCGAGCTGGTGCTTCCACCGCCCGAGGTGGGGACCATACACATAAATACGCATAGCCATTGTACCTATCATAGGTCCATGCAGAGGCAACCTTTTTTTGTTCTGAACTTTGATCTATTCACTTGGTGCATTCACAATTTTTTTTAATGTGTGGATCACTGCTGGGGGGTGGGGGGGGGTGGCAGGAGGGGAGGGGGGGATGGTATCTTCAAAAGGCTATACGTGCTGTTTTGAAAAAATTACGTACCCATTTCATTTGTTTATACAAGGGATCAAGAAGCTAAAAAATTAGTATAAATTAAATAAATGAACAGGATTATAACTAATTAATTGACATTTGTGGGAAAATTACACGCCCAGACCAGGAATCGAACCCAGGTCCTCTGGTGAACCATACCAGTGCTCTGCCATCTGAGATATCTGGGCAGGCTGTTGGTGCTCCTATGGTTGGCAGCGAGTGCCCTGGAAGCAGTGACAGAAAGAGAGTGGCAATTCTATGTGTGGGAAAATTGCATGCTTGGTCAGGGTCGCCCATGTAATCCATTTGATATCTGTGTAATCTCCCACATTTAAGTGTTTGACTTTCATGTGCCTTGTATAAACAAAAAAGAAAAAAAAATCAAGATAATAGTTTCCAAACCAAATGTCCAACCTTGATTGAGCCCCTCCAGGGACCTGAGAGAGTAATGAATGGCCAAGAGGGATCATCCTGAAATGAAATGGTAATCCTTTTGGCACTATTGACGATGCGTTTTGAGTAAAGATAGGGAAATGTGTGTTTATGGAGTTAAATTATATGTTAACATCTTGAAGATATTTTTTAATAAGCAATGTTACTCAATGCCATGAATTTTTTTTGCTTATTCTTATTCCACCCTGATTGTGTGGTTTTAAATATGCTGTAACTCTCGTTGTGAATATTTTCTTTGCAGTGCTGGTCCGAAAGGGGACAACATGTATGAATGGCGATCTACCATCCTTGGGCCTCCTGGCTCTGTGTACGAGGGTGGAGTATTCTTCTTGGACATCACCTTCACACCTGAGTACCCCTTCAAACCACCTAAGGTGTTCTTTGTTTTTGCTTTTTGTATACAAGATCGAGGCTCGTGTAAGAGCTAACATTAATCACAAAAAACAAACTGACACATAAAACATATGACAAAGGGAGCGGGAGACAAGATGGGGGGAGAGAGGGAAGCACACAAGTACAACAGCAGAGAATAGGGATATCGGGAGATCTGTGGGAGGGAGAGGGCTTGGAGAAGGAGGCATGGGAAGGGGGGTGGGGGAAGGGGGGTGGGAGAGGTAAAAAAAACACATGGACACTGCGAGGACTTCCAGGAAAGAAGTCGGTATTTCAAAAAAGTGGATCTGGAGTGAATTAACAGGGGTAGAAAAGATCAAGGTTTTGGATGGGGGAAGATAAGAGTTGTTGGTGAACAGCTGTTTTAAAGACCTGAAGGGAGGAGTTGGATTGAAGAGTGTGAGGGAGTTTATCCCAGAGGCGGGAGAAAAGAGGAATGAAAGAGTGAAGGTGAGCAGAGAGTATTGATTTTGGCAGTTTCACCATAAGAGGGTTGCTGGCAGATCTTGTGCGACCCGTAGGAATATTTGGGGGACAGAGCACAGACAGAGCTGGGGGAGCTAGGCCAGAGAGTAGTCGGTTGAAGACAGAAAGACTGCCAACCTGCCTGCGGTGAGTGAGTGAAGTGTCCTCGGAGTTAGCTTCATCGCGGGAGATTCCAATGATTCTAAAAAACCTTTGTTTCTACAGCGTGAAGCCGATAGTCAGGTTCACTATGTTTTTTCCTTCGAAATTTTTGGCGATTAGTAAAACTATACATTTTTGGATTATTCAGAGCATGAGGAATCCCAAAATTAATGTTGGCATTTGCGTAGACACCTGCATGGCCGCCATTTTGGATTTTCAAAATGGCTGCCATAAAATACATAATTTGCGCTATCTCGGCTTCTAGTCAACCTAGAATCTTATTTATATATGCTAATCCTATGTTTTCTGGGTCAAGAAAACTATTGGTGGGATCATTAGACTTCTAATCCGAACACTTGCTTCACGTTTCGGACTTTCCACATGTTTGTGATACAAAAAATATTCCGCATATTCAGCATATTCCTAAACGGTATAGACCTAGTAGATCCTGTGTATAGGACTTATAGTTCAATCTGATACTAACAAGGCTGCTTTCTTGCTTTATAAACCCATACCGATAACTTCAAAGGACTTGCAATATCATGTATTATGTAATAGTTATATCACAAATGTAAAGACAATGGTTTTCAATTACCTTTGTTTGTTGCTTTTCTATAATCCTGAGCACTATTTTGAGGCCTTTATTGGATTTCTTGACCAAGAAAACATAGGATTAGCATATTTAATGAAGTTTCTCGGTTGACTAGAAGCCGAGATAGCGCAAAATATGTATTTAATGGTGGCCATTTTGAAAATCCAAAATGGCGGCCATGCAGGTATCTGTGCAAATGCCAACATTGATTTTCGGATTCTCCATGCTCTGATGATTCCAAAAATGTACAGGTTTGCTCATCTCCCAAAATTTTGAACGAAATTATATTTGTTAACATAGTGAACCTGACTACGAGCTAGGTGTGAGGCAGGAGCACCGGCCCAGAGGGGAGAACAGTATTCCATTGAGCTGCGGATGAAAGCCTTGTATGTGGTGAGGAGCTCAGGTGTGCCAAGGAAGGACTTCGCACGACGGAGGATGCCCAGTCGGCGACTGGCTTTGGAGGCCAGCTTGGAAATGTGGTTTGCCCAGGAAAGATCATGGCAGATAGTGAGACCCAAAATCTTGAGCGACAGAATTTCTTGGAGAGGATTGTTCAGAAAGTAGATGGGAGGGTTGTCCAGTCGATCTTTTCGGAGAGACATAGTAAGAGTGTGAGATTTGCCAGGATTGAAAGACATGTTCCACTTGTTTGACCAGTCTGTGATTTTGTCCAAGTCTGCAGAGAGTGAGGAGGCTGCAGACTGCCGATCTGAGGGATGAGGAATGGAGCGAGAGAGAGTGGAGTCATCAGCAAAGAGATGGAGAGGATTTTCAAGAGAGTCGGAGAGATCATTGATGAAGACCAGAAAAAGCACCGGGCCCAGAACACTGTCTTGGGGAACTCCAGCCTGAACAGGAAGGGGAGATGAGAGAAATCCATTCAGGGCCACACGTTGACTACGACTAGAGAGGAAGTCCACAAGCCATGCGTGCAGATTTCCATGGATACCACAGGAGGAGAGTTTGGTGAGCAGAGCTGGGTGCCAGACTGTATCAAAGGCACGTGATATGTCAAGGGAGACAGCTCTGATTTCCTGTTTGGCATTGAGGACCTCCATCCATTGTTGAGACAGCAGAAGCAGCATGTCCAGAGTAGAATGACCTGGTCTGAATCCAAATTGATGATCAGAGATCAAGCCATTGGAGAAGAGGAAGGATTTGATGTCAGAAGCAATGATGGATTCCATGACTTTACTGATAATTGGGAGCAGGCTGATTGGTCTGCAGTTGCAAGGATCTGTTTTTCCACCTTTTTTGTGTAAAGCGGAAATGTTTGCTGATTTCCAAGATGCTGGCAGATGACCTTGAGCAAAAGAGAGGGTTAAAAGAACAGAGAGGGTGAGATAGAGCGGCAGAGCAGGATTTTAGGACCCGTGGGCTGATGCCATCTGGTCCAGTTGCAGAATCAGAGTCGAGGTTTGACAAAAACTTCTCCACCTTGTCAGGAGAGAATGACACAGAGTCCAGGAGCAGTTGGGTACGACCGGGTAAGGTGGGAACAGAGAGAGATGGGTTTGGGACACAAGATTTTGAGGGAAACACAGAATTGAGGCATTCAGCTTTTTCACATGTGGTGTCAACTGTGTAGCCATTTGAGGTAAGGGAGGGGATGGAGGGGGAACAAACACCAGAAACGGATTTGACCAGACGCCACCAGGATTTGGAGGAGGGAGGAGTTTGAGTTTGAAGGCTTTACTTTCTTAAATCCATAATCCTTTGTGCTGTGCTCTAATTGTTTTGGCTTTGCTCTTTCTAAACTGATAATGTGCTTTCTTGGCAGCAATAATAGCTGTAACTGCAGTTTGGCACGAACACCCATTGTTTGGACATTGTATTAAGCTTTAGGGGTGAGATTGTAGCTGCTACTATGAAAATGGTTCTAGCTTTTATTTTGCACTTCATTGCTTTGAAAATCCATGACCCGAGTAATTTTGCATTGGGCGGCCAATGATGCATCATTGCCATTTGGGGTAACCTGCATTTTGAAACAAAATGCCGTTATTCAAGGAGTGCATTTCTATTCCTCGCGGAATTGCTTCATTCTGGGTGCACTTGATAACCTGAATTCCATCTCATTTTGAATGGGGATGCCTTTGTGAAACGATGTTGGCTTAATTAGTCATCTAATTTGTTTTGAAATATTCTACTCGTGATAAATGATCATTATAGCTTGATTACAACAGGGATAATAGGCTCTTGTTGAAATAGGATCAACCAGACTCAGTGGCTTCATGGTTCGAGCATGTGATCTGAGTTTGGGAGGTTGGCTGTTTGAACTCCGGCTGAGTCAAAACAAACCAAAGCGCAGGCTTTGATTGAAATTTAAATAATTTATTTGTCTACAAAATCTAGAAAATTGCACTGCCTAACAAAACTCACAATCTTGGTATAAATATTGTACAATTAATTACCTCCTCCACCGTAGGTGGAAGGAGGTTATGTTTTCACCCCTGTCTGTTTGTCTGTTTGTTTGACTGTGAACAAGATATCTCAAAAAGTTGTGGACGGATTCCGACGAAATTTGGCAGAGAGGTTGGGTATGTGAAAAGGACGAAATGATTACATTTTGGTGAAGATCCGGATCCGGCTCGTATAATTTTTTAAGGGATTCTTCGCCATAGAGTGATAGGGTTAAAGCCGGTACATATCAAGCAGGATAACTCAAAAAGTTGTGGACGGATTTGGACGAAACGTGGTGGTCAGGTTGTGTGTGAGACAAGGAAGAATGGATTCGATTTTGGTGAAGATCTGAATATGGATTCGGACACGTGAATTGTTTAATTTTTAAGTGATTCTTCACCATTGAGAGATCGGATGAAAAGCGACATACAACATGATATTTTAAAAAGTTATGGAGAAGTTATGACTGAACTTGGTGGACAAGTTTGTTAGGTGACAATAAGAAGCAGATTAAATTTTGGTTCATGTCTGAATCCAGATCCGGCCTACCAGTGGGATACAAAACATAAACTGTTCAGCCTGGCGGAGGTATGCACTCTACCGAGTGCCGTTCTAGTTTCCAATCGCAATTAAAATAATAAATGATATTAAAAAAACAATAGCAATGGTAGATACACCAAAAAACCAATGTCTATCAAAATTGCACAAAGAGAACAACAATTCAACAGGACAACTACAATATCCCCCACTGTCACCCTCTGCCCCATTAATATTACCAACTTTCATTAAAAACACGAACAGAAAAGAGTGCAAATGATTTCAAAAAGATATACTAGTTCTGCACGTCAAACCTCTTGACCTCCTACCAGACCGCATCTGTTCATAAAACTTGTGTAGTGAGTGAATACTATTTTGCATCATGGATTTAGCCCTCTTTAGAACTCGTTTGAGAATTCTCACTTGTGTTGGGCCGAATGTCCTTCTGCGTTGAAGTTCCTTGTAAGGCAACTCGTATTATTGTAATGTCTTGCAATTGTATTTGAAAATAATTTCCTGATTATATTGGTTCCATCCGCAAATTAATGCCAAAGTTTTTATTGCCATAATTAGCATAATATATCCTTGGCAAAAAAAGAAACGCAAGTTGATGAGACGCATTTTTTTTTTAATGTGCATTGTTGTGCACAAATTATCAATGACAAAGATTTGTAATACCATTTTAAGCACCTGTATTTTCAACCACATTTCTTGAGCGTCATGCCTCACTGAACCACCACAATGGGGGTTGAATGGATTTTCAAACAATCACTTACTGTGGCTTCCAAGGCTAAATTGCATAAGAATGTTGATGTTCCTGTGGTAGTCTATGGTCCATGGAGGCTTGAACCGAATTCACTCAGCAGACGACAATGCCACGAGTTGTTAGGGTAGGGTTAGGGTATGGTAGGGTGGGGTAGGGTAGGGTTTGGTTCGGGTTTGGTTCGGTTTGGGTTCGGGTTTGTTTAGGGTTTGGTTAGGGTTGGGTTAGGGTTGGGTAGGGTAGGGTAGTGTTAGGGTTAGGTTAGGGTTAGGGTTAGTTGTTAGGGTTAGGGTTGGGGTTAGGGTTGTTGTTAGGGTTGGGGTTAGGGTTGTTGTTAGGGTTGTTAGGGTTTGGGTTAGGGTAGAGTAGGCTTTGACATAAAAACTTGCGTTTCTTTTTTTGCCAAGTGTACGTATAATTGGAAATATTTTTGCCAATAAACTGGAAAGTACGTATAATTTGACACGCATGAAACGATGGATATGCCTCCGCCCACATTAGATGTCAACCAACTGTTACGCTTGATCTCAATTAAAAGTCACATGGAAAGTCAAAGGTCATCTAAGACAGTGCGAGAGAGGAAAGACGGATAAGTAGGAGAGAGACAACATCAGATGCTTCTAACTCGAGTTAATGTCTGCAAAATGATTTTCAAAGGCAACTTTACTTTTGACCTTTGATCCGTTGAATCGAGAATTGAATCGGTTCATCTTTGCATTGCAGTACATACTTGTGCCAAGCTTGGTCGAAATCCCTTCAGTGGTTGACAAGTTATTGGGGTAATCAAATGATTTCAATTAAAGGTCACATGGGCTTTGACCTTTGACCACAAAATCGAATCGGTTCATCTTTGCATCATGGTACATACTTGTATTATGTTTGGTCAAAATGCTTTCTGCGGTTCACAAGTCATCATCGTAATTAAAATATGGCACGCCCAGTCGCCCACACCCACAGACTGACACACAAGCAGATGGACAACACAAAAACACAATGCCTCTGGCCTTCAGTTCTGAGGCATAAAATGTCGAAATACAGTACTTATTATTGACCTCGATGAAAGAGACATGTTTACTCAGGTGTCATTAAATTTAGAGCTTATACTGTAATCATGTTGCTTGCATAACATGAGTATTGATATAAAAATGTTTCCTTGTACCTCAAGTATACATTTTCTGTTTTATTATAGTTTGATTTTTTATTTCATTTCGAATGTTACATTTGCAAAATAGCAGAATTTCTATCCCTCTTTCCCACCCATTACCTTTCACCCATCTGAGGCTATAGTAAATATAGTATACATGTACCTTCCCTCTCTCCTCCCTTTACCACCTCCTCACAAGCTGTAATCTCTATTTTCATTCTCTCTCTTATCTTCACTCCTTAATGTAAGGTTTCCATTTATTTCCTTTCACTACAATTCTTCCTTTTCCACATCTTGTATGTAGATGACTCCTCAGCATTATAATATACGTTTGACCCTCAACTTTTAACAGACAAGTATATAAACCCAGATCCTCAATGAGACATGAGTAATCTCAGAATTATTATTATTTTAATTCGTAATGTGTAATTTCGGATGAAGTTTAGAAAAACACATGGCCCTCTTCACGAGGGCTACATTCCCGGAAAACCTCGTGGATGCATAATTTGCAAATACAGATACCTTGGTTTAATGGGGAAAAAGGGGGTTAGGTTCCTGGATCAGACTGAATGTAGGGGGGAATTGTAAATGTTTAAGAACAATTATTTAAATAAACGAAAACTGCCACTTTATAACTGCTGTCAGTGATGACCGGGTACCACGACGAGCCCGCTTTGAAACATCCCCCGCATTGATACACCCCCGCTTTGATACAAACCCGCATCGATACAACCCCACTTTGATCCAACCTCACTTTGATCGGATACATGACACATGCTGTCCTCTTTTTAAAAAATTGGATTCAGAGTTGAATTTCAAAAATTCAATTCAAAGGAATAAAAAAAATAAAAAAAACTCATTCAAGATAAATTTTTCAAATGGCTGCCAGAAATTATGACCAATGACATTTGACTTATCAAACTATATTCCGAAATCGAAACTCGTTGATCCATGTGCGTGAAGTTTCACATTGATCTTTTAAGACGTTCTGGAGAAGATACAATTGCAAGGTTTCTTCTTTTTTTTTTTTTTTTTTTTTTTTTTTTTTTTGTATACAAGATCGATGCTCGTGAAAGAGCGAACATTAATCACACAGAAAGACAAACCGACACATAAAACATAACATAGGGAGCGGTAGACAAGATGGGGAGAGAGGGGGAAGGACACAAACACAACATTTGAGAGCAGGGACCGAGAGACATGGAGACATCGAGAGATCTGAGAGAGGGTGAGGGCTTTGGGGGGGGGGGCGTGGGAAGGGGGCAGTGGGAGAGGTATAAAACATATGGACACTGCCAGGACTTCCAGGAAAGAAGTTGGAATTTCAAACAAGGTGGATCTGGGGTGAATTAGCGGGGGTAGAAAAGATCAAGGTTTTGGATGGGGGAAGATAAGAGATGGTGGTGAACAGCTGTTTTAAAGACCTGGAGGGAGGAGTGGGATTGAAGGGAGTGAGGGAGTTTGTTCCAGAGGCGGGAGAAAAGAGGAATGAAAGAGTGAAGGTGAGCGGAGAGCCGAGATTTCGGCAGTTTAACCATCAGAGGGTTGCTGGCAGATCTTGTGCGACCTGTAGGAATATTTGGGGGACAGAGCACAGAGAGAGCTGGGGGTGCAAGGCCGGAGAGGAGTCGGTAGAAGACAGAAAGACCACCTACCTGCCTGCGGTGAGTGAGTGAAAGGCCCTCAGAGATAGCTTCATCGCGGGAGATTCCAATAATTCTGAAAGCTTTGGTTTCAACAGCGTGAAGCCGAGCTAGGTGTGAGGCAGGAGCACCGGCCCATAGGGGAGAACAGTATTCCATTGAGCTGCGGATGAAAGCCTTGTATGTGGTGAGGAGCTCAGGTGTGCCGAGGAAGGACTTCGCACGACGGAGGATGCCCAGTCGGCGACTGGCTTTGGAGGCCAGCTTGGAAATGTGGTTTTCCCAAGAAAGATCATGGCAGATAGTGAGACCCAAAATCTTGAGCGACAGAACTTCTTGGAGAGGATTGTTGAGAAAGTAGATGGGAGGGTTGTCCAGTCGATCTTTTCGGAGAGACATAGTAAGAGTGTGAGATTTGTCAGGATTGAAAGACATGTTCCACTTGTTTGACCAGTCTGTGATTTTGTCCAGGTCTTCAGAGAGTGAGGAGGCAGCAGACTGCCGATCTGAGGGAAGAGGAATGGAGCGGCAGAGAGTGGAGTCATCAGCAAAGAGATAGAGAGGATTTTCGAGAGAGTCAGAGAGATCATTGATGAAGACCAGAAAAAGCACGGGGCCCAGAACACTGCCTTGGGGAACTCCAGCCTGAACAGGAAGAGGAGATGAGAGAAACCCATTCAGGGCCACACGTTGACGACGACTATAGAGGAAGTCCGCCAGCCATGCGTGGAGATTTCCATGGATACCAAAGGAGGAGAGTTTGGTGAGCAGAGCGGGGTGCCAGACCGTGTCGAAGGCACGTGATATGTCGAGGGAGACAGCTCTAATTTCCTGTTTGGCATTGAGGACCTCCATCCATTGTTGAGACAGCAGAAGCAGCATGTCCAGAGTAGAGTGACCTGGTCTGAAACCAAATTGATGATCAGAGATCAAGCCATTGGAGAAGAGGAAAGATTTCATATCAGAAGCAATGATGGATTCCATGACTTTGCTGATAATTGGGAGAAGGCTGATTGGTCTGTAGTTGCTAGGATCTGTTTTTGCACCTTTTTTGTGCAAAGCGGTGATGTTGGCTGATTTCCAAGCAGATGGCAGTTGACCTTGAGCAAAAGAGAGGGTGAAGAGAACAGAGAGAGGGTGAGATAGAGCAGCAGAGCAGGATTTTAGGACCCGTGGGCTGATGCCGTCGGGTCCAGTTGCAGAATCAGAGTCGAGGGTTGACAGAAACTTTTCCACCTTGTCAGGAGGAAAGGACACGGAGTCCAGAAGCAGCAGGGTACGACTGGGTATGGTGGGTACAGAGAGGGATGGGTTTGGGACACAAGATTTAGAGGCAAACACAGAGTTGAGGCATTCAGCTTTTTCACGTGCGGAGTCAGCTGTGTAGCCGTTTGAGGTAAGGGAGGGGATGGAGGGGGAACAAACACCAGAAACGGATTTGACCAGATGCCACCAGGATTTGGAAGAGGGAGACAGATAAGAGAGTTCGGTCTTGAGAACGGAGAGATATTGTTTCCTGGCTCTCCTGAGGGTGGACACACACTTGTTTCGGGCTTTGTGAAAGGAAATGAGATTTCCTTCCGTTGGATTTGCTTTCCAGGAGACGAAGGCAAGTTGTTTCTGGGCAACAGCCTCACCACAAGATTCCGTGTACCATGGACGGGAGGAAGGGTATGACAACTGAAGACGAGATGGGATAAATCTGTGCATGAGAGAGAGCAATTTACTTTGGAAGAATTCCCAGGATGAGTTGATGTCAGAGGTGGTAGAGATGGGAGACCAGTCCAGATGATTGATGGCTGCTTGAAGACCGTGCCAGTTGGCCTGAGTGAAATGCCAGACTCGTCGACGCTGAGCAGGCTCCCTGAGGATGGTCAGAGAGATGTCCACTTTAACAAGGACATGATCAGATGATCCGATCGGAGCAGAAGAAGAGCAGCAGACATTTTCAGGGAAGTTAGTCATAACCAAGTCCAGAAGAGAAGATGTTCCGTTGACTGAGATCCGGGTCGGGAAATTGACAGATTGTGTCAGTCCCAGTGAGTCGCAGAAGTCCTTTGCTGAGGAGCCATGGCTGGTGAGAGAGGTACCCACACCCAGCCAACTGGCATGATGACAGTTGAAATCACCACATATGAGGAAGAGAGAGTTGGGATGAGTAGATAGAAGTTGGTCCATATCTTCAGACAGCGAGATGTAGATGGAGTCATCACTGTTTGGTGGACGGTACAACAAACATATGAACAAGAGGTGGGAGCGAAGGGGAAGCCGTAGCCAGAGGTATTCCTGGGGGTGAGGTGGAGAGAGTGCAGTGCAGGGCGAGTGAGGAAGAGAGTTTTTGAAAAAGATAGCAACCCCGCCTCCAGGACGAGGCTCAGGTCTATCATACCGGAGGAGGGAGTAGCCCGGGAGAGATACTATGGAATCAGAGACATCATAAAGGAGGAAAGTTTCTGTTAAGCAGATCACGTCTGGTTTGACAGAAGCAACCTGTATGGAGAGATCAGTTAAGTTTGAACGAAGGCCCCGGATGTTTGAGGTCCATACCGTTAATGAAGAGGAAGGGGGAGCATCAGATACAGAACAGGGGGGAGGAGGGGTAGGGTAAGATGTGGAAGAGGTGGAAGAGGTGGGGAGAGCTGTTGAAGGTGTGTCAGAGATTTCAGAATAGCTCGGAGAAAGGGAAGGATGGGGCGGACAAAAGGTTTGATGGTGATTGGGTGAGCCACAATGAGGTGTTATTTGAGGAGGGGGGAGAGCGAGGCAGAAGGTTGGGGGAGATGGAGGTGAGAGTTTGAAGGGGGAAGAAGCGGGGAGGACGCTTTGAGGAGGGGGAGTGAGAGGGGGGAAATTGAGAAGCAATGAGGGTGGGGAGATTTGAAGGGGAGGGGTGTGGGGGGAGTTTGGGAGGGAAGGGACAAGGGGAGGGATTTGAAAGGGATGGGATATGGGGGAGATTTGGAGGGGAGGGGTGAGGCAGGAGTCTCGGAGGGGAGGGGCGAGGGGGCGTCTTGGCGGGGAGGGGTGAGGGGGTAGTTTAGGAGGGAGGGGGCAAGGGGGGAGATTTGAAAGGGATGGGTGATGGGGAAGATTTGGAGGGGAGGGGTGATGGGGAAGATTTGGAGGGGAGGGGTTATGGGGAAGATTTGGAGGGGAGGGGTGAGATTGGATTTTTGAAAGTGTACGATTTATGGGAAACGAACATTTATTGCAAAATGAGTTTCTTGTGACCTTCGAGTTAAAAATACGTTTAAGGACGCTGGATGGAGGATGGAGTGCAGGAGAGTTTAGGGAATGTAGAAAAAAGGCACTATAGGAGATGGATATTTTTTTTGGGATGAATTGATTTGGTGAGCAAGTCGAAAGCAGCCTTTTAAAGAAGAAGAAGAAAAAGGTGTTATAAAATATGACGGAATACATAACTTCAGGGGAAAGTGTAAACATTGAAGGTTAATGAGTGAAAACTATCTGGGGAAATGGGGGAGAAACACGTGGTCGAAGAACGAACGAACGAATAAGAATGAATAAACGAATGAGAACAGAGAAGGAAATGTTTTTTTTTTTTTTTTTTTTTTTTTTTTGAGTTGAGATTTACACAAGGAAGTAGGCTATGGGTGAAAAGACTGGGAATACAGAGAACGAAAGTTATTGGATCACAAACGACGGACCACTGAGAGAAAAACAAAGCCTCAAGGTTGTACAGTGCACACTGTACAAGGCCTTGCTCGCGACACGGCAAACAGACGATCAATTTATGAAAGATAAACACCGAGAAACAACCAAAGTTGCACACAATAACTTCACACACCGAAAGATAAATACAGTTTCGACAAAATACAATTGTGAACAGACTTAACTTCGAAAAACGTGGAGACCGTGTGGAGCTTCTTCTTCAAATAATTAATACATTCTGCCTGCCAGACCATGCGACCGATCACGTTTAAAATTTTTAATGTGTATTTCCCTTGACAACTCCATCTAGCTTGTAAAGTTTGACTTAAACAGCTCAAGCTGTTTCAAAAAAACAATTCAAAAGGATCCCAGATTTAAAAAATGAAATAATTATGGCTGCCAGACCAGATCTGACCGAAGTAAAACGTTGACCATCACTGGCTTTAAAGGAAATACTTTTAAATATATTTCATTGTACTGATGCTACTTTTGGTCAGGAATCCTATTTTAACAAATGAATCTCAACACGATATAACAAATGGTGATTATGTACATTTATTTTTGGGGGGATATGTTTTGTGTAATTGATAAAACTAGTTGAGCCCACAGAACTTACGAACAACAGGCGGGGAGGATTCCATGTGGGGGAGCACTTCGTCAAGAGAATACACAGTTCCATGGGGGTAAATAGAATCAAAGAACATACATACAATTATTACCTCTCTGAATACAAAGACTATATACATTCCAGTATGCAAAATGGGTACAAACTTTGACACCACAGCCACCGCACCATGCCTCTTACAACTCAAACCCATTCTTCACCCAGAGGAGAATTGTACCTCAGTGGTTGAGGTGTGTGTGGATCCTCCTCTTATGATAATAGGTTGTGCAGCGAAATGCTGTTCGATTTTGAAGTAAACATTGCTGTCAAATTGTACATCTCGCAAATCGCCTTTATCTCCAGGCTACCTGCAAATACGCAAAGACACCCAATGTACGCTCGATATTGGTCTACACATTTATGGTATTCCATCTGGGCCACATGAATCAACCATCCCTGCAAAAAAACAAACAAATATTACCTTTTACATATTACCTTCATAACAACAACAACACCTACACCTCCAATAACAGGATCACTCTGGAAAAATAAATATTACCTTGTACATATTTCCCTCTTAACAACAACAACATCATGATCACTTCAGAGAAAAAAAAAAATACCTAGGCAGTGATCAATGTATTATTTTCATATATTACCTTCACAACAACAACAACAACAATAACACAATCGCTTGGGAGAAAGAAGCCGTTTGAGGCTTGAAGGCCTAAAGCCTGAGGACCGTAAGTACTATGGCCTTCTCAAGGCCTGTGCTGGCTAACGGCGGCAACCGTTCGATATATATTTGATGATTCTTGCTTTACACTGAAAGGAAAACTGAAATAGAAGGCATAACGATTGTGAATACTGTATATCGCTTCCGCAGATTGCTTGGGCTGACCTGGGCATGAACATGGCGGCCGAGGCAAGCTGTCCGGCCAATGGGTGTAAGGCAGTCCTTTGATGGTCTGCCCATCGATTTACTAATACATACATAGTCTGTCCAAACACAGTTCAGCTACTTAGATATGGATGTCGATCCAATGTGAAAAACTGAAGTAAAACGATGGCCAGTTAAGTGCTGAATTAATTAAAATGTATACTTTTTAGGGTGTTGCCTCAATACTATGTTTTGCTTGCCAGTCCTGGATGGTGTGTATGTGCATGCGCGCATGTGCATGCGCATCTTTTGTTGTGCAAAAGCTTATCGTAGTGAGTTGCAACTGTCCAAAACACAAATATTTTTGTTCTTTTTTGGAATATCTACCATTTGTGTACATTTGTACAGATGTTATATGTGTCCACCTCATAAGGACTATTGAGGAGTAAGGTTTTGAAGGGTAATCTTTTTGCACGACTGTGTGTTCACTATGGTCAACAGACCCAAAATATTTTGAGGACGCAAAAGACCCATAAGACCCCGATGACTCGAAAGTTCCCAAGGACTCCAATGACTCAGAACACCTCGAGAACCCAAAAGACCCAAAGGACTCCAAGGACCCTGAAGACCTAAAACACCCAGAGGACCCCGAAGACCTAAAACACCCAGAGGACACAAAGGACTCAAAAGACCCAGAGGACCCAAAATACCCAAAAGACCCCGATAACCCAAAATATCCCGAGGACCCAAAGAGCCCAAGATAAGAATAATTACGTCTCTTCTATTGGAGTTGTAGATGGTGACTTGCAAACTGAGCCTCAAGGGCGGTGTACAGAAGCATTTTGTTTAAATAACAATAAATACAAAGTGTAGGGGGGTGAAATTCACTGCACGTGATGTGCAATGCACACAGTGTAAACAGAGTCTTCGTTTATGTCTGCAGGATGTCTAATAAATAAAGAAGATATAAGCACAGCTGACAGACACTATGCCGAGGCTTCAGACTTTGGCATGCTCACGTGGCTGTACTGTCGAAACAAAACGTCCCAGACTATAAAGAAAATAGGGTCACATTCGTACATATAGTGTTTTAAAATAATGCTTTTTCTTTCTATGAAACGTCATAATCTTCGAGTCTCCTTGAATATTTCAAATAAAATAGCTCAAACGCGTCATGTTTGACGGGCCTCTATCCTAGTACAAGATATAATTAGCAAGAAAGTATATAAATATATTTTTTATTTTAATTTGATGTAAACTTCATTGGAGTTTTTGTTCTTGTATGTCTTGAATTATTCCAAGTATCTCGTTTATATATATTTTTGGAATGCCGCTTGTGTCTGATTGTAGTAATAAATCTACCATATAAGTTGGATAACAATTGTAATTACAACTGATGTTGCTCTTCGAGTCTGCCAATTGAGAAAAACAAACAAACAACTTTTCTCACTAAGTAATTATGCATAATGACTGCATGCATAACAGTCATCCTGCCTTACAATAAATTTGATATGTGCCATTTTGCATTTTGATAATGCATCGCCCTCTGGGTAAATCAAAGCAAATTGTTATTAATTACTCGAGTGATGCTGAGATGTGTTCTTTGTCAGTTTTTTTTTCTTTGAATCTGATGCAAGTATTTTGCCACAAGCATCAAGCCTGGTGTTGGCTTAGCGGTTAGGGTGCCGGCTTGGGATCCTCGGATCCTGGGTTCGAATCCCGGTCGATCGTTGAATTAACACGAGGGGGGTTGACTCAGCCTGTCATCCTTCTGAGGTCGGCAAATTGAGTACCAGCTCACTGGTAATTCCCTGTGTGTCACAAGAGGTGACCAACAGGGTTGGCGGCAGGAAGGGCATCCGGCCATAAAACATTGCTTCAAAAAGGGGACCACAGTGCCCGAAAAAGGCCAACCCCTGCTCTGCGGGGAAAAATGGCCTCTAAAGGTGGTTCTTCTTTCTTCTTCATCAAGCGTCATACTTGCACACAGTTGTACCAGACAACGGTCGGTGATTTTAGGAACATCTTATATGGGCCATTTTTTAAATCTGCAGCATAGACCGTTAAAAAATGGCTCTGAAGTTAAAGGTGGAAAACCTTCAAAAGTATCCGATAACAGCCATTTAAACGTTTGGGTTGGATTTGATCTGAAAAGGGTGCTTGGCAATTAATTTGCAGCGTTGTATTTGCCAGCTGTAGAAGAGATTGGAATAATCAATTTTGAATTCCAGTTGCAGTTGGAATAGTCAACTTTTTGACCATAAAATTGTGCCGGCATATTTCGATGAGCATCGATCTCCATAATTTAGCAATTGAAATTCTAATTGGATCGATCTGTGTGTGTGTGTGTGCTTTTTTTTTTTTTTCTATTGTGAACATTTTTGTGAACTCCATGAATGCACATCCTTAAGGACAACTGGAATCCTGTACACCTCGGTGCTTCAAGATGCTAACGTGTTTTGTTTTTTATTACCTCACTGCCCACTTTAATCTTGCACATTAAAGGCTAGAACGAGCAATCAAAGATTGTATTTCATCTCCCCCGTACTTGTTTTGTGTGGTTTTATAGTTTGTATTTTTTAGATGTATGGTACTCACATTCTAATTGTACATAGTTTATAGATTTATTCACATTATAAATGTACATACAATCTTGGCCAAAAATATTGGCACCCTTGCACTCTTTTCAAATAATGCACTATTTCTTCCAGAAAATTGTTGAAATTAAAAAATATTTTGGTATCTACATATGTATCTCTTTGGTTTGCAGTGGAACAAAACAAAAAAAGCTGAATAAATTACTAGATCTTAGCTTATTCCACACAGAAATCCTAAAATGGCCAGGACAATATTAGCACCTTTAAGAAGTTGTGAGAAATAATTAGATTTCAAGCAGGTGATTCTCCTTTACTTTGTAATTGAACTCACCTATGGTGAGTTGCAGGTGCCTGCAATATAAAAATCACTCATTCAACCAGTTTGAATGGAGAAAAGGAGTCATTCTGCTGTTTCTGTCACTGTGTGTACTGCAATGAGCATGGAGAAAAGAAAGAAAACCAGAGAATTGTCTGAGGAGGTCAGACACACGATTGCAGCCAAGCATGGACAATCTCAAGGCTACAAGTCCATCTCCAGCGACCTTGATATTCCTGTGTCCACCGTACGCAATGCTATCGGGAAGTTTAAGGCCCATGGCACTGTAGCAAACCTCCCTGGACGTGGCCGCAAGAGAAAACTTGATCGAAGATTGCAGCGAAGGATTGTTTGAATGGTGGAGAAAGCACCTCGATCAACTGCCAAACAGATTCAAGCTGACCTTCAGGCACAAGGTACGACAGTTTCAACTCACACCATCCGTCACCAAATCAAAGAAAGGGGGTTCTATCGTAGGAGACCCAGGAGGACCCCACTGCTGAGAGAGAGACAAAAGAAAGCCCGACTGGAGTTTTCCAAAACACACTTGAACAAGCAAAAATCCTTCTGGGAGAATGTCCTGTTGACAGATGAGACCAAATTAGAGCTTTTTGGTAAAGCACATCATCTCTATGTTTACAGAAAACAACATGAAGTGTTCAAATAAAAGAACACCTTCCCTACAGTCAAACATGGAGGAGGTTCAGTGATGTTTTGGGGTTGCTGTGCTGCCTCTGGCACTGGCTGTCCTGAATGTGTGCATGGCATCATGAAATCAGGAGATTACCAAGGCATTTTGGAGCGCAATGTTTAACCTAGTATTAGAATGCTGGTCCTTCATCAAAGGTCATGGGTCTTGCAGCAGGACAATGACCCCAAAACACTTCAAAAAGCACCCAGGAATGGTTCAAGATAAAATGCTGGACTGTTCTGAAGTGGCCAGCAATGAGTTCAGATCTAAATCCCATTGAACACCTGTGGGGAGATTTGAAATCAGCAGTTGGGAGAAGACACCCTTCAAATCTGGGAGAACAGGAGCAGTTTGCACAAGAAGAGTGGGCCAAGCTGCCAGTAAAGAGGAGTAGGAAACTCATTCATGGCTATAGGAAGCGCTTGACTGCAATTATTTTGTCCAAAGGCTGTGCTACCAAATATTAAGTCTCGGGTGTCAATAATTTTGTCAATGCCATTTTTTATTTTCTTTAATTTTATTTTCTTTGATTTAAAAGGATACATTAAGTTCTGAATCAAAAGGAAAGTTTCTGTAATATTGACAGTGAAATAGAGAATTGTGGAGACCAAATACTTTTGTCAATTTCAACATATCTTTAGGAAAATTGTGAGTTATTTGAAAAACGTGCAAAGGTGCCAATACTTTTGGCCACGACTGTAGTTTATAGATGTATTCACATTCTAAATGTACATAGTCTATATATGTATTCACATTCTAATTACCTCCGCCACCAAAGGTGAATGGAGGTTATGTGTTTTCACCCCTGTCTGTATGTTTGTCCGTTTGTGAACAAAATATCTCAAAAACTTGTGGACGGATTCAGACGAAATTTGGGAGCGATGTAGCGTATGTGACAAGGACGAAATATTTAAATTTTGGTGAAGATCCGGATTCGGATCCGGCTACTAGAATTTTGAAAGTGATTTTTCACCATTGGGAGAGAGGGCCAAAACGATACAGAGCAGGATATCTCAAAAGGTTGTGGGCGGCTTTGGACGAAACTTGGTGGACCGGTTTGGTGTCTGACAAGGACAATTCGATTCGATCTTCGTGAAGATCTGAATATGGATTTGGATATGAGGGTTTAATTTTTAAGTGATTCTTCACCATTGGGAGATAGGGCCAAAAACGAAACATAGCAGGATATCTCAAAAAGTTATGGATGGATTTGGACGAACCTTGTTGGACAGGTTGTGTGTGTGACAAGGAAAAATCGATTCAATTTTGGTGAAGATCCGGATCCGGATCCAGGTTGTAGAATTTTTTACGTGATTCTTCATCATTGAGTGATATGACCAACCAGGCGGAGGTATGCTCTCTATTGAGTGCGGTTCTAGTTGTACATGCTTTATAGACAATAGGAGGGAGGCCCGTTGCTCCATTGGACCAAACTTTCTTTGGTCTTCACCGCATTCTAGCATAACTGCCTACCGGACCTGAAGGGGACTTTTCTGTCATCTGGGTATTTCGGGTCCTCAGGGACTTTTGTGTCCTCGGGAACTTTTGGGTCATTTGGGACTTTTGGGTTTCCTGGGTCTTTAGGAGTCTTGAGGATCTTTGGGGTCTTTGGGGTCTTTTAGGGTATTTGAAGGTCGAAGGGGTCTCAGCGGTCTAAAGAGTTAAAAGGTACATTTCAATAGTACGTAATTAATAGACACAAAAAAGTATGACACACACACACACACACACACACACACACACCCACACACAAAGGTGGATACAGTGAGACCTGGGAAGGCTCCCTTCCGAATTCTGAAAGCCGCATTTGGAGCTAACACCCAACGACACACACACACACACACACACACACACACACACACACACACACACACACACACACCTATATACACACCTATATACACACCTATATACACACCTATATACACACCTATATACACACCTATATACACACCTATATACACACCTATATACACACCTATATACACACATATACACACACATATACACACACATATACACACACATATACACACACATACACACACACATACACACACACATACACACACACATACACACACATATACACACACATATATACACACATATATACACACATATATACACACATATATATATACACACATATATACACACATATATACACACATATATACACACATATATACACACATATATACACACATATATACACACATATATACACACATATATACACACATATATACACACATATATATACACACATATATACACACATATATACACACATATATACACACATATATACACACATATACACACACATATAGTCATATACACACACATACACACAC
This sequence comes from Myxine glutinosa, assembly GCF_964187855.1. NCBI lineage: Eukaryota > Metazoa > Chordata > Myxini > Myxiniformes > Myxinidae > Myxine > Myxine glutinosa. Next base: position 83,715,586 of record NC_136267.1, on the reverse strand, counting down.
ACCTCATGCATTTATTGTCGATACTCGCCTTCTAATTGTACGTATTTTATAGACGTACTCTCATTCGAATTGTATGTATTTTATAGACGTAATCGCATTCTAATTGCACATACTTTAAAGATCTACTCAGTTGAAAAAAAAGAATGTGTACGACTGGCTACCACTATGTGGTGTTTTTGGCCTGCGGGAGCAAAGTGGGGTTTTTGGCCTGCGGGAGCACATTCAGACAAACGGATCCAAATGCAATACCCTCTCCTTTGCCAAGGGTAACTAGAACGGCACTCAGTAGAGCGTATACCTCTGCCAGGCTGAACAGTTTACGTTTTGTATCCCACTGATGGACCGGATCTGGATTCGGACCTGAACCAAATTCTAATCGGCTTGTTCTTGTCACCTAACAAACCCATCCACCAAGTTTTGTAATAATCCGTCCACAATTATTTGAGATATCCTGCTGTTTGTAGTTTTTAGCCTCATCTCTCAATGTTGAAGAATCACTTTAAAATTCTCGTATCCGGATCCGGATCTTCACCAAAATCTATTCAATTCGTCGCTGTCTCACCACACCCGTCATGTCCACCAAGTTTCGCCCGATTCTGTCCACAACATTTTGAGATATCTTCTTCACAACAGACAGATGGGTACAAACATAACCTCCGTCCACCTTTGGTGGTGGAGGTAATTAATTATTTGAGGCAAAGATGAAATATTTCTGAAGGTGCAACAGGAATAAAAATGTCATATGTGTAAAGTAATGCATAAGCTGCTGGTTGTTTGCATTTGTTTCATTGTGATTTTGCAACATATTTTAATTGCCATATATCAAGTTGTTTGCAGATTTATTCCATCATCTTGAGGCTGCATGTTGCTACAAGCATGAATTAAATGACAAAATAATTTGTGACCATGCTGGTGATTGCCTTAACACAATAATAATGCTGGCCTGTTGCTCTCAAAATGCAGATGGTTTTGTGCCTTTTTTAACCGCCTCTCCTCTGGTCTAACTCCCTTTGCTCTCTGATCCCTCCCCAGCTCCTGCAGGACACGCTCGTTTTTCCAGTTTAAACTCCCACAATTCAAGCTTTCTACTCGTTTGTTTCTCCCGTCTGTGGAATTGCCTTTGTGAGATGGTTCCTTAACACTCTTACCTCCAGGCCTTCAACCAAGCTACCTTCTCCTTCTCATGTCATTCCCCATTCTCTCCCATGATCTTATCTTCACCTGTTAAGCCTTCCTAACCTAACCCTCTTGCTTGCTGGTTTAATGTGTTTCTTCCCCTTCCCTTCCTCCTCTTTTCATGTTTGTTCTTTCATTTACTTGTTTTGTGCAACTGACTTTTTTGGCCAAGGGTTTGGGAGGAGATAGGGTGTGGATGGAAATGTGAAAGCAATTTCCAGAGTTAGACGTGATGTTGAGAGGTCAAAGTAAAAATGGGTTTGAGGTGTAAGAGGCATGGTGTGGTGGCTGTGGTGTCAAAGTTTGCACCCATTTTGCATACTGGAATGTATATAGTCTCTGTATTCAGAGAGGTAATACTGCAGAGGCAATGTCCAACAGGATGGTGCAGAGGTAGCGCATTTACCTTTGAGCTGCCAACTTTGGGTTTAAAATCTTGGCTTGACAATAGACAGGCAGAATGCTTCTTTACAGGCAGAGTTTGCATCAAGGTGTTTCGTCCCTCGGACCCTTCTGCTACCTTTAGTTGGTGGACGTTAAAGATTCCACCGTATTCCGAGAACAGTATGTTCAGGTTATCTCGGGCATCTTGAACAAATTTCAAGTACCTGCTTTAAACTATGGTAGGCAGTAGTCTGGTCCTCTCAAATGTTCCTTGGCATGAGGTTAAACTTCTTGCTGTCTCAAGAGTTGTGGTTGCTGTGTGGGTTGCAGCTCCTACACCATAAACATATTTATCTACCAAAGTATTTGTATGAGGGCCAGTCAATAAGTAACCTTAAAATGGCGATATAAATTCGAGAATGTAATGTGTGCAGTTGTAGACGACGTATGTTATCTATGGGTAAGAGTCATGTTTTGCCTGTTTTAGATCTGGCAACATTGAGCGTCGGACGTCAGTAGAGCAGTTCCAAGACGGCGGCTCCCTTAGAAGCATGCACCAGAGAGGAGCAACGTTCTGTCATCTGTTTATCGGGAAGTGGAGGTGTGAATCCCAGTGAAATCCATCGCAGAATGAAGATATATGGTGATGCATGTTTATCGCTGCAGCAGGTGTACGACTGGGACAGGCAGTTTAAAAGTGGAGTGTCCAGTGTGGCAGACGCTGCTCATTCAGGCCGGCCTCACACAGCCAACACACCATAAATGGTTGCAGTAGTTGAGCGCGTGCTAAGGGAAAACCGTCACATTACGCTGGATGAAGTGGTCTCTGAATTGAGCATTAACCATGGTTCAGCACACCATATCATTCACAACGTGCTGGGGTTCCGCAAAGTGTCTGCAAGGTGGGTGTCGAGACGACTCATACCCGAACTGAAAGAACGGTGAGTGGACGCATGTGAAGAACTTCTGTGACGTTACGAAACAGAAGGCGACGCTTTCTTCCAGCGCGTAGTGATTGGGGACAAAGCTGGGTCCACTACTTTCAGCCAGAAACAAAGTAGCGGGGCAGCTAAGTGCCAAATATCAGTACAATTGTTCAGATTGTGGTAAAAGCACCAAATTTCGTACAGTTCATCTTGAATACATAATAATCGATTTCAGATATAGTGCCAAGAAAAAAATCCCCCTGGTGGCCATATTTGGCCAAAATCCAAGATGGCCACCAGCCGAGCCGTGAATTTCTATTAAACCCGATATTTTCTTTAATATTCAAGCTACAGACATGAATAAAACATCATTTTGTATGTTTTCAGACGCAAGGAATCCAATTACAGCATTAATTCTTTCATAAAATGCATATATTTCAGCATAAAGGGCATGTCTATGTCGAAATTGTCAACAATCGACGAACAATTGACTGGATTACAATTTGGAATATTCATGATGACAACAGTCGGAAAGGTGAATGCTTACTTTCTAATATGACTATTAACTGTATTCAGAAACAATTCTTTTCTCTTTTCTGTCAGGTCTACATGTATGGCGCCAATGATGCCATCCAGGTGTTAAGTCTGAACCTTCGGAGCTCCCACAATGTCGACACGGAAAAAGTGTAAGCTCATTGAACATGAGAAGCTGTCCTCACCTCGAAACACACCAGGACCTATTGATTGGACAATATGTGTGCTATGTCAAGAACGTTCGACTGCACCACTTCAGTGTCCTGCACTATCAAAACGAACAGAAGTGGGAGCTGGTTATGACACATTGGCTGACGATTTTAAATGTTTTCATGACTTGGGCAAGCTAGCGGTGGCTATAGATATATCACAGCTTGATGAGGGCGATGGCATTGCAAATACGTTGTCCAAACATAGTGCCAAATGGCATCACTCCTGCCGCTTGAAGTACTCTGCTAGTAGCAAGACTACAACCGGTGGAACCATGCACCAGTCAGAAAGGAGATGGTCCTTATATGCGTCGACAAGCTAGTGAAGATCAAAGTAGTGATACATGTTTCTTCTGTGACATAATGGGAACAGAAAGTAGTCCGCTGCACGAAGCAATGACGTCAAAACTTACACAACGTGTCAATCACTGTGCTTTCAAGCTACAGGATCAAAAGCTAATTGCCAAACTTAGTGTGGGTGACCTAGTGGCACAGGAAGCGAAATACCATTCAGCATGTCTGGTGAAACTGTACAATGCTAGCAACAGGAAAGTAGAGGAAGAACAAAACCAGAGCCCAGATGGACAGGCTCACGGTATAGCTTTGGTCGAGGTAATTGGCTATATCTAAGATATACGTTTAGCTGACAAGACCGTGGCTCCAATATTCAAATTGAGTAATCTCCTGCAGCTGTATACGGATCGCTTACGAGAGTTAGGGGTGGACATATCGGGCCATATAAACTCTACACGTCTGAAAGAGAGACTCCTTGCCCATGTATCAGGTCTTCACGCGTACAGGCAAGGTCGCGACATCCTTCTGACATTCGAAGAGGATGTAGGACTTGCTCTGAAAGATGCATGTTTGGATGACTTCGATGATGAAGCTATTTGCATAGCAAAGGCAGCACAGGTTATTCGCTGAGACATGCTGAAGAAGCACACATCACACTTTGATGGCTACTTTGAAAAAGGATGCCAGGAAGATGCTGTACCAAAGTCGTTGGTAGCACTACTTGGTATGCTAATGGATGAACCCAATATAAAGAACAAGGCATCAGACACAGTGAGACAAGCAACTCTGAGTCTCGCTCAGCAGTTGCAATACAACAGTCATGTGAGAAGGCGCCAGGAGTCCACCAATTCGCATCACTGTAAGGACAGAGAGACCCCACTGCCTGTTTATATTGGCCTGATGATCCATGGACATACGCGTAAACGTGAACTGGTGGATATACTGTTTCATTTCGGCTTGTCAGTTTCATATGACAGGGTTCTTGGCATATCGACAGAACCTGCCATCTCAGCATCTGAGCAATATCAAACTGATGGGGTTGTGTGTCCACTTGTCCTGCGTAAAAATCTATTTACAACTGCTGCAGTGGACAATATCGACCACAACCCCAGCTCAACTACAGCATGCGAGGCCTTTCATGGTACAGGAATATCCCTGTTTCAAAACCGAGCAACAGCGTCTGATGGTATTGTACGTGAACCCGCCATTCTGCAACCAATGTCTTCAAAAACACAGATACCGCCACTTCCGGACTCGTACACAACTTTGACACCAGTTACACTGATCAAGAAGGATCCCATTGTTCCATTGCAGAATGGTCCACTAACATGTGACAAAGAACTTGTGAAATCTGCTGTTGACTGTGAAACTAAATGGCTGAACAATACCCAAGACCTTATCACCAAAGAGCTTCAGAGCACAGATGAGCCAATATCATGGGGTGCGTTCCATGCAAACACACTGGAAAGTCCAAGAAACTTTGATGTCACAATTACATCACTGTTACCGTTGTTCTCAGACGATTCCAAGTCTGTCGCCATGATCCGTCATGCAATGGATGTAAAATCTGTGGTTGAACTTCTGAATTCTGGTCAGGTACCAGTGTTAACAGCGGGCCAGCCTCTGTTTGCAATTGCAAAGCTGATCCAGTGGAACTGGCCAGATGTGTATGGAGAAGAAAAGTTTGTTATTCTGCTTGGTGGACTCCACACAGAGATGGACATCTTGAGAGTCCTTGGAAAGTTGCTGGACGGAAGTGGCTGGACACCTGCGCTAACCCAAGCAAACGTTGCCACAGCAGGGACGGCTGACTCATTTTTAAAGGCGTCACATGTTACAAGAACGAGGCATGCCCATCAAGTCACATCTAGTGCATTGTCAATCCTCATGCGTAAAGCTTACGACACCTACACGTGTGAGGAAATAGAACCATTGGCCTTTGACAAGTGGTGCCTTAAACAAGCTGAGATGTCTCCACAGTTCCAGTACTGGCTGATCATTATACGATTAGAGCTCCTCGTTTTGGTGTATGTGAGGTCTATTCGTGAAGGGAACTTCGCACTCTACGTCGCAGCCCTAGAAGCAATGGCTCCCTGGTTCTTTGCCCTTGATCAAACACACTATTCCAGATGGATTCCCGTTCATATTCAGGACATGGTTACACTGCAGGACAGACTTCCTGATGTAGCGAGGCAGTTTGAACAAGGTGACTTTGTGGTGCACAAAACAAATCGTCCATTCTCAGCTCTTGCCATAGATCATGCACACGAACAAAATAATGCGGTCGTAAAGGGTGATGGTGGGGCGGTTGGTCTTCTGCAAAATCCACGAGCACTCCTGCGGTGGATGGTAGCAGGTCCTGAACTGGCTAGGGTTGTACATGGCTTTGAAACAGTTGCCCTCGAGAGCAGTACTTCGAAGAACAATCTTAAGCATCATGAGCATACGCTGTCCGCACAAGTCTCCTTTGCAAAAGAGGTCACGACGCTCGTTCAAGTAATTGATGACATGGGAAATCCATTCACAGACGAAAGCGGGGACTTGCTGGTCTTGGATAGCCGAGATATTGTTGATTCAGAAATAGCGGATAACGTGCGCTCCATAGAGAATTTGGGCCAGCAGCAGTATGAGCATTATGTCAAAGAGCGTATGTTAGAGAGAACAACCCCTATAATGGATCCCATCAAGAGAAACAACATACCTTTGTTCAGCTGACCACCACCAAAGGTCTCATCTAAAGCAATACACCTATCATCACTTAAAAGTGACTGTGCACTGTTTTCGAGACTCCACATAGCTTCTCAAATGCGCGAAGGGGACCTGGAAAATTTATTCAGGCACGAGAACCACGCGTATCCTCCTTCTCTGTCACAGCTTGGGAAACTCCAGTTTGGGACAAAAGCTGACCTCACAGAATGTTTAGAAAAGCTATGCAAACCCAGTGGAGAAGCCCCTGTAGCTGATGTTATCATATTGGATGGAGCAGCAATCGTCAACATGTTGAGACCAGTAGGGACCAAAACCTTCCAGGAATACGCTACCCTAGTGTTTCTGCCGTACATCAAAGCACAGCTACGAAACGTCTCGAGAGTCGATATCGTTTGGGACATGTACATCCAAGGGAACCTTAAATCCACAGCTAGAGAGAAACGAGGCAAAGGTATTCGGAGACGTGTAACAGCAGCAAACACTATTCAAGGAAACTGGCAGGAGTTCCTGCGTTTGGACAACAACAAGACTGAGCTCTTCAAATTCTTGGCACATCAGGTATTACCGTCACCAATCACCATGCTTACTATAATTCTTAATATATGCAAATAATTGTACATAACATTTAATATACAATGTAGTTTCATTAACCATGTTAGCAAGTGTGCGTACTACTGATATACCAATGCTCTATACCAATATGAATCTATAATCACTAATACTTCTTTACTGTCGCTACTTCTAACCATAGGTGGTGGAAAATCTCTCCACAGAGAAGGAAGTGTACACGACATGTGGAGAGAATGTGTTGTGTACTCGTGTGAAAATCGCAACATCACATTGCTTAAAATCGGTCAAATTTTTCACCGATTTCAGATGATTTGGCACAAAAAAGCCCTTTATGCTGACATATATGCATTTTATGAAGGAATTAAAGCTGTAATTGGATTCCTTGTGTCTGAAAACATACAAAATGATGTTTTATTCATGTCTGTAGCTTGAATATTAAAGAAAATATCGGGTTTAATAGAAATTCACGGCTCGGCTGGTGGCCATCTTGGATTTTGGCCAAATATGGCCACCAGGGGGATTTTTTTCTTGGCACTATATCTGAAATCGATTATTATGTATTCAAGATGAACTGTACGAAATTTGGTGCTTTTACCACAATCTGAACAATTGTTTCACATATCTGCCCCGCTAAAGGGCAAACAAAGAGTGGCGCCATTCAACTTCACCAAAGCCCAAAAAATTCCGCACACAGCCGTCCGCTGGAAAAGTGATGCTGACGCTCTTCTGGGATAGCCGAGGCCCACTTGAAGAGCATTACATGCCCAGAAAGACCACAATCACCAGTGCATCATACTGCGACCTCCATAAAAATAATCTGAAACCAGCAATCAGATCAAAACGTCATGGACTACTCACTACCGGTGTTATGCTGCAGCATGACAATGCTCAGCCCCATACTGCCCACGCTACAGCTGCAACAATCGAGGACCTGCATTTTGAGTGTCTTGCTCATCCACCCTACTCGCCAGACATCGCCCCTTCTGATTACCATATCTTTGGGCCACTTCAAAGCGCTTACTGGAACCACTCTGCGATCCGACTAAGATGTCCAAGAGACGGTGCCTGAATGGCTACAGAAGCAGCCAATTTTTTTTTTTTCTGGGGGAATCCAGGCCTTAGTAAAACGCTGGAAAAATGCATTGGACGCAATGGAGAGTATGTTGAAAAATAATGCAGTTGTTACACACGTACATGCATTAAAGAAGTTGTGGAAAATATTTTAAGGTTACTTATTGACTGCCCCTCGTATGTTGTGTGTGAGCAGCCTTCAGCAACAAAGGGCAAACATAACTGCAGAGGCATTTATCGATTTGGACGTGCTTGGAAATGTGAAGGCTTTTGATGGTATATTGATTGTTGCTTTTGCGAAAATTTAAGTCTCGCAATTTGTGAAGCATATTATGAGGTGTTGGTGTGTTTGTTATATTTTTCACTTCCTTGCTATAGTACATACTAATGATTATTTTCTGGCATCTGGAACATCTTTCACAGTATTGGCATCAACTTTTTCCGCACTGCAGGTTACATTCCGCACACGGATCTACCACTGTAACATCAACAGCCAGGGGGTGATCTGCCTGGACATCCTTAAGGACAACTGGAGTCCTGCTCTGACCATTTCCAAGGTGCTGTTATCCATCTGCTCCCTCCTGACAGATGCTAACCCTGGTAAGCAAGTCCCCTTGCATGAATTGCCCTCTGGTATCCATATGCTCGTTTATTTATGCTTTTTGCTAATAATTATTGTGCCTGTCCATGAAGGTGCTTGATGATGAGGTAGCATATGTGCACCATTTCTGACGACATATGCTTTCATTTTAAACTTCTCTGGGTTGGATTAATCAATGCAGATAACCTGTCACTTGGAACCTAAATGAATTCATCGTATTTAACACTTGCAGGTAATTATGTGCCTCTGTGCTTTGGATGGCTCAGGTGGCACATTCAGTTTGCTTTTGAGCAGCCTAGTCTGAGTTCAATTTCCAGCCCTACTATAATCTGTCACCCTGGTATATTGAAGGCAGGGCTTTACATCAAAGAGTGTGTCATCTGTCGAACAGGACTTTAAGCTGGAAATCCATCTGCCAGCATTGGACGTTAAACCTCCCAAAAAATAATCTTTCGCAAAATGTACTCAATTGCCACTGGCACCCAAGGCTGAATTCAAAAATTCCTGCTCTAAACCACGGGGTCACTGATTTTGTGGCACAGCTGCATTCCCATTAATGATGTAACTAACGAAGGTCGAAGGTGCTGCATACAAACAAGTGAATTGAACAACATTGCTCTTGTATTTGTTTTTCCTCAAATAAGTTACCCTCTGACTCACCACTCTCAACTTGGCAGATGGATGATAGGTTAGTATGTTAAGTAGTTGCATTGTGCTGTAAACATAGCAATATGACAATTTCAAATAAAACCATTTCAACCTTGAGTTTAAATTCCCTGTTGAAAAAGCGAGCTCATGTGAGATGCTTTATTCAACCATTTTTCTGATTAAAATAACTAAATTAACACTTCTGGCCATACAATGGAATACTGACACTTTCTTTGGAAACTGCTCTAAACTTGTGTCTGCTGACCCACATTTACTTAATTTCTTTAAGCAGTTTTCACTTCCATTGCAGGGTGCAATAATGAGATGTAGTGAAAGTGGAGAATGCTATCATGTACACTACCTGTCAAAAGTTTAGGTACTTTACTGGTGTACTTAACACTTAAAAGTGTACTTAAACTTTTGACTGGTAGTGCATATCCGTGTCAGCGGATAGCAAGCAAATTTATTCGATGGATCCATTTTGAAAACACCCTTTCAATGGCTTTATTTCCAGAAATTTAAAAATAATTTTGCAGGTTAAACAAATTTTTATATGTGCACTGACATTGTAATTTGCTGGAATTGCCATGCAGAGCACAGTGTTCCGTTTCTTCTCTCTTCCCTTTATAAGGGTTGAGGTGAAATTGTACCGAGCTTCTGCCCTGCCTTGACCACGATACTCCACTCCCCCCTGTCCTCCGCCAACCATCTCCACTCTCCATCCACCCCCACTTTATTGATATCCCTCCTCACACAATCTTCCCATCATAACTGTGGTCGACCTCTTTTTCCTTCGACCTTGCTCCCTCAATATATCCGCTCTCTTTGCCATTTTCTCTTCCCCCATCCGCACCAAGCATCCAGCCTACTTCAGTTGGCTTATAGTTATTACCAATCTCCCCGTCAAGCTTATTTGCACACCGCTCTCCTCCCTCAGTTCATCCATTCTCCTTCTATCCACCCTCTTCACTCCCGCAATCCTCCTGACCCAGTTGTTCTTGCAATCCTGCAGCCTTTGTGATGTTGTTATCTCTGTCAGGGTCACCATCTCCAAGACTGTAAAAAGGTAGGCCAGCATAACACTAGACACCAGCACTTTCCCTTTAAATTTCCTTGATATGTTTATGCCTCCATCGACGAATTCGCCGGAGGCATTATGTTTACGGGTTGTCCGTCTGTCCTTCCATGCGTCAGTCCATGCATCTGTGATAGGTTTCCGTTACCGCAATAACGCAAGAATGGCTGAAGGGATCTAAGTCAAGCTTGGTGCACCTATGTATGATGATGTAAAGATTAACTGATGAGATTACAGGGTCAAGAAGTCAAAGGTCAGAGGTCCTGTTCAGTAAAAATTATGTTGCTGCACTAACTTCTGAACCAATGATGGGATTTTGACCAAACTTACTACAAGTATATATTATGATGCAAAGATGAACTGATTTGGGTTCAGCATCAAAGGTCAACGGTTAGAGGTCATGTCAGGTAAAATGATGTAATAATGTGGGTGGAGGTATATTGGTTGACATCACGATGTCAAAGAATCCAAATCTAGTTCTGTCTGCCATCATTCCCTCCCTCCCCCCCCCCCCCCCTCCTCCATGCATTTGCATCCACTTCTACACCTTTGGCTGTGTCTTATCATCCCCAGTCACTGTTCTCCCTATATACTCAAACCTATTTCCCTGTCAGATATTCCCATCTAACTGGATATTTATTTATTTTCTCTGCTGCCCTACCCACATCAACTTGCAGTCTTGTCAATGCTTCCCAAATGCCTCCTTCCACTCCCCCAAGTAATTCCTGCATCTCTGCCGCAACAGCCAGATCGTCTGCATACAGCGTCCTCCCCAGAATACCCTTCATTTTTACCCTCCTGCTTACCAATTTTGTCGGCATAATAAACATTAGTAGGCTGCGAGAGCTTCCCTGCCTCAAACCGATGTTCATGCTGAACTCTTCCGACATCCTCCAACCAACCGAAACCCTTCCCTTTCTTCCCTTGTACACATCCCTTCCACAAACATAACTTCTGTTTCCGGCACTCTCATTCATCTGTATCACCATCACCATCACCATCTCTCTCATGACAGTGTCAAAGGTCTTCTCCAGGACCACAAATCTCAATGCCATTTCACCTTGAACCTCCAAACTTTTCTCCAACAGTTGTCAGTATGAACATCCCATCCGTCATCCCCTACCCTTTCTAAACCCCTGTTCTCTTTGTCGATCTCCCTCTCCACATCTCCCTGGCATTACTTAGGAGCATAATGCCTCTGTACTTAAATGGATCTTGAACATCGCCATTCTTCATCCATATCAGCACAATTCGTCCTGTCTTCCAATCCTCCGGAATCGAACCCTGCCTCATATATACATACATACATACATACATACATACATACATACATACATACATGCATACATACATACATACATGCATACATACATACATACATACATTCAACAGCCTCTTCGTCCAACTTGCTCTGACTTCTCCGACTGCAATTAGCATAACTGTACACACCTAATCAATGCCGGACACTCTTCCCTTTATCCTCTTCAATGCTGTCCGCATATGATCTCCATGAACACCCCTGCACACACAACATTTCTAATGTTCTAGCCAACAATCCGTTCCCAACCGCTCATATTTTCTCCCTCCACATCTGACTCGTACTACCTCCACATCTGACTCGTACTACCTCCACATCTGACTCGTACTACTTCCACATCTGACTCGTACTACCTCCACATCTGACTCGTACTACCTCCACATCTGACTCGTACTACCTCCACATCTGACTCGTACTACCTCCACATCTGACTCGTACTACCTCCACATCTGACTCGTACTACCTCCACACCTGACTTGTCCTTCCTCTACACCCGACTTCTCCTACCTATACGATTGATAGTCTCTTACCATGCCTATCCTACTGTCATTGGTTGAACAGATAAATGCAAATTGCCACAGATAAAAAGTACACTACAATTGCACTACACTTTAAGATCCTTTAGACCCTTTTCACTCCCCATTTCACCCCCCTTTAGACTCTTTTTAAACCCCTTCAAGACCCGAAAACCCTTTTACAAGTAAGTGCATTGCACCCTTTAGACACTTTGGACCCCTTAGAAAATCGGGAAAAAAGAATCACCCCCCAAAATAGTTTTTGATGATCATTTGCGTCACATCACAAGTGGCAATGACTGTTCAAAACTGGTGTCCGAAAGCGAAACTGATGTTGGAAAGTGAAACTGAAACTTCTGATCTCCAGATCATCAAATTGTAAAGCAGAATGAAACGCTGAGAAATACCAAATGGAAATTGCCAAAAGCAAAGCTTTGAGGAGTATGGAAAGAGGGTTGGGTTGGGGCTGAAGAAGCCACGTGGAGAGGGATAGATGCTGGGTGGTCGGTTGGGGCTGAAGAAGCCACGTGGAGAGGGATAGATGCTGGGTGGTCGGTTGGCATGGAAAAAAAATTCGGTGATCTTCAGTCAGGTGGTAGACTCAAAAAGTGCCCAAATCAGTTTCCTATCTATCTTCCATAATTTCACTCTCACTCCCAATCGGTACTTCTGAGGTACAACATGCATGGATTGGAAATCTTAGCTGGTGGATTGAAAGAGACTGCCGGCTCCATCCACCGCGATATCTGCTCACTGAATTTTTTTACGCTGCATTCTTGTTTCTACCAATACACACTCCAAAGTAATGCTCAATTGGAGTGAGACGTCTACAAACCTGTCGGAGATGGGTACCCTGCTATTTGAGTATAAAAAGACAAACCAGCATATTCAAGATGAAATGATGATCTTTTTTTAAAATCTTTTGGTTTTAAGGTTCGAAATGGGTGTGCAGGATATAGCTTCGAGGTTTCTAGCCAGGGTTCAAATTTGGAGTTTCTGGTGTTTCACTTGCAGAGCAATCGACAGTCGAACGTCAGGCCTCGCCAGTGGGTTCTTGAAAGAGTTGCGATAGGTTTCCCCCGGTTGACCGCACAAAAAGGGGCTGTGGCTGGGTATATCTTCAGATGGGCACCATAAAGACTTACCTTTTTCGACCCACGGAATTCAGAATATTGAGGGTTTTTTGGTTACTCAGCAGCTAATGCTCTTGCCTTCAACCAGCTATCAAGATAATAACAGAGATCTACACTCTGCCATCAAGCTCCTTCACAATGTGACAGAGGTATGGGTGGTTGTCACTTGACTGGACAATCAAAGCGACATTAACTACATTGGCACTATTTCATCTTCATAAGAAAACATCTAAATCGATTTGGTATTACGGTAATAAAAACAAATTTCGGAATGAGAAACATGATCACAATTGATGAACAGAATCTCTCTTTTCACATTTTCTCACGAATACTGGCAAATGTTTTGCCAGCTTTTCATTCCTTTACACATTTATATTAGAAAGTACTGTCCAACATTTTCAGGACCACACAAACACCTTACCGCACATGCACACGCACACGCACACGCACATGCACACGCACACACACGCACACACACACACGCACACGCACACACACACACACCTAGTAGGTGTATATATCAATATAATTCAAAGGCAGAGACTTTGTCCTTAAGTTTTTAATAACATGATGCACCTAGAATAGCACTATTTTTACCTGCAAAATCGAAATTTTAAAAAGTACATTGGTCGGTTGACATTGTTATTCTGTCTATCTGTCTATCTGTCTGTCTGTATGACAATCACCTACAAGAAGTCGCCGGAGGCCTTATGTTTTTGGGTTGGCTGTCCGTGATAGGTTTTCGTTACTGCGATAACTTGAGAACAGCTGAAGGGATTTTCACCAATCTTGGTATAATTATATATTATGATGCAACGATGAACTGATTAAATTTTAGGGTCAAGAGGTCAAAGGTCAGAGGTCATGTTAAGTTCCAATTAGTTACCGAGATAACCTAAGAATGGCTGAAGGGATCCAAGTCAAACTTTGTACAGGTATGTATATGGATGTAAAGATGAACTGATTGGATTATGGGGTCAAGAGGTCAAAGGTCAGAGGAGTTTTCAGGTAGAAATTCTGTGTGCCGAGCTAACTTGTGAACCAGTGATGGGATTTTGACCGAAATTGGTACAAGTATATATTATGATGAAAAGATGAGGAACTGATTAGGTGTCGGCATCAAAGGTCAGAGGTCATGTCAGGTAAAAATGTGATAGCTGAGAATAGATGAAGAGAGTTGAATCAAATTTGGTACATGTATAATGATATAATGATGTAATAATGTGGGCGGAGGCATATCGGTCGACGTCACGACGTCAGAGTGTCGTTGTGGTTTGTGTTTGCCGGAGACTGCCGCCCACTACGCTATTACGCACGATTGTAGCAGATGACTCGTCATAAAAATTGAATGTGAAAATTGAACGTGCACTTGAAAAACTATATGATGAGACTCATCAAGCGTCGCACATTTGTGGTCCAGTAGTTTTCATTGCACAGTCTATGTTGAACAACTCTGAGTTGTTGATAGGTTGGGTTCATAGCAATCAAGGCATGAGTGGCGTTTTTGCAGTACTGCATTTCAAATTTATTTTTAATCAATTCATGTTCTTTATTTTTACTTGGGAAGCTCCATATTTTTCGATGTTGTGTTGAATTATGGGTTTTTTTTTTTGTTTTTTTTTTATACTTTTCTCGTCACTTTGAAGTGATAAACCTCCACTTGTTTGTTCATCTGCTTGGAAGTGACATTGCCAACAATGTCTAGGCCACTTCATTCAACTAGATGGTATTCATAGAATACTTGCCCTGTACAGTCGATTTGGTGCAAGCCAATTCTTGTTTTTTTTAAAATGTTTTTTTGGTCTTTGATCCAACATGGCTGCCAGACCACGTGACCAATGACATCATAAATTTATATTCTCCAATATAATTGTTGTGTAGATCACGCTGAAGAAATTTCAAACTGATCGGATTTAGAGTTGTATTTGTCGAATTATGTCATAATTATAATGAATAACAATGACGTTATCATTAACGACATTTATTCCCCATGTCGAGTTGGTTCCCCACTTAAACGTATCCCCACTGGCGTTTCATTTTTTTCTATAGAGGGGTTTCCGAGATATAGAGGTCCAAAGTTTTTCGGATTTTCCAAGATTGTGCCCATATGACATGACCTATAACATCGTAATTGTGACTTTAAAAAAAATCTACATTGGTAGGCGTGTTAAATGGTGAAAATTCCTTGTCAATCGGACCAACGGTTGCCGAGAAAATTATTATTTTTAAAATACTGTTATGAATTTTGGGATAGTCATATATAGATTTAGGTAGATCTGTGTGGGTATCATGCTTCGTCTGTCGTGGGTAGCTAGAATCACCTCGATGTAAGTAAGTCAGGGACCTGTAGGCGGTTTGTCGGATTAAGGTGTGTCTTTGTCCCCATTACAAGGAATGGGGCCTGATAAATAGTTCTAGGGACTAAGATAAGACCCCTGTGTGTCACAGCTGGTGATCATTTCTTTGTCCCTTATGGCAACGCACTCTTATAGACACTTAGATAGGCCCTTAGTGCACCACATTAATTAAATTCTCCCCCTTACAAGGACTGATGAAAGAACTGACCGGAAAAACCAACAGGCAGCGGCCGCGCAGTACGCCATCATGGCAACAAACATCGTGCCAGGCAGGCTGGGAGCCACGCCCAGGAGAACGTGTGATTGGTTGGGGAAGGGACAAAAAGCTTCCCCGCCCGTGATTGGGGGTGAAGAATGGTGAAGGATGGTTTATCCCATCTCGCCTTCAATTGTCTTACCCTTCCTCCCGTCCATGGTACACTGAATCTTGTGGTGAGGCAGTTGCCCTGAAACAACTTGCCTTTGCCTCTTGGAAGGCTAATCCAACTGAAGGAAATCTCAGTTCCTTCCAGCAAGCTCGGAACAAGTGTGTGTCTACCCTCAGGAGTGCCAGGAAGCACTATCTCTCCTCACTCAAGAATGAACTCTCAAACCTGTCTCCTTCCTCCAAATCCTGGTGGCGTCTGGTCAAATCCGTTTCTGGTGTTTGTTCCCCCTCCATCCCCTCCCTTACCTCAAATGGCCACACAGTTGACATCGCACGTGACAAAGCCGAATGCCTCAACTCTGTGTTCGCCTCGAAATCCTTAGTCCCAAACCCATCTCTCTCTGTTCCCACCTTTCCCAGTCGAACCCAAATGCTCCTGGACTCTGTGTCCTTCTCTCCTGACAAGGTGGAGGAGTTTTTGTCAAACCTCGACTCTGATTCTGCAACTGGACCAGACGGCATCAGCCCACGGGTCCTAAAATCCTGCTCTGCCGCTCTATCTCACCCTCTCTCTGTTCTTTTCACCCTATCTTTTGCTCAAGGTCATCTGCCAGCATCCTGGAAATCAGCTAACATTACCGCTTTACACAAAAAAGGTGCAAAAACAGATCCTTGCAACTACAGACCAATCAGCCTGCTCCCAATTATCAGCAAAGTCATGGAATCCATCATTGCTTCGGATATGAAATCTTTCCTCTTCTCCAATGGCTTGATCTCTGATCATCAATTTGGTTTCAGACCAGGTCACTCTACTCTGGACATGCTGCTTCTGCTGTCTCAACAATGGATGGAGGTCCTGAATGCCAAACAGGAAATCAGAGCTGTCTCCCTTGACATATCAAGGGCCTTTGATACGGTCTGGCACCCAGCTCTGCTCACCAAACTCTCCTCCTATGGTATCCATGGAAATCTCCATGCATGGCTTGCGGACTTCCTCTCTGGTCGTAGTCAACGTGTGGCCCTGAATGGATTTCTCTCATCTCCCCTTCCTGTTCAGGCTGGAGTTCCCCAAGGAAGTGTGCTGGGCCCTGTGCTTTTTCTGGTCTTTATCAATGATCTCTCTGACTCTCTGGAAAATCCTCTCTATCTCTTTGCTGATGACTCCACTCTCTGCCGCTCCATTCCTCTTCCCTCAGATAGGCAGTCTGCAGCCTCCTCACTCTCTGAAGACCTGGACAAAATCACAGACTGGTCAAACAAGTGGAACATGTCTTTCAATCCTGCCAAATCTCACTCTCTTACTATGTCTCTCCGAAAAGATCGACTGGACAACCCTCCCATCTACTTTCTCAACAATCCTCTCCAAGAAGTTCTGTCACTCAAGCTTTTGGGTCTCACTATCTGCCATGATCTTTCTTGGGAAAACCACATTTCCAAGCTGGCCTCCAAAGCCAGTCGCCGACTGGGCATCCTCCGTCGTGCGAAGTCCTTCCTCGGCACACCTGAGCTCCTCACCACATACAAGGCTTTCATCCGCAGCTCAATGGAATACTGTTCTCCCCTATGGGCTGGTGCTCCTGCCTCACACCTGGCTCGGCTTCACGCTGTTGAATCCAAAGCTTTCAAAATCATTGGAATCTCCCGCGATGAAGCTATCTCTGAGGGCCTTTCACTCACTCACCGCAGGCAGGTAGGTGGTCTTTCTGTCTTCTACCGACTCCTCTCCGGCCTTGCTCCCCCAGCTCTCTCCGTGCTCTGTCCCCCAAATATTCCTACAGGTCGCACAAGATCTGCCAGCAACCCTCTGATGGTTAAACTGCCGAAATCTCGGCTCTCTGCTCACCTTCACTCTTTCATTCCTCTTTTCTCCCGCCTGTGGAACAAACTCCCACACTCCCTTCAATCCCTCTCCTCCCTCCAGGTCTTTAAAACAGCTGTTCACCACCATCTCTTATCTTCCCCCATCCATAACCTTGATCTTTTCTACCCCCACTAATTCACCCCAGATCCACCTTGTTTGAAATTCCAACTTATTTCCTGGAAATCCTGGCAGTGTCCATATGTTTATACCTCTCCCACCCCCCCCCCCCCTTCACATGCCTCCCCCCCTTTACATGCCTCCCCCCTTCACATGCCTCCCCCCCAAAGCCCTCTCCCTCCCACAGATCTCTCGATGTCTCCATGTCTCTCGGTCCCTGCTCTCAAATGTTGTGTTTGTGTCCTTCCCCCTCTCTCCCCATCTTGTCTACCGCTCCCGATGTTATTTGTTTTATGTGTCTGTTTGTCTTTCTGTGTGATTAATTTTCGCTCTTTCACGAGCCTCGATCTTGTATACAAAAAAAAAAAAAAAAAAAAAAACCGGCACATTGGCCACCGACCGATGACACCTCGGCCAATCAGTGTGGAAGGCGCGAACATTCGGCCAATCAGTGTGGAAGGCACGAACATTCGGCCAATCAGTGCGGAAGGCGCGAAACCACTACTTAGAAGTAGGTCGCTAATTGAAGGACAAGCGCCGGTGGCGTCAGAAGGCGGGAAAGATCACCAAGAAACGAGGCACTGGTTGGGGGAGAGGAGGGCTGACGTCAGTGACAAAACGACTCGCTCGCCGGCATTTTCTCTCTTCTCTTCCCTTGGCCTCTTGCTCCTGACTGTCCCTTTGTGCTGGGCCTTCTCTTGCTTCGGACTTGGTGGAGGAACGAGCAGTTCGAAAGACGGTGGAGAGAAGGAACGCCGTCGATTCTCTTCCTTGTGTTGGTGTGCGAACGACGAGCGAGGCTTGCATTGGAGAGCTGACGAGTGATCGCGCGGGCGCGCCTAGGGCCGCTCCGTGCCAAAGACCAGGCAGTTTGCGCCAACCGGAGCTGCGTCGGACGACGCACTCGAGCCAGACGATTCCTGACTGCCAGACGGAGATAAGCTTGCACTCACAAACACAACGAGACATTTATTTTATTAATCTTCCATTCGTCCTGTATATGAAGTCTGTGTGCAGGATCCCAATTTAGGAACATTATTTATTTACCGTCGCGTTTCCTTGTTCTCGGGTTCCGTAATAAATATTTCTTTGTTGTACATTTCACATTCGTTTCGGTTTGAGTTAATTTCCACAGGGAGAAGACATCGTCGGGCCCGGAAAGGTAAGCCGCGGTATTTCCCCCGGCCCGTGTATCGAACCGCCATCGATTGAATAAACGCCTTCATTAAGCTCGATATTCCATCCGTGGTGACGCTTGGTGTTAACTGAGCCAACCACACAACAATACGGAACGATGTACGTGCCCGATCGCTTAACTCCGCTTTTCACTTCACGAGCGCAGGGTAATAATTGGCACTTTTGTTCAATAACTTCAACACAAAACATTAAAATTGATCTTAACTGGGCCTCACGTGCATTTATTTGATAATACTGTTTTTTGGGTAGTTTTAAACCCTATTGACAGAGCTTGCTCTCTCTCGCAGTGTGGCGTTTAATTGTAAACAAGATTCCAATGCATAATTCTTTCTTTTCGAGGTTGGGGAGATGGGGTGGGGGTGGATGGGTAAGAGGGGTGGGGGTTAAAATGCCACCAAATTTTGTATTTGATAATGATCCTTGGAAGAAAAACATATACAGAATGAGTTGGAATGAAAATAACATCCACTATTTGGAGTAGTTTTTGGGGGGGGGGGGTGGGGGGGAAGATAGAGAAATATGTGCAAACTGTTGGATCTTGGAATTATCCGAGGAGGGTTGAGGGCGAGGAGGGTTGCTTAAGGCATGCTTGTACTCTCTTAGTTTGCAAACTTCCCAGCTTTAAAACATGAGCGACAGCCGTAAACCTCTCCATGAACAAATTGTGCTTATGCTTACATGAGCCTCTAATTCTGTCCATCAAAGTTTGGGGAATACGTGCGAATATGATAGCTACTGGTTGCATCATTGATGGACATGTGGATGCCTTGCTCGAATGTAGGTTGAAGCAGAAACTTGCAATTGGTTTAGAGTGCCGTCAAAATATTGCCTACTCTTTGAGAAAAACACCGTGGGATATTTGAGCCCACCAACAAGCAATGCCGCAGATGGGTACTAAGTCTTAATGTCCTTCTGATGGACGGGGAACAAATTAATGTATTGCTCGATTTGAGAAACACCCGGGTGACATTTTATCGCTGGATTGCCTTTAAAACCCAGGCTAGAGAGCTTGAAGCTATCCTATGAGCTCTCCAGCCTGGTGCATACCTCTCGACTATCCTGCCAGCTTCGTCCGAAACGTTGGACTTAGTCCAAAATGGGGGCTTAAGGATTTGGTCTCGTGCGTCCGCAATCATATCTCGGAGATGTATGGACTGATTTTGTTCATACTTGGCATAAAGACAATACATGACGGTATACATATGCACATCATTTTTTTTCAAGAGCAGATCCAAGATGGCCGACTGGTGGCCATTTTATTACTTAAACGTATCCCCAACCATTTATTTGAACATACATTTGAACATTATGTTCAAACTTAACACAAGCTCAACACATGACGGCATATACGTGCACCTCGCTTTATTTTGCGATTGATCAAGGATGGCCAACTGGTAGACTACCGGCAGTTGTAAAAAAACAAAAAAAAACCATATTGATCACGTCCTCAACCATTTCTCGACTCCTCTGTGGTACGGGTGCCATCTTGGAAAAACCGAAGAACTCCGAAACTGAAACTGAAACTGAAACCGAAAAACTCTATACTCCGAAACCACTTGATGGAATTTTTTTTAAGGTGGCTCAATGTAAAATGCTCCCAATGGGGAATAACATATGTTAAAGATGATGTTGATGAGGATGATGATGATGCCTTCATTATGACGTCATAAATGATGATGATGATGGTGATTCTACATCATCAATGATGATGATGATGGTGCCTTCATTATGACGTCATAAATCGACAAGTAGAATGCTTGATCCGATCATTATGAAATTTCTTGAGCGTGATCTCGTGATAAATTGGTCGAGAAAAAAAATTGATGACTTCATTGGCCACGTGGTTCGGCAGCCATATTTGTACGGCATAGCACGTGTGGCAATGCCGTCTGGAACAGAGTTTTTCCTGTCTGTCCGGTGTATGTACGTATGTCCCTCACAAACGTCCACCAATCAAAGCTGAGGATCTGGTCACATGACAGGGGGACAGCAGATCCGCCACCCAGCAGATCCAAGCCCAGCTACGCCATTGTTCGACTATCGGTCTTGTTTTAGTAAATTTGATCCAAGTCGAGGAAAAAAACAACCCACCAATGTACGGCCTCCTAAAAGGAAGCATGGAGAAATGAATAAATAAGTTTATGTTTTTTGGTTTGTTTTTAGATCTGGAGAGAAACTAGTAATTATCAAAAAAAAGCGGCGGCCGTCAAAACGGAAGCAGGCGGGAATGAGAAACTAATAATTTATTTTACTTGATCCTAGCAGTACTCGGACAAAATATTACGTTATTTTACCAATCAAAATATTCCAGCATTTTTACTCATCTCGATCAAATTTACCACTCGCAGGCCTGCCCATATCCTTTTTTTTCCTCAACATTGTGGGGTGAGGTGTTCTCTAAACCCTCCAGTTTATAAATTTTTGCTGACGAATTGTCACATGGAAACAAATGGGTGGTGAGAAAGTGTATGCTTCAAACTGCTCTAGCCATGCTTGAAGGTGTTGTCCGAAGGTAAAGTCACCTGACAAAACCTGACACCCATGCGTAATACTTTGGCAACAGGCAATATGGCGGACGACTATGAAGTTGCAAAATATGTGAGAGGCTGACATGTACACTGCCTTCAGAAAGTATTCGCACCCCTTGACTTTTTCACACTTTATTGTGTTACAGGCTGAATTTAAAATGGATTAAATTGAGATTATTTTTTTTCCACTGATCTACACATAATACGTGTGTGTGTGTGTGTGTGTGTGTGTGTGTGTGTGTGTGTGTGTGTGTGTGTGTGTGTGTGTGTGTGTGTGTGTGTGTGTGTGTGTGTGTGTGTGTGTGTGTGTGTGTTTGTGTGTGTTTTGTGTGTGTTGTGTGTGCTCTATTACGAGCCTTAGCCCATGTATAATAAAAGAAAAACCATTGTTTGACATATCTAGTTGTTCGATGGGGCATATTAATTTATTTATTTCAAACCACTTTTTGACTGTCGCTGCTTGAATCAATAAGAGATTATACATGTTTCTGTTTGGTTTTTTTTTGGGGGGGGGGTTTTGTATACAGAATCGAGGCTCGTGTAAGAGCTAACATTTATCACACAAACAAATCAAACAGACAAGCAAACAAAGTATATAAAAAGGGGAGCGGCAGACAAGATGGGGAGGGAAGGGGAAGCACACAAACACAACATTTGAGAGCAGGGACATCGGGAATGTGTGGGAGGGAGAGGGCTTGGGGGGAGGCGGCGTGGGAAGTGGGGGGGGGGGAGGGGTGGGAGAAGTATAAACACAATGACACCAAGGACTTCCAGGAAGAAGTTGGTATTTCAAAAAGTGGATTTGGGGTGAAATTAGCAGGGGTAGAAAAGATCAAGGTTTTGGATGGGGGAAGATAAGAGATGGTGGTGAACAGCTGTTTTAAAGACCTGGAGGGAGGAGTGGGATTGAAGAGAGTGAGGGAGTTTGTTCCAGAGGTGGGAGAAAAGAGGAATGAAGGAGTGAAGGTGAGCAGAGAGTCTTGATTTTGGCAGTTTAACCATAAGAGGGTTGCAGGCAGATCTTGTGCGACCTGTAGGAATATTTGGGGGACCGAGCCCAGAGAGAGCTGGAGGAGCAAGGCCGGAGAGGAGTCGGTAGAAGACAGAAAGACCACCAACCTGCCTGCGGTGAGTAAGTGAAAGGCCCTCGGAGGTAACTTCATCGTGGGAGATTCCATTGATTCTGAACGCTTTGGCTTCAACAGCGCGAAGATGAGCTAGGTGTGAGGCAGGAGCACCAGCCCAGAGGGGAGAGCAGTATTCCATTGAGCTGCGGATGAAAGCCTTGTATGTGGTGAGGAGCTCAGGTGTGCCAAGGAAGGACTTCGCACGACGGAGGATGCCCAGTCGGCGACTGGCTTTGGAGGCCAGATTTGAAATGTGGTTTTCCCAGGAATGATCATGGCAGATAGTGAGACCCAAAAGCTTGAGTGACAGAACTTCTTGGAGAGGATTATTCAGAAAGTGGATGGGAGGGTTGTACAGTCGGTCTTTTCGGAGAAACATCGTGAGAGTGTGAGATTTTTCAGGATTGAAAGACATGTTCCACTTGTTTGCCCAGTCTGTGATTTTGTCCAGGTCTGCAGAGAGTGAGGAGGCTGCAGACTGCTGATCTGAGGGATGAGGAATGGAGTGGCAGAGAGTGGAGTCATCAGCAAAGAGATAGAGAGGATTTTCAAGAGAGTCGGAGAGATCATTGATGAAGACCAGAAAAAGCACAGGGCCCAGAACACTGCCTTGGGGAACTCCAGCCTGAACAGAAAGAGGAGATGAGAGAAACCCATTCAGGGCCACACGTTGACTACGACTAGAGAGGAAGTCCGAAATTTGGTCCGACTGGAGAGGAAGTCTGTTTTTCGGATGTTAGTGTTTCCATCTGTTCATGACTATTGCAGTATTGACGATCCACAATTTTAGCAGGCATGACTATTCCCTCAACTTGGCCTTAATTCTCTTCCAGTTTAGAGTAACAGGTACTCATCGTTTTGCACCTCACCTCTTTTTTATTTATTGTATCCTTGTATTTTATTTTGCTATCCATTGTTATTCTTTCTCCTTTATCTCTAATTTAGTCGATTCTATAGATTTTTCTCGATTGTCATCATTTTGGGTACTTTTCCGGTCACTCTGCCTTTGCTTGACTGAAAAACGATGACGTTTTGGATGCAAATCTAATTATAGGTGGAGAAAGGAAGTTGTAGCTCGAGCGATAGATGAAATAAAAGTCCTCTCATTAGGTATTGATTTTGCTTTTGATGACGTGGCATCCTGCTTTTCTTTCAGAACTCCATACACGTAGTTGAATCATTGACTAAACCCCTTGCAACCCACCTCCCTTTCATGTGTATTTGCAGCTGACCCCCTGGTTGGAAGCATCGCCACACAGTATCTGACCAACAGACCAGAACATGACCGGATAGCGCGGCAGTGGACCAAGCGCTACGCCACTTAAAAATCATAACCGTGGGCAACCTGCTGATTGCTGTGGCCTAGGGAACTGGGTCGGGGGAGATGAACCCATTCTGGATGTGGACAGCTGCTTCTAGCTTTTTTTCCAGATTATGAAAATGTATATGGTGTAAAGTCACTTGAGCTGTAAAGTGATTTTATATAAAATAAGAGTAGTGGATGTAGTGTGTTTGTAAGTCTGTAAAGGCTATTAGTTTTACTTTGTGTAGTACCGATGCATATTGAGTAATTTAAGTGTCGGAAATCTGTAACTGAACTGTGAAAAGGCCGTTTGCATGTTTGTGTCCGGTTTAATGTGTGATCCCAGTGTTCTGAGGGTTTGGCAGATTGAAAAGCTTTCGTTTTAAAAATCAAGTCGTTCATACACCTGTACAAAACTGCTGTCATATTCGTGTCTTTGAACTTTTTGCTTTCAAGTGTCACTGCCCTGCATTCCAATAAAGTATGGATTCTGCTTCAGGGAATCTTCTCCTGTGACGTGCTTTAAGAACTTGGAAAATTAAATATCGCCAAATATTTTTGTATACAAAGTCTAGGCTTGTGGAAAAGCGAGATGACAGTCGCATTAGAAGGCAATGCGTTGGGACACTGGTGTCTACTGGGAGAGTTGATGATTCCGTTGAGACCTGGAGTGTGTGCGTGTTGCACGAGTGTACTATATGACCAGCTGATCAAATCTACCTTTATGTTCATTTAAAATGGCTGCCATTTTCAAAATAGCCACCAAGCCCTTAGCAAAATCACCCCAAAGATTTTGAATAGTCTAACATCTGACATCCTGCCTTGCCCTCCAAACTGTCTGTCTGTGGCATCCAAGGCCAACTCCACACATGACAACTCCACACGTGACAACTCCACACGTGACAACTCCACATGTGACAACTCCACACGTGACAACTCCACACGTGACAACTCCACACGTGACAACTCCACACGTGACAACTCCACACGTGACAACTCCACACGTGACAACTCCACACGTGACAACTCCACACGTGACAACTCCACACGTGACAACTCCATACGTGACAACTCCACACATGACAACTCCACACATGACAACTCCACACATGACAACTCCACACAACAGACTGACTGACTTCCACTCTGGTAGCCAACGTGTGGCACTCAATAGAATCCTTTCATCTCCTCTCCCTGTCAAGGCTGGAATTACCCTCAAGGCAGTTTCAAGTTTTGGGCCTACGGGTAGTCCGATTCCTGACCTACATCAACAATCTTACTCGAAAATCCCCTTTATGTATTTGCTGATGACTCCACCTGCTGCCGTGACATCCGTCATCCTTCAGACAGGAAGGCTTCAGCCTCTCTCCTCTCTTCAGATCTTGAAAAAAAATCACAACATGGTCAAACACTTGGAATATGTCTTCTCACACGCTTGCTATCTCTCTCTGAAACGACCGTTTTCTCCACCTCCTTCTCCCACATCTACTTTCTTAAAGCGACTTTCCTTAATTATTATGTAAACAGTCTTTTTCATGCATCTATCTATAATTCCAGTAATCTCTGTGTGTGTGTTTGTCTGTGTGTATGTCTGTGTGTCTGTGACCGCTGTTTCTCGACAACCACGGGTCCGATATACTTTAACCTTGCCAGGTATATTGCTGGGGACCTGAGGATGTGCCTTTTCAAGGTTTCATATTAATCGGAGAAGTAGTTACCGAGCTATGTCCAAAAAACGATTCAACCAATCAGAGAGCAGCGAGCTATCACGTGTGCCGAACGTGCCGAACAGACTCTGCCTCGGACGGCACATTTGAGAGCGTATTCATTTATTTCACGTTGGCAAACTATGTTGCCGCTATGTTGGCGTTAAACTATGTTTTAAAACTAATTAAAACTAATTTGCGATTCTTTCGCTTTCCTGCGCGTTTGTGCACGCTATGGCGATTTCTTTACCAAACTCCACAAGCCGTTCGCTTTGGACCAAACCATTTCATGTAAATAGAGGGGGCGGGATTGTCACCGTACTCGCAAGCAGTTCGCTTTGGACCAAACCATTTCATGTAAATAGAGGGGGGGGGGGGATTGTCACCGTACTCGCAAGCCGTTCGCTTTGGACCAAACCATTTCATGTAAATAGAGGGGGGGGATTGTCACCGTACTCGCAAGCCGTTCGCTTTGGCTTTGCGAATGGACCAAACCATTTCATGTAAATAGAGGGGGGGGATATAATTTTACATATATACACAAAGAATTAAGTTAAGCACCCCCCCCCCCCCCCCCGTTTTTGTACAACCTCGCACATTACAAGTTTGTTGTCGTCAAAACAGTGTAATATACCCATGATATTGCTATATTTTCTGGAGAAGTGATATTATGGTCACATAAAAACATAACAATCATGCCGTTTTCAATATTTTATTCTGAATAATTTAAGGTGAAATTTTTTGGGAATTTTAGGCATATTTTCACCTCAATTTAAGTATGGAGCTATAGGTCCATCACGGACAGTGTGGATGACGTTTATGTTTTCTAACGTACAGTCATTGTTCTGAGAAGACCTCTAGCGATCTTTGCGTCAATAACGTGTGTAGGACCCACGTGATCGGATCACTGACTCAACCCTACGTCTCATAGACCCTGTAAGCCGTCGTATGCGTTGCTGTGGCAGGTTGTTCCATTCCCGATGTAATGCACGTTCCAATTCATCCAGATTGGCTATTGGAGGGACCATCTTCGCAATTTGTCGTCCCAACATGTCCCAAACGTGCTCGAGGGGGTTCAACCTGCCACAGCAACGCATACGACGGCTTACAGGGTCTATGAGACGTAGGGTTGAGTCAGTGATCCGATCACGTGGGTCCTACACACGTTATTGACGCAAAGATCGCTAGAGGTCTTCTCAGAACAATGACTGTACGTTAGAAAACATAAACGTCATCCACACTGTCCGTGATGGACCTATAGCTCCATACTTAAATTGAGGTGAAAATATGCCTAAAATTCCCAAAAAATTTCACCTTAAATTATTCAGAATAAAATATTGAAAACGGCATGATTGTTATGTTTTTATGTGACCATAATATCACTTCTCCAGAAAATATAGCAATATCATGGGTATATTACACTGTTTTGACGACAACAAACTTGTAATGTGCGAGGTTGTACAAAAACGGGGGGGGTGCTTAACTTAATTCTTTGTGTATATATATAGTACGGGCATGCCCTAGTAAAGTGAAATGTCAGCTTCTGACATGTGATGGCAATTCAGATATTTAATAACCCAGTACAGTACTGTATTAAACATTTACTTTAGTGTTGTTTTTATTAACGGACACTCTAAGCTTCAAGAGGATGCGAGAAAGAAACCTAATCTGACAAATTGTAAAAACCAAAATCATATAACTAGTTCTTGTTGTTTCGTATGTGGCCTGTGGCTGCTGGTTGCATTATTTTCTGGAAGCGTGGCTGCGCCGCTGACTTTCCAGGACTCGAACGCTGAATGCGGGCTGCGTCCGGCTCAGGTCTGGCAAAAGTTAGTGTACAGCAGAAATAAAGTGGACAGTAAAACTTTGTGTACAGCAGAAAGAAAGTGTACAGTAAAACTTTGTGTACAGCAGAAATAAAGTGTACAGTAAAACTTTGTGTACAGCAGAAATAGTGTACAGTAAAACTTTGTGTACAGCAGAAATAAAGTGTACAGTAAAACTGTGTACAGCAGAAATAGTGTACAGTAAAACTTTGTGTACAGCAGAAATAAAGTGGACAGTAAAACTTTGTGTACAGCAGAAATAAAGTGTACAGTTGTGGCGGACACGATGGCGCTGGCGCGGTGACATCATTCCGCGCACCAAGAGGGTGTCGGCCACACCCGAGGGGTAGGCGTGGCCTCGGGATATACACGGGGCGCGCAGCCCCGAGCACCTCAGTGCTATAGTTGAGCTTTGTAATAAAGACTCTTTTTTGGTTACCTGCGTTGTTGCTTCTCTTCTTGGCAAACAAGTCGTGCGCATAGCACCGCACTTCACTGGTGACCTCGACGCTGGTTCAGCCGCTGCTGACCAACAGAACGCGCCATGGCCAACAACGCGGTAGCGGTGAAGCTCCCTGAGTTTTGGGAAGCTCAGGCCGAAGTATGGTTCGTGCAGGCCGAGGCACAGTTCCGACTTCGAGGCGTAACGGCGGGTGAGACGCGGTATTGCCACGTCATCGCCGCCCTCGGGCCCGGCACAGCCGCCCGAGTCGTGTCCGTCCTGCGGAACCCACCGGCCGACCACAGGTACGAGGTGCTCAAGCGTCTCCTCATCGCCACGTTCAGCCTCACGGAGTGCGAGCGGGCCGACCGCCTCCTGGACCTTCCCAAACTCGGCGACACGACCATCGGTCCGGATGGACTACATGCTTTCGCTACTGGGTGACAAAGCCCCGGATTTTTTATTCTGGGCGCTCTTTCTATGCCAGCTGCCGGCACAGGTATGCCTTGCGTTGGCCGGTTCCAAAATAAAGGAACCCCGCGCGCTGGCCGGCGAGGCCGACAAGTTTTTCGCGGCTTGTGACACGCGGGCGAGCTTCGGTGCGGCCATCGCGGATCCCGAGGCTGATGCGCATGCACACCTCGTGGTTCCCGAGGCTGATGCCGATGCACACCGTGGCCGCCGCCACGCCCCGCCCACCACCACCGCGAAAACCGCGGCCTCCGCCTCCGCCGCAAACCTGGTGCCGTTTCCACGCCAGGTTTGGCCACAAGGCTAGGAATTGTTGCCCGCCGTGCTCGTTTGGCAAGTCGGGAAACTACCAAGCCGGCGCTCGGTAGCGGCCCTGAGCGTCGGCCATTCCGGCAGCCTCCTTTTTGTCACGGACACCTTGTCCGGGCGTCGCTTCCTCTGCGACACAGGCGCACAGGTGAGCGTTATCCCCGCCTCCACGTCCGACAAGCGAACTGCGGGCCGGGGCCCCGCGTTGCTTGCAGCCAACGGTACACCCATACGCACATTCGGGAAGCGCTGCCTCTCCCTGCGGTTCGGAGGGCAACACTTTCAATGGACGTTCGTAACCACCAGCGTGCCCATGGCATTGCTCGGTGTGGATTTCCTATGTGCAAATGGGCTGTTGGTGGATGTGAAGAACAGACGCCTCATCCAGGCCGAAACGTTCAGCTCGCTTGCTTGCACGCTGAGCAGTTCGTTGGGCAGCTCCCTGAGCGGCTCGCCAAGCGGCTTGCTGAGCGGTTCGATCCCGGCGAGGTTGGTCTGTACGCTTCCTCCAGCGGACGACTTCACCCGCCTCTTCGCCAGATTCCCGGCCCTCACGCGGCCCACCTTCTCGGCGATGGCCGTCAAGCACAGGGTGGAACATCACATCCCCACCGTCGGGCCACCGGTCTACGCCCGGGCACGCCGCCTCGAGCCGACGAAGCTCGCGGTGGCAAAGGCGGAGTTCGCTACGCTGGAGCGACTGGGCATCGTACGGTGCTCCAAGAGCGCTTGGGCGTCGTCACTGCACATTGTGCCGAAACCCGGCGGGGGATGGCGGCCGTGCGGGGACTACAGCCGCCTCAACGATGCCACCACCCCCGACCGCTACCCGGTCCCTCACATTCAGGACTTTTCCGCCCGGTTGGCGAAAATGTCCTTTTCTAAGGTGGACCTCATCCGCGGGTACCACCAGGTCCCTGTCAGGCCGGAGGACATACCGAAGACGGCCGTCATTACACCATTTGGCCTCTTCGGGTTTCTTCGGATGCCCTTCGGTTTGAAGAATGCGGCTCAGGCGTTCCAACGATTGATGGACAGCGTCTTGCACGACTTGGATTGCGTTTACGTCTACCTGGACAACATCCTCGTCGCAAGTGCGTCCCGCGAAGAGCACCTCCGCCACCTCCGCACGCTCTTCGAACGCCTGGGTCAGCATGGCCTGATCGTAAACCCCGCCAAGTGCCGGTTCGGCGTCGCCGAAATCGACTTTTTGGGGCACCGCGTCACCAGGCACGGGGCCACCCCCTTGCCGGCAAAGGTGGAGGCGGTCAAGGGGTTTCCGTGCCCCGCACGATCAAGGGGCTCCAGGAGTTCCTGGGCATGGTAAACATTTACCACCGTTTCCTGCCCCACATAGCCCAGCTCCTGCGCCCCCTGCACGAGGCCCTCCGGGGGAAGCCAGGCAAAGGTGACGTTGTTTGGACCGAGCAGATGGACGCGGCGTTCGCGGGCGCGAAGCTCGCCTTGGCTAACGCCATCATGCTCGCGCACCCGGCGCTCGATGCACCGATCGCCCTCACCACCGACGCGTCGGACTACGTGGTGGGCGCGGTGCACGAGCAATGGGTGCGTGGTGCTTGGCAACCGCTGGCGTTTTTCAGCCGGCAGCTTCGCCCGCACGAACGCCGGTGCAGCACCTTTGACCGCGAGTTGCTCGCGCTCCACCTGGGGGTCCGGCACTTCCGCCATCTGCTCGAGGGCCGTTCGTTCACGGCCTTCGTCGACCACAAGCGCCTGGTCTTCGCGATGGCCAAGGTCGCCGATCCATGGTCGGCCCGGCAGCAGCGTCACCTCTCGGCCGTGTCCGAGTACACGACGGACATCCGGCACGTCGCGGGAAAGGACAACCCGGTGGCGGATTGCCTTTCCCGGTCCGTCGCCCACGCGGTCCACCTCGGGATCGACTATGCCCGGATGGCGGTGGACCAGACTGCCGACACCGACGTCCAGGCCTTGCGGACCGCCGTCGCGGGCCTCCGAGGTGCCGTCCGACGGCGCGGGCACGGCCCTCTTGTGCGACGTCTCCCTCGGGCGGCCTCGCCCCATCGTGCCCGCGGGCGGGTTTTTGACGCCATCCACGGCCTGTCCCACCCAGGCACGAAGGCCTCCCAGAGGTTGGTCGCCGACAAGTTCGTCTGGCATGGCCTCTGGAAGGCCGTCCGCGATTGGACCAGGACGTGCCTCGCGTGCCAGCGCGCGAAGGTGCACCGCCACACCCAGGCCCCGTTGGCCCCGTTCACGGTGCCCGAACGTCGGTTCGACCACGTTCACGTGGACTTGGTGGGACCTCTGCCCCCCTCGCGGGGTTTCACCCACGTCCTCACCATGGTGGACCGCACCACCCGGTGGCCGGAGGTCGTGCCTTTGGCAGCGACGACGGCGGCGGACGTCGCGCAGGCGTTCATCGCCACCTGGGTTGCCCGGTTCGGCGCCCCCTCGGACGTCTCGTCCGACCGCGGCCCCCAGTTCACCTCGGAGCTCTGGGGGGCGGTCGCGCGGGGGCTCGGCGTCCAGCTGCACCGCACCACGGCCTACCACCCCCAGGCCAACGGCCTGTGCGAGCGCTTCCACCGCTCCTTGAAGGCCGTGCTCTGGGCCACCCTCCGCGACGGCGGCTGGGTCGACAGGCTCCCCTGGGTCCTGCTGGGCCTCCGGACGGCGCCCAAGGACGACCTGCGCGCATCCGCGGCGGAGTTGGTCTTCGGACAACCGCTGCGGGTGCCGGGCGAGTTCCTCCCCGACTCCACAGCACCATGGTCCGCGGCGCAGCAGCGCTCCGCACTGCAGGAGACCGCCCGGAAGTTCGCCCCGGTGCCGACGGCGCACCACAGGTGCCCGCCAACGCACGTCGCCCCGGAGCTTCGCACGGCGGAGTACGTGTTCGTCCGCCACGACGCCCACCGGACACCGCTGCGGCCCCCGTACGACGGGCCCTTCCGCGTGCTGGAGACCGGGGCGAAACACTTCACCCTCGACATCGGCGGTACTCCTGACCGCGTTTCCGTGGACCGCCTCAAGCCGGCCCACCTCGACGTGGACCACCCCCCGCCAGTGGCTCGGCCCCCGCGGCGGGCCGCCCCCCGTGCGTTGTTGCCTCTCTTCTTGGCAAACAAGTCGTGCGCATAGCCCCACACTTCACAGTAAAACTTTATGTACAGGAGAAATAAAGTGTAGAGTAAAACTTTATGTACAGCAGAAATAGTGTACAGTAAAACTTTATGTACAGCAGAAATCAAGTGTACAGTAAAACTTTGTGTACAGCAGAAATAAAGTGTACAGTAAAACCATGTACAGCAGAAATAAAGTGTACAGTAAAACTTTATGTACAGGAGAAATTAAGTGTACAGTAAAACTTTATGTACAGCAGAAATAAAGTGTACAGTAAAACTTTGTGTACAGCAGAAATAAAGTGTACAGTAAAACCATGTACAGCAGAAATAAGGTGGACAGTAAAACTTTGTGTACAGCAGAAATAAAGTGTGCAGTAAAACTTTATGTGCAGCAGAAATAAAGTGTACAGTAAAACTGTGTACAACAGCAAGAACCCACTTGTACAGTAACCAGGCCTCATTGGTTTCCCGCCAAAACGCTCGTACACTGCAACAGGTGGTTGTAAAGGATTAACGGACAGAATTGAGCCATCCTGCAGAGGAAAATGAATAACTCCGACCGATGTTCCAGATTTTTGTAGATAACGTGGACATCGTGCCTTTGTGTAATGGCGCATGGTCCAAAACACATTCTGTTCTTTCAAAGATTAACGATTTGCTGAAACACTTTAAACCTAAACACAATGGCTTCACTTTAAATGCTATCAACCCTTTCGTTTTAAGTGTTACACAAAAATAAGGTACATTTTCTGTGTTGTAGTAATAAGAAAGAGGTTTGGGAGTAAAATGAAACTGTAAAATGTAATAAGTAAAAGCACCAATTACAGTGAAGATGAATTTTATTTGAAGTAAAGTTATACGATATAAATATGATGAATCTAAACAATATACCAGATGTTGAACCTCTTGAATTCCCCGATATTCCCTTCGATAAATTAGAGAATTGTCCTGCGTGTAATAGAGTGGGATTAAACACAGACACAAAAGCCTATAAACAATGTATATTTTGTGATTATCTTCTAATTAATGATGAAAAATATATAAAAAGGAACATAATTGTTTCTAAATTACAACAAAAATGAATTACTTTACAAGATTAATAAGAGAAATGAATATTTATTTTTCTGATGAAGTCAAACATTTATTTGTAGAAGACTTTCACACTGCTGTTGGTGTTTTGATATTGAGGATGCTCCTTTCCTTACAACGGAAGAGATTGATAAAATTCGGGTGATATTTCAAGGATTGATGTTATTTGCTATTCACGATTGTCATTTTCAGGGAATTATCAACACAAGATATATAAATTAAATAATGGGTTATCTTGAAATTAAACCTGAACTCAGAATAAAACAGAGTTTCTAAAAACAAATGCCTGTAAAAAATTAGATGCCTTGTTTTCAAAATATATAAATGAATGATTTTTTACCCGTTTGGGAAAATAAGATAAAATTTTACAACCATAAAAATCTCCCAAATTCTTTTAAATGTCTCATAGTTGGTTCAAGCGGATGTGGAAAACCTGTTTGCTTTTAAAGATGCTCCTTACCCCCAACCTTTTAGATTATGATAATTTATTAATTTTTACGAAGTCAAGTTTTCAACCCGAGTATCAACTACTATCACAAGGTTTTAATGCGGGTCTTAAAAAGGAAGACATCATCGGTTTATTTAAACTACAAAACAAACTAAATGATTATAACATTGAAGATATAATACAACTATTTTGTGATACACAGAAATCAAAATCAAAACCCATAACTTGTATTCTCAGTGATAACACGGATGATATACCTTCACCTCAAGATTTAGATAAATCAAAAAAGAACCTCGTCATCTTTGATGATTGTGTTAATGAGAGAAACCAAACAGTAATGGATAGCTACTATACAAGAGGGAGACATTCTTCTTGTAATTGTATTGATCTCAGTCAATCATACTTTCAACTCCCTCGTCGCTCAATAAGAAACAATGCCAATACCTTTATTTTATTCAAGTTAAATTCAATAGATGTAAATAATTTTTGGAGAGACAATTGTAGTAAAAATGGAATGTAATAAAAGGAATTTGAGGATTATATGAAACACACGACTGGAAAATAGAAATATATTGTTGTGAAAAAAGATAATAATAATAATAATGCATTTATTTTATATAGCGCTTTTCAAGAAGCCCAAAGGCGCTTTGACAGTACAAAAAACAAGTGCAAAAAGACAAAAATCAATAGGTAAATAATCAAAGCAAAAGGAAGGAGAAGGAGAAGAGATAGTCAGGGGTTTAAATGCTGTGGGTTAAATGTTGAATGCAGATGAGATCCGAAATATTTATTTAATTCTATAAATAATTAATATAACATAAATAATATAACATAAATGACAACTCTTATTATTAATCTTGTGGGTAAATCTGCTTCAGGAAAAAAAACTTTCATAAATCTCGGCTCTTGAATAGTAAAAATGAAAATATTGTAAGTTTTTTCTTTCTTTTTTAACTCCCTATGATTCGTATTGTATCTACAACAACCAGAGCAATGCGACCAGAAGTAGAAGGTGAGGATTATTACTATATTTCAATGGAGGAACATATGCGATTGAGGAACGAAGGTCAAATATTTCAGGAGGTCTCTCTTGGCATGACAAAATATTCATATTGTAGGAGTTAAAGAAACTAAAATCTGGTGGTCTTGGGATTTTAGAAACGAATCCAGATTAAGATTTTAGCATTCGGTTTTGATGTTGATGAAGGAACTCAACGCCAACGTATGAAAAGCAGAGATACTAGTATTATTGAAGAAGAAATTACAACTCGTATTAATGCTAATAAAGAATTTGCTAAAATATTTAAAGAAAATAATTTATTTGAACACATCTACGTTAATGATGAAGAAAAGGAAAATTTCCTGATTGACCTTTATAATTCAGTAAATTATATTTTTCAATAAATTCATACAGAAATTGAATGTACAAGAAAGAGCAAGAAGGGGTAAGGAGTATCAGGAGTTAGTGTCAAAAGTTGTAAAACAACAGGAAGAAATAAAGAAGAAATGCAGACAGAAACTAATGGGTGAAGAAGCGTTTGAAAGAAAACGAGAAATTTTTAAAACCACTTTAAAAAACTACCCAACAAAGAGAACATCCCTCTACAATTCCCACAATGGAATACACTCCTGGAAAACTTCAAATGCTGAAAGATTTTAGTCAAATGGCAGAGCAAGAATTAGAGGAGATAGGGGAATTCGCATATGATGATGAAGGATTATTTCAACAACTGCAAAAGGTAAATCAACCTGATTGTGTTGTGGAAGCTCTTCAAAACAATGAATATTCAGCGGTTTCAAAAACCATAGCAGGTCTCATTCCAACAGAAGAACCAGCACAGTTCTATCTTGTTAAAGAAAAGGTATTGATATTTAATGATAAATTGATATTCTTAAGTTCTGCCCAACCACCTATTAAATTAACCTCTAGATTAATGTTTTTTCTCACAAAAGATGGATACCATAGTTCGTTATTTTGATGAAACGTTAAATATACAAAGTGAAGTTGATGGGGCATGACTTAAAAGTCATGCTGTTAAATTTTCAAGTCAATCGGATGAAAATTGAGGATTTAAAAAACTTGGCCTATGTTGACCTTTTGGCCTATGTTCACCTAAGATATAATTTGTGGTTGAATTCAGTGACCAGGTATGCAAGTCATCTTCAAATTTCAAGTCAATCGGATGAAAATTGAAGATTTTAAAAATTTGGCCTATGTTGACCTTTTGGCCTATGTTGACCTTTTGGCCTATGTTGACCTCAAAAATACTTGGTGGTTGAATTCAGTGACCAGATATGCAAGTTCTCTTCAAATTTCAAGTCAATCGGGTGAAAATTGAGGATTTTAGAAATTTGGCCTATGTTGACCTTTTGGCCGATGTTGACCTCAAAGATACTTGGTGGTTAAATTCAGTGACCAGATATGCAAGTCCTCTTCAAATTTCAAGTCAATCGGATGAAAATTGAGGATTTGAGAAATTTGGCCAATGTTGACCTCAAAAATACTTGGTGGTTGAATTCAGTGACCAGATATGCAAGTCCTCCTCAAATTTCAAGTCAATCGGATGAAAATTGAGGATTTTAGAAATTTGGCTGATGTTGACCTTTTGGCCTACGTTGACCTCAAATATACTTGGTGGTTGAATTCAGTGACCTGATATGCAAGTCCTCATCAAATTTCAAGTCAAATGGATGAAAATTGAGGATTTTAGAAATTTGGCCGATGTTGACCTTTTGGCCTACGTTGACCTCAAATATACTTGGTGGTTGAATTCAGTGACCTGATATGCAAGTCTTTTTTTTTTTTCTTTTTTTTTTTCTTTTTTGTATACAAGATCGAGGCTCGTGAAAGAGCGAACATTAATCACACAGAAAGACAAACCGACACATAAAACATATAACATCGGGAGCGGTAGACAAGATGGGGAGCGAGGGGGAAGGACACAAACACAACATTTGAGAGCAGGGACCGAGAGACATGGAGACATCGAGAGATCTGAGAGAGGGCGAGGGCTTTGGGGGGGGGGCATGGGAAGGAGGCGGTGGGAGAGGTATAAAACATATGGACACTGCCAGGACTTCCAGGAAAGAAGTTGGAATTTCAAACAAGGTGGATCTGGGGTGAATTAGCGGGGGTAGAAAAGATCAAGGTTTTGGATGGGGGAAGATAAGAGATGGTGGTGAACAGCTGTTTTAAAGACCTGGAGGGAGGAGTGGGATTGAAGGGAGTGAGGGAGTTTGTTCCAGAGGCGGGAGAAAAGAGGAATGAAAGAGTGAAGGTGAGCAGAGAGCTGAGATTTCGGCAGTTTAACCATCAGAGGGTTGCTGGCAGATCTTGTGCGACCTGTAGGAATATTTGGGGGACAGAGCACAGAGAGAGCTGGGGGTGCAAGGCCGGAGAGGAGTCGGTAGAAGACAGAAAGACCACCTACCTGCCTGCGGTGAGTGAGTGAAAGGCCCTCAGAGATAGCTTCATCGCGGGAGATTCCAATAATTCTGAAAGCTTTGGTTTCAACAGCGTGAAGCCGAGCTAGGTGTGAGGCAGGAGCACCGGCCCATAGGGGAGAACAGTATTCCATTGAGCTGCGGATGAAAGCCTTGTATGTGGTGAGGAGCTCAGGTGTGCCGAGGAAGGACTTCGCACGACGGAGGATGCCCAGTCGGCGACTGGCTTTGGAGGCCAGCTTGGAAATGTGGTTTTCCCAAGAAAGATCATGGCAGATAGTGAGACCCAAAATCTTGAGCGACAGAACTTCTTGGAGAGGATTGTTGAGAAAGTAGATGGGAGGGTTGTCCAGTCGATCTTTTCGGAGAGACATAGTAAGAGTGTGAGATTTGTCAGGATTGAAAGACATGTTCCACTTGTTTGACCAGTCTGTGATTTTGTCCAGGTCTTCAGAGAGTGAGGAGGCAGCAGACTGCCGATCTGAGGGAAGAGGAATGGAGCGGCAGAGAGTGGAGTCATCAGCAAAGAGATAGAGAGGATTTTCGAGAGAGTCAGAGAGATCATTGATGAAGACCAGAAAAAGCACGGGGCCCAGAACACTGCCTTGGGGAACTCCAGCCTGAACAGGAAGAGGAGATGAGAGAAACCCATTCAGGGCCACACGTTGACGACGACTAGAGAGGAAGTCCGCCAGCCATGCGTGGAGATTTCCATGGATACCAAAGGAGGATTCTTCAAATTTCAAGTCAAATGGATGAAAATTGAGGATTTAAGAAATTTGGCAAAGTTGGTGACCTTTGGCCTATATTGACCTTTTGACCCCAAAAGCAATAGGCTTCTCAATTGCGACGACCTATACAGCTTGGTGAAGTTTTGTGACGATCGGTTTAGAATTGTGACCTGTAGGCCGGTGACAAACAAACAGACAAACAAGAAGACGTCATGCGTAGCACGATACTTGCAAAATACGCCCTCCCCCAAAAGTTTACCATTGATACAGCAAATTGTCCATTTCATGAAGATTAAAATTTACAATCTTGATCAAAGCTCGGGTCAACAGGATGAAAAGTGACGATTTTTCAGATGAAAAATGATGATTTTGGAAGGTTGACCTTGAGTTGACCTTTGACATTTTGACCTCAAAAATAGTTAGTTTCCCTATTTAGTGACAATGTGCAAATGCTGTTCAATTTTCAAGTCAATTCGATGAAAATAGAGGATTTTAGAAATTTGGCCCATGTTGACCTTTTGGCCTAAGTTGACTTCAAGAATACTTGGTGGTTGAATTCAGTGACCAGATATGCAAGTGGTCTTCAAATTCCAAGTCAATCGGATGAAAATTGGGGATTTTAGAAATTTAGCAAATTTGGTGACCTTTGGCCTATGTTGACCTTTTGACATATTGACCCCAAAACAATAGGCTTCTGGCTTTTGACCAACTCTACCATTTGGGGAAGTTTGGTGAAGATTGGTTGAAAATTGTGACCTGTAGGCCGGTGACAAACAAACAAACAAACAGACAGTCACAAACACAACCGACCAATATACTTGAAAAATCTTCGATTTTGCAAGTAACAAACAGACAAACAGATGAAAAATCGGTCAGAGACTGAGGACTTGCTGGAATATACTTTTTTATCGGCCATTTTGGACAAATATGACGGCCGAACCACGTGACCGATGACGTCATCATTATTTGTTTACTATCATCTATTTTGTCATTATCTAAACTAATCTATTCTTAGATTATGCTCAAGAAATTTCATCTTGATCGGATGAAGTTTTGTACTTGTCGAATTATGACGTCATAATGGACGCACCTATGACATCATCATTAACATATTTTATTCCCCATGGAGAGTTCTTTACAATGAGCCATGTCTCAATTCTTTCTATTCAGCACTTTCGGAGATATAGAGGTGCTGTAGGAGTTGCGGATAACGAGCCGTGGGAGCCACGCCCAGGAGAACGTGTGATTGGTCGGGGAAGGGACAAAAAGCTTCCCCGTGATTGGGGGAAAGAAAGTCTGCAATCTGAACATCACTTTCATTGTCAGCAGCTATACGAGTACCCGATGGAGTACAATATAAAGGAGCCTTCTCATCAATGGTGAATGGATGGATTCACGAATCCCTTCATGACATCTTTTGTGTCACACGCGACATGATAGCTCTTCTGAATTTATTCAGGCTGCGAGTCTTTGTACCTCGTGCCAGATTTGGAGTCACCCAACATATCTGGCATGCTTAGAGTGGCTTGGATCGTTCTCCATCTGGAGTGGCTTGGATCGCATCTGCCATGCTTGGATCGTTCACGTGTAGTCCTGACCCAGTGGTGGTACGAACACACCGTCATATTTGCCAGTGATTCCAGATATGTTTTGGTATCATGTGTGACTTCCCGACACATGTTTTGTCCGATTGAGCTCGCACGCCTGTTGGTCTGTGCAGACATTTCTTTAACGTTTGCAGCTGCAACATATTTCAGGAAATTGCTCAACTCTGGTGGAATGATGTCATCTGTGCTGCCATTATGGGCAGCAGTCGGGGACCACTTGAGATGACCAGACTTCTCATAAGCATTGAGAATTGCATGTCGTAAAGATCTTGCAACTTGTGCCAAATTATATTGAGTTCCTCGTATAAATGCCGCTGCTCTGACGTTTCCAACTTCACATCTAAGCTATAAACCAAGTGCAAAGTGAACTTTCTCATGATATTTAGGGGGAGGGCGGGGGGGGCTATCTTCTCTCCAAAAGCATTATCCAATGTTGCTTTCAGCTTTTCACTATGGTACATGGGTTTGGGAAGTGATTTTTTTTGTGAACATTTCTCAAGATGAAATATACAGCTCGCATGTTATTGAGCTTAAAATGAGCTTAACAATCTTTTTGTCACACACAACTTC
The DNA here is from genome assembly GCF_964187855.1 of Myxine glutinosa. Classification (NCBI taxonomy): domain Eukaryota; kingdom Metazoa; phylum Chordata; class Myxini; order Myxiniformes; family Myxinidae; genus Myxine; species Myxine glutinosa. The sequence goes on along the minus strand of NC_136267.1, from coordinate 83,675,813 downwards.
CCTCAACATTCTGTCGCACACCCAGCGGAATGCACACTCATGTGCTTTCTCTCGGACTTCTTGATGTAGCTTTGATTTACTGTCTGCATTTCTCCAATGCTGGGGGTCTTGCAAATATGTCATCACCTCTTATTGTTGTCAACAGATTTTCGTCATTTTTATTTTCTGCACATTCAAGAACTGTTCTCGATCCATCTGTCATTAATTTTGATGTCGACTCCGTTGTCCAAGATCCCAAGCTTTTATGGCAATGAATATGCAGTCTTTTGCAAACAACACTTTTACTATCACTTGTGATCTCCAGACTAAGCGTGATTCATTTGAACATCCTGTTCTTGGTTCAGACCCCTGCAGTCTATCAATATTCTTTGTGAAGGATCTCGATGATATTCGTGTTCATCGCTGAATTCATCTGGTATCAGGTAACAAGCAGACTCCATTCGAGTCTTACAAACCAGGTGGTTCTGACCGTCTCTCAGGGAGATTACGTAGTCTCTCGGCCAGGTCTTTTGCATCAGATAAAAAGGTAAATGTGTCGTGTTGTCACCTCGAAATGCCCAATACATATCCACCGCTTTTTAATTTAGGAACCGCTGGTCTTTCCTCTCGTCCATTTCCGAGTTTTCCTCTTCGGTTCTTGCTCCATTATATCATCAGTATTGTGCACTTGCAAGAAGAAGAAAACAAACATTTGAAAAATCAATTCCTCTTGGAAGTTTCTAATTCCTGGTTACATTCTGAAATGTCAGTGGGATGTGTAATGTGCAGCTTCCACGGAGAGGTTATGATTTATTTTATGATATATCTTGGTTTTTAAGATCTATATAGCCACACATTTGAAGAAAGAATTTTTAAAAATCAGAAAAAAAAATAAAGAACAGGATGGCTATTTGAGGGCTGGCGTGGCCGCTGTAGGATTAGACTTTGCTAATTGACCCTAATTATACATATTCCAGAGTAACAAATGGGGTATCATTGTAATTGTCCTGAATTTAGAAATGCATTAGTGCAGATTTTGATTTGAATAAACCTCTTCTATAATTTCTGAGAAGTATTGAATGTGACAGTCTTCAAATTTCAAGTGTCACGTGCTCCTCCCCGACCTCCTGGTCTCGGTATACCCCCGAACCCCGGGAAGAGCCACGGCAGAAAAGAAATTTATTACTCCGTGTCAAACTCAAGATCGAAACCACACCAATGGTTATCAACAAAAAGAATATATTAAAAATCACACAGGAATAATGATACAACCATGATAGCCAGCCACCATACAATCAATATCTTAGGATGGTACCATCTGTTAAAGTAATCGAACTCACTGTTCCCAGTACATGGGACTGTTCTGTTCTGTTCTGTACTGTTCCCAGTACTGTACAGAACATGGTACTGTTCCCAGTTCCCAGAACCTCTTCAATGTCTCTATAACCTTCAAGGCGAAGTTGATTCGCTCCGGCGATCGTTGGAACAATGTCCGATCAAGAGCAATCGAGGCGTAGACGGTCGAAGCGACACAGAAGTCACGTGGTCCAACACCCAGCAAACGTGCGGTAGAATGGAAAAATCTCCAAAGACGCGCGCCGACGTATGCGTTTGCCATTCAAACGGTGAATCGCCGTGTACTCCTCAAACGCCGCTTTATTGCACAGCCGTCCCCGGCAAACCACCAGAGGATAAGCCCAGCCGACGTGACAAAAACCTTTTCCAATGAAGGCAGCGCGCAGGGCGAAATGGCGGACGCCTCTCACTCGAGCCGGAGCTTCTAAGCAAGGATTCTCCAGAATCTCAATGCCGATACCCGACTACGCAGGCTCCACAATACTCCGCCGATATCAATCGCCTGAGATTCTTTTCCCGGACTCAAAGTTCCCTCGACACCGTTCGCTCGACCACGCTCGCAACGGAGATTCAAGACACGTTTCTGCTTCGACCTTTGCCTCAAGACCTCTTCTTCTTCACCGCCTTTTTCTTCCGGGTTGGTTTCCTGTATCATTTTACGTTAACCTTTTTAACTTTAGATAGCTGTTCCTGAATACTAAACCTTTTGAGAATAATAATAATACATGATATCAGAAACATGTCACGTGGGTGAAAACCACAACAGCGGAAGTGACGAATCCGTAACACAAGCAACATTTCTAATATAAGAATAATCATGATTATGGAAATGAGATAATTCACAGAACAACATTAGATATTGAAGGAGAAATGCATATCCTATTTTTGGTACCAGTGTTGTTCTTCTATCTTAAGGATTTAGCGAGATATGTTTGATTTACTGATCGAAGTGCAATGGTTCAATTTCCGATAGATTGCAATGGAAACGGCGAAATACACAATATTTGATGAAATACACGTTTCTGCATGAGAATAGTGACTTGCAACAAAAAAAAACGTGCACTTTTATGTCAAAACTGCATCTATTGGGCAAACGAGATTGGTTTGCATGAAAAAAAGTTTCTTGTGAAATGTGTTATTTTGCTGTATACAAGCATAATACACACTATTTGATGTAACACACGTTTCTGCACTAAAATAGTGACTTGCAACAAAGAAAATGTGCAGTTTTGCTTCAAAGCTGCTTCAATGTCATACAAGATTGGTTTTGCATGAAAAAGGTTTCTTGTGAAATGTTATTTTGCTGTTTTTTTTTGTTTGTTTGTTTTTGTATACAAGATCGAGGCTCGTGAAAGAGCTAACATTAATCACACAAAAAGTCAAACCGACACACAAAACACAAAAAACAAGGGGAGCGGCAGACAAGATTGGGAGAGAGGGGGAAGGACACAAACAACATTTGAGAGCAGGGACACCGGGAGAAATGTGGGAGGGGGAGGGCTTGGGGGGAGGTATAAAACATATGAACACTGCAATGTCTCTGGGGTGAATTAGCGGGGGGAGAAAAGATCAAGGTTTTGGATGAGGGAAGATAAGAGATGGTGGTGAACAGCTGTTTTAAAGACCTGGAGGGAGGAGTGGGATTGAAGGGAGTGGGGGAGTTTGTTCCAGAGGCAAGAGAAAAGGGGAATGAAAGAGTGAAGGTGAACAGAGAGCCTAGATTTTGGCACTTTAACCATAAGAGGGTTGCAGGCAGATCTTGTGCGACCTGAATGAATATTGGGGGGACTTGTGCGACCTGAATTAATATTGGGGGGACAGAGCACAGAGAGAGCTGGGGGAGCAAGGCCGGAGAGGAGTCGGTAGAAGACAGAAAGACCACCAACCTGCCTGCGGTGAGTGAGTGAAAGGCCCTCGGAGTTAACTTCATCGCAGGAGATTCTAATGATTCTGAAAGCTTTGGCCTCAACAGTGTGAAGCCGAGCTAGGTGTGAGGCAGGAGCACCAGCCCAGAGGGGGGAACAGTATTCCATTGAGCTGCGGATGAAAGCCTTGTATGTGGTGAGGAGCTCAGGTGTGCCAAGGAAGGACTTTACACGACGGAGGATGCCCAGTCGGCGACTGGCGTTGGAGGCCAGCTTGGAAATGTGGTTTTCCCAAGAAATATCATGGCAGATAGTGAGACCCAAAAGCTTGAGCGACAGAACTTCTTGGAGAGGATTGTTGAGAAAGTAGATGGGAGGGTTTTCCAGTTGGTCTTCGGAGTGATATTGTAAGAGTGTGAGATTTGTCAGGATTGAAAGACATGTTCCACTTGTTTGACCAGTATGTGATTTTGTCCAGGTCTGCAGAGAGTGAGGAGGCTGCAGACTGCTGATCTGAGGGATGAGGAATGGAGCGGCAGATAGTGGAGTCATCAGCAAAGAGATAGAGAGGATTTTCCAGAGAGTCGGAGAGATCATTGATGAAGACCAGAAATAGCAAAGGGCCCAGAACACTACCTTGGGGAACCCCAGCCAGAACAGGAAGGGGAGATGAGAGAAATCCATTCAGGGCCACACGTTGCCTATGACCAGAGAGGAAGTCCGCAAGCCATGAGTGGAGATTTCCATGGATGTAACCATAGGAGGAGAGTTTGGTGAGCAGAGTTGGGTGCCAGACCGTATCGAAGGCACGTGATATGTCAAGTGAGACAGCTCTGATTTCCTGTTTGGCATTGAGGACCTCCATCCATTGTTGAGACAGCAGAAGCAACATGTCCAGAGTAGAATGACCTGGTCTGAATCCAAATTGATGATCAGAGATCAAGCCATTGGAGAAGAGGAAGGATTTGATATCCGAAGCAATGATGGATTCCATGACTTTGCTGATTAATTGGAAGCAGGCTGATTGGTCTGTAGTTGCAAGGATCTGTTTTTGCACCTTTTTGTGTAAAGCAGTAATGTTTGCTGATTTCCAAGATGCTGGCAGATGACCTTGAGCAAAAGAGAGGGTGAAAAGAACAGAGCAGGTGAGATAGAGCGGCAGAGCAGGATTTTAGGACCCGTGGGCTGATGCCGTCTGGTCCAGTTGCAGAATCAGAGTCGAGGTTTGATAAAAACTTCTCCACCTTGTCAGGAGAGAAGGACACAGAGTCCAGGAGCAGTTGGGTTCGACTGGGAAAGGTGGGAACAGAGAGAGATGGGTTTGGGACACAAGATTTTGAGGCAAACACAGAGTTTAGACATTCGGCTTAATTACAAGCGTAATATACACTATTTCATGAAGCACACACGTTTCTGCAATAGAATAGTGAGTTGCAACAAAAACACATACACTTTTGTGTCAAAACTGCTTCTATTTGGCAAACGAGATTGTTTTTTGCACGAAAAAGGTTCCTTATGAAATATATTATTTTGCTGTGTACAAGCATTATACACACTATTTGATGACACATACACATTTCTGTATGAGAATGGCGACTTGCAACAAATAAAACGTGCACTTTCATGTCAAAACTGCATCTATTGGGCAAACGAGATTGCTTTTCGCACGAAAAAGGTTTCTTTTGAAATATGTGTTATTTTGCTGTAGACAAGCGTAATGCACACTATTTAATGAAACATACATGTTTCTGCATGAGAATAGTGACTTGCAACAAAAAAACGGTGCACTTTCATGTCAAAACTGCATCTATTGGGCAAACGAGATTGGTTTTGCATGAAAAAGGTTTCTTGCCACGAAAAAGGTTTCTTGTGAAATATGTATTATTATGCGGTACACAAGCATAATACACAGTATTTCATGAAACCGACACGTTTCTACATGAGAATGGTGAATTGCAACAAATAAAAGGTGCACTTTCATGTCAAAAACTGCACTTTCATGCTTCTTTGCACAAACTGCACATGCACAAGCAAAGTTTGTGCACTTTTATGTCAAAACTGCTTCTATTTGGCAAACGAGATTGGTTTGCACGAAAAAGGTTTCTTGTGAAATATGTGTTATTTTGCTGTATACAAGCGTAATATACACTATTTCATGAAGCACACACGTTTCTGCACGACAATAGTGACTTGCAACAAAAAAACGTACAACTTTGTGTCAAAACTGATTCTATTTGGCAAACAAGATTGGTTTTTGCACGAAAAATGTTTCTTATGAAATCTGTGTTATTTTGCTGTATACAAGCGTAATATACACTATTTCATGAAGCACACACGTTTCTGCACTAGAATAGTGACTTGCAACAAAAAAAACGTGCACTTTTATGTCAAAACTGCATCTCTTGGGCAAACGAGATTGGTTTTGCACGAAAAAGGTTTCTCGTGAAATGTGTTATTTTGCTGTATACAACATAATACACACTATTTGATGAAACATACAAGTTTCTGCATGAGAATGGTGACTTGCAACAAATAAAACTTGCACTTTTATGTCAAAACTGCTTCTATTTGGCAAACGAGATTGGTTTTGCACGAAAAAGGTTTCTTGTGAAATGTGTTATTTTGCTGTATACAAGCGTAATACACACTATTTGATGAATCAACCTTATCATATCTGTAACTTATCATAATAAAGCCAATTACCAAGTTTCAGTTGAATATGATAAAGGGTATGGAAAAAGTCCAGAAAGCCTCAGGTGTGACGAACAGATGGAGAAAAAGAAAAGCATATAGTTTCCCCCGGGTAGGGGACTAATAATAATCGGCTAAGAAATATAAGGCCATTTCATAGCAAGCTATCGGCAAATAGAACAATTATTGATGGCAAGGCCTTGTTCAGTCTCATCAACCGAGGCAGAATAAAACACAGTCGAACAAGGGTTTAGATAAATAAATTTTATTGTATTGTAGATTGCTGCAGGATATACAGTATCTAAACCACCGGAGTGAATCGCTTGGACATGAAGCAATTGTGACGAGGTCTGGCTGGTAAGCAAGCAAGACAAATTACAGATACATGTCCATCTCTTCAGCACCCTGTAGAATCACCAATGAACAATTCACGTTGACATTTAACCCTGTTAACGTATTTGCCTTAAGAAGCCAAATGCAACATACAGTCCATCTTGCCATGAGAGGGAAGGGTGAAAGTGGGGCGTTCAAATACTCTCGGAATAAGACAACAGTCCAAGAAACCCCAAAGTTTTTATATTTCAATATTTAAATCCGTGAATCAGGCTGTTTCCGTCCACTGTAGGACAAAGATCCCCCACCTTGACACATGTCGAGGGGTGTTTGGCATACATGTTTGACCAGCCAAGCATGGCACGGTGGGAGCGAGCACAGCCACCTCAATACAACCCAACCAGTCAGCGGGGAAAGAAACGAGTCTTCAACCACTCGAACAGCCGAATCTTTTCAATATACAAGCACAAATAACCAGAAAGGAAATATTTCCTTACAAAAGTATCCGAGGTATTGGAAAAAAAAAAAAATTACTTTATTGTACCATTGTATTGTTCCGAGACCCTTTTGAATGCCCCTCAAAACCTATGAAAAGCAAACGGTGTTTATTTGATTATAGTCGCTTAATCATGCGGTCCTTATGTCCAAATGAGATTGTCGTCGTTTGTGGGGGACATTGAACTTATTATTGGCAATGACCGATTCAGGAATGGCCAACTGGATTCAAAAATACAGTACAAAAGTGAGGAAGTGTGTTTGTGTTTTAAGGGGAGCGAGATAGACTCCCCTTATTGAGAGTGAGATAGACTCCCAAAATAAGGAGAGTGAGAACTCCCCTCATTTTGTGTTTTATGTGTCGGTTTGAATTTTTGTGTGATTAATGTTAGCTCTTTCACGAGCCTTGATGTTGTATACAAAAAAGTGTAATCTGGCGAGAAGGTTCTAGAACGAGGTCAAGACAAGACAGCAAGTGACAAGTTCATGTTGGTCAGCGAGTGGAACATCTTATACTTTGTTGAATGGAGATCATAAGAAAGATGCATCTATGTACATAGATTTGGTGAAGCAGGCAAGATGGATGAAAAAGGCCTTTTGCTATATCTGAATTTCCAAGTGATAAATCGATGCAGCAGCCACTGATTCAAGCAGTTCGCGGAGCATTCACAAACGCAAGGAAAAGGATCTGTCATGGTCATCAAAGCCGATGTGATGGGAATTGCATCTTTGTCATGCTACCGGATATAGAGTAGTGCGCATAGAAACAAGGCCCGCACCACCATTAAACTATGTGTTTCGCCTTACATCACGAGAACCCTGCCAACAGGTTACGAATACATTGTGGGCGATCCAAGAAATTACGGAATGACGTGGCACTCACTCCTACAGTGTAGGAGACCGATATACTGGAGCTTGTCAACATCAAGTAGACGAGCCGTCGGGCCCCCATGGCAAATAGACAAAAGGCATTTCAATATGGGCTCCTTTAGTTGCAAAGTCTAATCAAGAAATGGAGATGCAATAACTTGGCAGTTTTGTATCAATCGAAAGGGTTAAAAATGAGGTGTTTGCAGAAATATCAACTTTGGCAAAAAGGAAAAGGCAGTGTGATAAAAATGGAACATGCTGGGAATTGGAAGATATTTTATCAAACCAAATCGATTGAGCTGTCGTACAGTCTAAAACGGTGATCCAGAAGGAAACCAAGGCACAAACTAGATACGAGGATCATTTTTATCCACCCGGAGCATCCATCTCCCAGACTGCTGTGGGCTGTGAAGCTCGAGGCATTGCTCGAGTGAGTAGGGATTGTATCCAAAGAGAACTCCTTCCTTTCACAGAGGCGCGAACCACCAATTAGGATCTTACCTTTTCCTTCTTGGTACAATTCGTTTGGAGAACAGAAAGGGTACAGCCATGGTACAGTACTACAGAGCACGCAATCAAGTGTTCCTCTCGGCGTGGCAGACGTAGCAAAATAGACGACTTCATGGGACAGAAGAGATGCTGTTCTTAAAGGCACGTATGATACAGCATTCCATGCCAAATGTGGGAAACCTGAAACAATCGACCTGTTGTCCAAAAGCACACAGCGCACTAGAGAAGGGTATTGATGCGATGCTCACATGCAAATGTAACATTGTTTGAAGACAGGAACAGAAGAAGAAAAATAAAAAAACGAGAGGTAAAAGGACTTGCAGACAAGACAGGAGGAAAATAAAGAGCAAATGAGATACAAGTACATTGATAGAAAACTTACTACTGTATATCAATGTGTGCAAAGTATTACTGCAGGAGAACTGCAAAATAAGCAAAACCCATCCATACAAGCTGGGTCAAGGTAATTGCTTAGCGAAATATATTTACAACGCAGTGTCTAAAACAGGAGAACCGTCTTCAAAACAAAAGTCAAAGAGAAAGAGGGACAGAGACATACAGGGGGAGGAGGAGCAGGAGGCAGAGAGAAAGATACCTTAGAAAACACAGTGTGATTTCACATTGTTAAAAAAATAAAAATTAAAAAAAAAATTATAAAAAGGTTACATTTTGGCTTTTCTGCCAAGGCATGTCTGTTAAAGGAAGTTTGTGATGACGTCGAACCCGAAGCGCAGCACTACTACGAGGTGCGGTTCCAAATGCCTTCCCGTGGCCTCGCATACCACCGCAGAGATGATATGCCGCATGTGGCTCGTATTTGCAGTTCAGTATATGAAAGGTATTGCTAAAGTCTTTTTTGAATTAAAAACAAAAAGAAAAGAATGGAAAACAAGCAGGACTTTAAGCCCCTTTATGTTTTTCAAACTCATGGAATTAGGATTTGTTTGTCGAGCACTTTTAAATAAACCCTCCGAGGGGGCAAGGTAAGCCTGCCCTACTGGATTATTGGGGTCCGGGAAAATGCATAGCAAGTTCCATTTTCGTGTCCAAGTCTTTGAGTTTGATCTCTTCAAATTCAAGGGCATGCGTAGCGAGCGAGTCCGTCCTCCTCGAGATTGAATCCCAGGATAAAGTCTGGCTCTCATTAGTTCAAGGGCACGAGTGCCAAGTACAACCTCCAGTCATGAGGCCTGCGTGTGGCAGACGTAACCTCTTCTCGTAAGATGTAGGTGGCTAATTTCGGCCTCCTGCAAGTCTCGGGGCACATATCATGAACTTCGAGTTCATGGGTAGACCTCGCGAGTTATAGTCTTCCCTCATCCCGTGGGACACCAACAATGAGCCACGATGCTTCCTCTTTCGTGTTGGCATGTTGCAGCCACAGCCTGAGCGCGAAGCAGCATGCACCAAGAGCTACAATCTGCTGGATTGAATATGGGCCACGACCATAATTTAAAAGAGGAATCTGAAGAACATTATGATGACTACCAATGACAGCTGCATCGTCACGGTGCAACTGCCGTTGGGCTCGATTCAAATCCCGCCGACTTGGCCGGCTGAGCCGCAGTTGCAGCCGTTTGAGTTGTGGATACATTAGGCTGTCCAGTGGTTGTGGAAGACCCTTCAGATGTCGAGGTCAGCGCATCTGGACCATCCGAGTTTTCCAGCATCTCTTGTATGAGAGGGGGCATGGATCCAGGGATCTCCATCTTGAGGGTTATGACACGCTCTGAACCTGAAAGAGACGGCAGAGTAAGTGTTCGTTATCGTGTCGATGTTGCATTTACTTGTTGCCGGCAAAAATCTCTCCAATACAGGGAAAAATAATTTACATAGAACACGCTTATCTGACGACTCCATTTACACAAACCAGCTTGTCCAAGCAATTTATTCACGTCCAAATAAATTGCAATCCTTGTTTTTATCTTGTTCTGACAGTCGGTGTGAACACAAAATAATTTGAACGCAAATGGGATGGCAAGCTGTCAAAGGAGGAATATGTGATTGAAGTCAAGGGCCCCTGGGGGAGCCATTTACATGATTGTAGACACCACTAAATTTAGTCATCACAGGCAGTGTTTCAGCAAGCAAGATGAGTAATCTGAAGGTCAGCACTGTAATAGCATGGAATACTGTTTACCAGTGCACACCAGAAGCCTGGTGTTGGCTTAGCGGTTAAGGTGCCGGCTTGGGATCCGAGGATACTGGGTTTGAATCCCGGTCAATCGCTGAATTAACGCCGGGGGGGTTGACTCAGCCTGTCATCCTTCCGAGGTCAGCAAAGTACCAGCTCGCTGGGATGAATGATCCTGGTGTACGCCCCGATTTAGAATAGGTACACCGAATATTTAGAATATCCCTGCACATCGTAAGAGGTGACTAAGGGTTGGCGTCAGGAAGGGCATCCGGCCAAAAAAAACATTGCCTCATAAGGGGAACCATGAGGTCATGGGGCCCGCAAGGCTCACCCCCGCTTTAGCGGGGGGGAAAATGGCCTTAAAACGATCATTCATTCATTCATAGTGGATAGAAGTTGGATAAAAGGCTATACAGCATGCATGGCTACATGGTGGGATTTAAAGGGCCTTCTGCACATTTTGAACCCCTGCTTCCCCTCCCCCCCCCCCCCCCCCTCCCTACCCAATTGCCTGTATGTAATTAAGTGCATTGCTTTAAGCGGACGACTTGGGATGTAAGTTTTTCATGAACGAAAATAAACCACACTCGCCTTTGAGCTGTATAGTATGGGTTAAAATCGAGGACCAGCTATAAACTGTCACCCTGGTGTTGCACAGGCAGAGCTTTCTTCAATGCATGTGCCGTCCGTGCCTTAGATGGACGTTAACCTGGGCGTCTCATCGGCCGGCATTAGTTGGCAGACGTAAAATATCTCACACTCATTCAACACTCACTCGAAGCCATCTAGCCTGGGTTTTAATCCTGATCCAGCTATCCACTACGAGTGAATGAATGAATGATCATTTTAAGGCCATTTTTCCCCGCTAGAGCGGCGGTTAGCCTTGTGGGCCCCACGACCTCTTGGTTCCCTTAATGCTCTTCACCAAGACCTACACAGTTAACTCTTTACAGACAACGGACCCCTTATTGCGGTCTCACACTCACCTTTGTTATACACTACCGACGTATTGTCACAGCGTTTGTGGAATAAAGGAAACAAAATGTTCTCCAGCCATGTTCGAATCATGCCACATTTTATCCTCCAATTCATACGACTCCAAAGTGGTGCGAACTGCTCACTTTCATGTTACCCATTTTGACCATTTTGGGTAACGGGAAATGATAACTGACTCTTGGCGGTTATGCAAATGCGGTCACATGTTATGCAGATGGTTCAAAAGGGTTTTTTGCTCTCATCCCCTCTCAAGGTATGTGGCAGAGTTTGGCAGGATGGCCTAGAGGTAGGTACACTACACTCATTCTAAGCCATCTAGCCTGGGTGTCAATCCTGATGCAGTGATAAACTGTCATCCCGGTGTTTCATGGGTAATCGATTTATCAATGTGTACCCATTTGCTGGACGTTAAAGATCCCATTGTGTCCTCCACGAAGAGTAGGCGAGCTGTCGCCGGCACCCTGAACAACTTGCAATTTCCTGCACTGGACTACGTTGGCATTGCTTCAGCAGGACAGCAGCACCCTCAGCCAACGATGCTACCCCGCAGCGTTGCACTGCATATGGAAGAAGTTATGTAGTAATGCTTGAAGAAACTGACGTTTTGCTTTTTTTTTTTTTGGAAGTGAAAATCAGGAACCACAGACTTTATGGTCTGCTTTAGTTTACAAAACTTTGCCTTTTATAAATTAATGAGCCTATCAAATGTTTAACCAGATTCCAGAGGTAGAAACAAAATTCCACTGTGGATACAAAAATGCAATGAAATGATTATGAAAAAGAAATAATGTAATTCTGAATGACTGCCTTCCACCACCCAAAAAAAAAAAAAATTGTTCTCCTATTTCAGTGAGGAGTCTGATTGCCAGACGTTACATCCAGCAGCAACAACTGCTTGAATGAGAACAATTCTGATGAATTGTGACGCACATTTAATTTGACGACGACATCGCCCGGCTACCCGAGTGGCCTTGGAGAACAAGTATCCGAAGAATATGAATGAATGAATGATCGTTTTAAGGCCATTTTCCCCGCTAGAGCGGGGGTTAGCCTTGCGGGCCCCATGACAATCATGGTTCCCTGTTTGAGGCAATGTTTTTATGGCCGGATGCCCTTCCTGACGCCAACCCTTGGTCGCCTCTTACGATGCGCAGGGATACGGTGTGCCTATTCTAAATCGGGGTACACACCGGGATCATTCATCCCAGCAAGCTGGTACTCAATTTGCCGACCTCGGAAGGATGACAGGCTGAGTCGACCCCCCTGGCGTTAATTCAGCGATCGACCGGGATTCGAACCCAGGATCTTAGGATCCCAAGCCGGCACCCTAACCGCTAAGCCCAACACCAGGCAACACCACTCCCGATGCTCATGAGAAATTGGTTTCCAATTTTGCGTGACCGTTGCAGGTGTTATGCAATGACTGTCAAACGTAGCACGCAATGGGCATTCGTAATGCGTAAGCTAGCAATGAACAAAGGTCCAAAGCGGTGCGTCGAGGAGAAAGACCTGGACCGCACCTTTCGCGCTAATTCCACGCAGGTCCGTGATCTTCATGAGGATCTTGGGGAACATGTGCGGCTTGCTGGGCCTCCGTTTCCTCACGTAAAACTTGAGGGCCTCGAGGAGTGGCTCTTGCAGCCGGTCCACCTTGCTGGGATCTCCCAGTTCTGGGCGGTCTGCAAGTTCAGTGTGGCATAATTGTGGCATTATAATACCGTGACGTAAGCACATCGGGAACGTGCCTTGTGACATAACCCACCATTTACCAGCGACCATTAACAAAGCCCCCAGGGACACAGTTTGCTCAGAGGTGGAAGAAGCGAGTGGAAAACACAATGGAGACAGCAACGTAGTTCCAAAAAAAAGGGGAGAGCAACAAGAGTGTTCTTATGTACTCAAGTCGTTTATTTTAAATAAACGGCTGCCATATTATACTTTTAAAACTTGTACTCGAACCATTTTTCATGCATCTAAATCATTTTCCCTTTGGCCTAAGATGGAATTTATCGATGATCAGAGTGAACCTGATAGGAGTCAAAGAGGTATTTGCTGGGATGAAGCGATAGTATATGAAGCATACTGACCACCTGTGATGAGGCAAATGGCGCTGAGGAGACCCGCCTCAGTGTCGTCCATACCCAGCGGGATAAGCTGGCTGGCAAAGGTGAACACGAGGTCAGTTAACGGACCAAACCCCGCGTTATGCATCTGCGTGCGGTTGAGTGTTAATCCATCTGAGAACGTCATGGTGTCATGCTCGGGTGTGTAACGTGTGCAAATACGAAGGATCTGAAGGAATCGGGAACAAGCGAGGGGTTGGGAAGGACAGGGAATTTGGTGGGATGGTTGGGGGCAAGTGGGGGGTGGGGTGAGGGGAGGGGTAGGCAACAATTCAGCTCAAGTCAGTCACAATTAAATGAAGCAGAACTTTGCAGATGAGAAAGTTTGATACAGCATTGCTCAATCGGTGGTAATTATATAGGACGGTCATTGCATAATGTGGGCCGATGTAGAAACGTAATGGACCAAGTAACACACCTTTTAAAAACAAGCACTTTCTCTTGTGTAGAACTCTCCCATTCAACACAAACACAGAAGATCTGGTTACTAGACTAATAGGATTACACCAATTGTTATCACTCGTTCTGCATTTCAAATGAAACTAGGACGACACTCAGTAGAGCGCATACCATGCCAGGCTGAACAGTTTATGGTTTGTATCCCACTGATAGGCCGGACCTGGATTCGGACCTGAACCAAAATCTAATCAGCTTGTTCTTGTCGCCTAACCAACTCATCCCCTAAGCTTTGTCATAATCGGTCCATAACTTTTTTAGATATCATTTTATATATGGCTTTTCAGGCCTGGTGTCGGCTTAGCGGTTAGGGTGCCGGCTTGGGATCCTAGGATCCTGAGCTCGAATCCCGGTCGATCGTTGAATTAACGCCAAGGGGGGTTGACTCAGCCTGTCATCCTTCCGAGGTCGGCAAATTGAGTACCAGCTTGCTGGGATGAATGATCCCGGTGTGTACCCCGGCTTAGAATAGGTACACCGTATCCCTGCGCATCGTAAGAGGCGAGCAAGGGTTGGCGTCAGGAAGGGCATCCGGACATAAAAACACTGCCTCAAACAGGGAACCATGAGCTCATGGGGCCCGCAAGGCTAACCCCCGCTCTAGCGGGGAAAAAATGGCCTTAAAACGATCATTCATTCATTCATTCATGTTATATATCGCTTTTCGCCAGATCTTTCAATGGTGAAGAATTACTTGAAAAATTAAATAATTATCATATCCGAATCCATATTCAAATCTTCACCAAAATCGTATATCGATTCTGCCTCGTCACATACTCAATCTGTCTACCCAATTTCGTCCAAATCCGCCCATAACTTTTTTAGACAGCGTGCTATATATTGTTTTGGCCTCATCTCCCAATGGTGAAGAATCACTATTAAAAAAATTCTCTGATCCAGTTCCAGATTTGAATCTTCACCAAAATCTAATCATTTCATCCTTGTCACATATGCTACCTCTCCGCCAAATTTCGTTCAAATCCGTGCACAACTTTTTGAGATATCCTGTTCACAGACACACAAACAAACAGATTGTAGACAGACAGATAGATAGACAGATAGGATGAAAGCAAAAGACAGGGGTGAAAATATAACCCCCATCCATCTTCGGTGATGGAGGCAACAATTGGGCTTCGAACATCTTGCTATTTCTAAACAATATCTATTGCACATCAATCCGAATGCATCAGTCGCTTAGAAGGACATAAAGGACAAGAAAAGTCATCAAATATGGTACAGAACTCCTGATAGCTCTGTGTTTATCCAACAAAGGTTGTCCTTGCTCATAAGCGACGAACTTTGCTTTATATTCACATGGAGCATTTCTGCCAAAATTTGGACCTGCCAAAATCTCATGGTGTTCCCATCAGGTAAAACGGTTATTGCGTTGCTCTCATGCAACATCATAATTTCTCTCTTCTTCCAATTCACATAATACCTCCACCTCCTCCAACCCCCTCAAGTTTCTCGACACTTCTCCCCAAAACAATGCCAGTTAAGTGTACGTGGCCACTACAAATCTCAAAAAAACATCAACATAATGTTTTAGTCAATGCAATGTAATAATAATCTAGAGTGAGTGAAGTCAATGGTGCGCCATAGCCAATCCCCCATGCTTCCCACCAAAAGCAAAGTTGGAAGATGGCAAAACGTTCCACCAGGTATGACCCACCATCAATTTTTTTTTCCCCTTTTTATAATAATAATAATAATTCATTTATTTTGTATAGCGCTTTTCATGAAGCCCAAAGGCGCTTTGACAGAGTGCAAAACATAATGCATAACAAAACATGAAAACAACAATTGCAAAAAGACAAGAATCAATAGGCCCTGTGCTTTTTCTGGTCTTCATCAATGATCTCTCTGACTCTCTTGAAAATCCTCTGTATCTCTTTGCTGATGACTCTACTCTCTGTCGCTCCATTCTTCATCCCTCAGATCGGCAGTCTGCTGCCTCCTCACTCTCTGCAGACCTGGACAAAATCACAGACTGGGCAAACAAGTGGAACATGTCTTTCAATCCTGACAAATCTCACACTCTTACGATGTCTCTCCAAAAAGACCGACTGGAAAACCCTCCCATCCACTTTCTGAATAATCCTCTCCAAGAAGTTCTGTCACTCAAGCTTTTGGGTCTCACTATCTGCCATGATCTTTCCTGGGAAAACCACATTTCAAATCTGGCCTCCAAAGCCAGTCGCCGACTGGGCATCCTCCGTCGTGCGAAGTCCTTCCTTGGCACACCTGAGCTCCTCACCACATACAAGGCTTTCATCCGCAGCTCAATGGAATACTGCTCTCCCCTCTGGGCTGGTGCTCCTGCCTCACACCTAGCTCGTCTTCACGCTGTTGAAACCAAAGCATTCAGAATCATTGGAATCTCCCACGATGAAGCTAACTCCAAGGGCCTCTCACTCACTCACCGCAGGCAGGTTGGTGGTCTTTCCATCTTCTACCGACTCCTCTCTGGCCTTGCCCACCCAGCTCTCTCTGGGCTCTGTCCCGCAAATATTCCTACAGGTCGCACAAGATCTGCCTGCAACCCTGTTATGGTCAAACTGCCAAAATCAAGACTCTCTGCTCACCTTCACTCCTTCATTCCTCTCTTCTCCCACCTCTGGAACAAACTCCCTCACTCTCTTCAATCCCACTCCACCCTCCAGGTCTTTAAAACTGCTGTTCACCACCATGTCTTATCTTCCCCCATCCAAAACCTTGATCTTTTCTACCCCTGCTAATTTCACCCCAATTCCACTTTTTTGAAATACCAACTTCTGTCCTGGAAGTCCTTGGTATCCTTGTGTTTTATACTTCTCCCTCCACCCCCCCCCCCCTTCCCACGCCTCCTCCCCCCAAGCCCTCTCCCTTCCACACATCTCCCTGCTCTCAAATGTTGTGTTTGTGTGCTTCCCCTTCTCTCCCCATCTTGTTTTCCGCTCCCTCTTTTTGTGTGTTTTGTTTGTCTGGTTGATTTGTTTGTGAAGTAAATGTTAGCTCTTTCACGAGCCTCGATTCAGTATACAAAAAAAAAAAAAAAAAAAAAATAGGGAAATATTTAAAGCAAAAGGAGGGAGAAGGAGAAGTGATAGTCAGGGGTTAAATGCTGTGGGTTGAATGTTGAATGCAGTGTTGAACAGGTGGGTCTTTAGTGATGTTTTGAATGTGGTGAGTGAGGAGGAGTCTCTGATGGTGTGAGGTAGTGAGTTCCAGAGGGTGGGAGCAGCGATGGAGAAGGCCCTGTCCCCCAAGGATCTGAATTTGAATGATCTGAATGATCTGAATTTTTGACCCCAACTCACCCCTGGGACATGAACCACGGTGGTCAAATCCAAAAAATTGTTGCATATCCCATGCATCCCCCAAAGTTGATTACATATACTGTAGAAAGTTTCATCAAACGAGTTTTTTTAAATGCACCAGTAATTGCATTTTTTGTTGTTTTTTACCCTGAGCCGGGGCCGTAACATAAAAAGAAAATGTAAGGATACAAACCATACTTGGTCAACACCATCAGACGATGGTAGTAAATTTTTGACTTGATGGACATCTTAAACTTGGCAACTATTCTCATGCCCAAATTACAGCTTCCTTGTCGATTCGTACTGATTCGAGAATGCAAATGAAAAAGTGCGCTGCACTCGCTATAACTATTCCAACTTGCGACAGGTTCGTTTAAAACTTCACTTACAGAAGTAAAATAGACATCTAGACCGATTAAATTCTGCACACCAGGATGTCGAGGCACGCAGCCTTGAGAAGCGTTATCTGATCATCGATGACGAGTGTGGAGAACCCAGGGATGCGCTTGGCGAACTCCACCGTCCTCACGATGCACTTTGTGGACAGATCGCTGAACTTGTCCCAAAGATCCGTGTCGAGCGTGACACGCTGCCCGGACCCATTTGTCTGCAAGAAAAGGTGAAGTGGTATTGAGCAGAAGCACCCTTTTCGATGAATAGTAACCAATATGTTTTATGCACTTGCATGGTCTTTGAAAGTGGACATGAGGTATTTATTTCCTGGGAAATTACCTCCTCCAATGGAGGTGGGAAAAGGTCATTTTCACCCCTGTCTGTTTTTCTGCCCGTCAGCAGGATATCTCAAAAACGTATGGATGGATTCAGAAGAAACATGGTGGAGAGGTTGGGTTTGTGATGAGGATGAGTAGATTCGATTTTGGTGAAGATCCGAATCCAGATACAAGAATTTAAAAGAACAATTCTTCACCATTGACATATGGGGCCAAAAACGATACATAATAACAATAATAATACATTTATTTTATATAGCGCTTTTCAAGAAGCCCAAAGACGCTTTGACAGAGTACAAAAAACAAGTGCAAAAAGACAAAAATCAACAGGTAAATAATCAAAGCAAAAGGAAGGAGAAGGAGAAGAGATAGTCAGGGGTTAAATGCTGTGGGTTAAATGTTGAATGCAGTGTTGAACAGGTGGGTCTTGAGTGATGTTTTGAATGTGGTGAGTGAGGAGGAGTCTCTGATGGTGTGAGGGAGTGAGTTCCAGAGGGTGGGAGCAGCGATGGAGAAGGCCCTGTCCTCCCAGGATCTGAATTTGGTCCGGATGGGGGGGGGGCAGAGGGGGGGTCAGGAGGTTGGTACCAGCAGAGCGGAGCTTGCGGGTGGGAGTGTGTCTGGAGAGGAGGTCAGTCAGGTATCGCATGATATTTCAAAAAGTTGTGGATGAGTTATGACTAATCTTGGTGGATGAGGTTGTTGGGTGATGAGAACAAGCTGATTAGATTTTGTATCAGCTCCGAATCCAGATCCGGCCTATCAGTGGATACAAAATGCAAACTCTTCAGGTATGCGCTCTACCGAGTGCTGTTCTAGTTTCCCATAAGGCTGCCAGGAGTAGTGTACCAAAGGTAGTGTACTCACTCACTGCACCCACATAGGCTTGTGGGCATAACACATTAAACTAGACTACTTTTTGAAAACAAAAAGCCATTGCGTACCATTCATTATTCCAGCCAAATGAAATTTTTCCACTTTGATCAAGAGTTGTTTTTGCAAGCACTCCGCAATGGAAAAGCAAACTTTCCAAGGTTAAATTCTCAGCTACAGAAATGTGCATGAGCTTGTCATGGACACCATCATAACCCTCCAGTAGTTTGGGAACAACAATCCTCTTATGCTGCATCGTTTGAACATCGTATTATAACTTTACTGCAATAAAACAGTAGGAAACGTCTCAAAAGATACGCCAATGCATAACATTATGACTCAAAATGCAAATTAAAGTATCTGCATAATTTCACAAAATACACTTGGCAAAAATGCCAGTGAGGAAAAAGTAGCCCATCGTGGGCAATTTGTTTGTTAAATTGCTTTGTTGTTGCAAGATGGATTGCACTTCATAAAATCTACCATATCAAACACAACGTCAGTTTGTTTGTTTGTACAGACATCTGTCCCCTTTCATAAGAGTAGGTTTTAAAGGCCAATCGTTTACCACGAATGTGTGCTCACTATGGTCTATTTTTGAGGATAAAACAAACTTTTTTTCATAAAAGAGTATTTATGTCTCTTCTATTGGAATTGTAGGCGGTGGTTTGCAAACTGAGCCTCAAGGGCGGTGTACAGAAGCGTTTTCTTAAAATAACAAATGCAAGGCGCAGGGAGGTGAAATTCGCTGAACGTGATGTGCAACGCACACAGGTAAAACGAGTGTTAATTTACATCTATCGGATGTCTAATAAATAACGAAGATGTAAGCACACCTGACACTAGGCCGAGGCTTCAGACTTTGGCACGCTCGAGGCTGCATCGTCGAATAAACTGTTCCAAGCCGTCATTTTTGACGGGATTTTTACTAGTAAGAATAATAAAAACGAGTTCCAAGCAGTACCCCAATAAGTCTTTTTTGTATACAATGTCAAAGCTCATTGAGGAACTAGAACATAGAAAGGATCAGGAAGTAACAGTTAACCAAAAGTACCATTTCAAAGAGAGGGGTAAAAACACACCAACAGTAGGAGTGAGGAGCAAAATAGAGGGAGACGTGGACAAAAAAGGGATGTGGAGAAGAATGAGGGCAAAGGCAGGACAAGGGTGAACAAGATGGATACAGCTACAAATGCCCAGGAAGAAAAAACTGGACACTTGGAAGGAGGTGGCCTCAAGGAGGTTTAACAAGGGTAGAAAATATCATGGTTTTGGATGGGGGGGGAGGGATTTGAGATGGTGGTGAACAGCTGTCTTGAACACCTGAAGGGAAGGATGAGATTGAACAGACCGATGAAGTTGGTAGAAGAAAAAATTGCAGCAAGGACAGGAAATAAGATCGAGTTGAGGAAGGTGAAAGGACAACACATGGGAGAAAGAGCATAACGAGGCACACGGTGTCAGAGCAGAGAAATAATTTGGATGCGGACTAGCTGAGAAGGGCAGACACTCACAGGGACACAAATTTGACAATAAACAAGATACCGTTAAACACCGAAAATTGGATGAAAACACAAACAGCCACACAGGGATGAAAACAAAGACACTAGAACGGTACTCAGCAGAGAGAACACCTCCGCCAGGCTGAACAATTTACGTTTTGTATCCCACTGATAGGCTGAATCCGATCCCGATTCGGTCGGACCTGAACCACAAGGGAATCGGCTTGTTCTCGTCACCTGCCGAACTCATCCACCCAGTTTTGTCATAATCCGTCCACAGCCTTTTGAAATATCGTGCTGTATATCGTTTTTGATCGACTATGTGATCGACTAGTCATGGGAAATTAGTTTGAATTTTTTTCATATTTACTTCCATGGACACAATTTCGTCTTAATGTGTACAAAAGCAGTTGTTAAACAGCCTAATAATCAATCAATAAAGCTACGGATAATGGCAATGCATGTGACATAATAGGATGACGACGAACATAATGAATAGGATGAACGGATATATGGGCCACATTCATTCATTCAATAGTAGTGTGTTCAGTTAACGATGTTATTTTTGTTCAGAATGAGCACACGAGGTAAGACTATGCGCTCTACTGAATGCCATTCTAGTTCCCTTTTAAATATCCTCTGTGCAACCACTTGTGTGATCGACACAAAACTTTCAACATCGGAGTTCCCCCTGTATCATTATCCCCCGTAAAAAAAAAAAAATTTAATTGCCAAAATTCAGAAATATCATCATGTGTCCCATGACCTTTGGCTCAGATACCAAAATAATTTGCCGTGCCTCATGCCCAGATGATATTGCATACTTGTGCTGAATATGAAAGCAATGCAACCGGTCATTTTAGAGTAGAGGCCACTTGGAGGGCCAGGACCTAAAATACAAGCACCCCCCACAGACAGGCTGATGCCCAGTTGAGGGATACCAAACCAGGTAAGTGTGTAACTGATCTATCACAAACATTTATGATGTTGTGGTTATACTATGTCCCAGAAAAAGATCACTATCACCAGCACAAGTTCCACATTGCCTGCATGCTGCAATGTAGCGGTTGTTGTTGTTGTTGTGTTGCCCCAGTCAGTTCTGGTTGAACAGCCCAGCGGCACGGAGATAACCAATCGATCTCACAGGAGAGACCCAGAGATCCCTCACATCCAATATGTTGTGTTCTTGTCTATCTGAAGCCAGGACTGCGTAGTCTTCCATTATATGTTTTATTGTTTGTTGAGTTGCCTCGCAGTGGTTGCAGGTGTTGTCAATGGTGTCATAGTGTCTATGTCTGCAGTGTAAAAGTTGTGGGTGGTGTCCACAGCAAAGGTGTGAAAGGTGAAAACTATCAGACCTGGGGAGTAATTTATCTGTGTCATCGATGGGTGGGGATTTTATGCCCAAGATAATGTTTGGGCTCAGGTTGTTGGTTGCGTTTGTGGTGATGTGGGTGTGGATGTGTTTTTTGTAGTTTCTGTTGTTTGGTGTGGGGATGTTACAAAGGATGTCACTGTAGTGTCTTTGTGGTGTAGTTTTAATGTGTCTAGGGGCCTGTGGGTGGTTGTACATGTGGTGGCATGGACGATTGGGGTTGCCTTTGCCGTTGCAAGGAACTGTGCACCTCTCATGTCTAAGTGGTCTTTGGTTTTTAGCATTTGGTAATGTGCAACCTGTGATGATGCAAAGGGCTTTGTTTTGTATGGTCTGCAGGATGTTGAGATGTGTGTTTGATAAGCTGGAGGCCCAAGGTGAGCTGGCTAGTTGATGACTGATGTAATGCAGTGTCTGTATGTTGGTGATGTTGTTTCTTTGTAGTGTCCGAGGTCGGTGCCTGTGAGTGCCCCAAGTGTGTTCAGCCTGGGTTTCTTAATGTTTGTTTTCTTAATGCATCTTAATGTTTGTGATGTGATCTGAGAATGGCATGGATGTGTTAAAAGTGACACCGAGTATTTTTGTTGTGTGTGTGTGTGTGTGTGTGTGTGTGTGTGTGTGTGTGTGTGTGTGTGTGTGTGTGTGTGTGTGTGTGTGTGTGTAATAGGGATGTTGTTCAGTATGATGTGTGGTGTAGCGCTATGTTCATTGGTGTAATTTGTTCGAAGAGAGACTGTTAATTTTGAGGGCGTTACTTTTAGTCTGTTGATGGTGAGCCAGGTTTGTTGGGTGCTGAGGAAGGGTTGAAGTTGTGCTGTGGTGGTGTTGATTTTGCTATCAGTAGAGGTGATGGTTATATCATCCGCATACAAGGCTAATTGTATGTTCTCGGGTGGTTGTGGAATGTCATGCATGAACAGATTAAAGAGTGTGAGGGAGAGAACTGAGCCTTGAGGGATTCTATTCAGAAAGTATCGTGTGCATGATGACCTGCCATTAAAATTACAAATGACTGCCTGCATGATAGGAAGTTGGCCAGTAGGGTGGTCCAAAAATGCAAAAAAAATCATTTTTTATCTGGATTTTGATGCTCTATTGGATTATTGTTAGAAATGGTCTAAATCATTCACCCAAAAAATATTTTGCATCTGAGTCATCTATAAACTCATACACACTCAACATATAAATTTGTCATTTTGGTCAATTTTAATGACTTACAAAGACTTTAGAAATATTTTTTCCCTAAATAATGTCATTGATGGTACATACCCTTGTGAAGTCCTCATGGTCGAAACATGAGTCAGACGTGTATGAACATGTTTCAAACATGTTTCAAGCATTGTCAAACATGTTTCGACCATGATGATTTCACACTCACAGGCGCAAGCGCATGCAAAAAGTCATGAACCACAAAATGGCTTCGTACAATAGTGCATGTACTTTTTCCACCTAGGTTGCTATTGGATTGTTCTCATTTAGCCAAATTTGGTGAAAAACGCCATATTTCAATTGAAGTGTGTATGAGTTTCTAGATGGAATTGAGCGAAAATATTTGGTGGGTGAATGTTTTAGACCATTTCTAACAATAATCCAGTAGAGCATCAAAATCAGAGATCGATGTTTTTTGGACCACCCTATTGGCCAGCCAGCTTTTGGTGTTGTTGTGCATGTTTGTGTTGAGTATTTCGTGTGTGAGTAAGAGTTTTGAGAGTGTCAAACACTGCTGATGTCTATTGTGGTGAGAATAGTGCGTTTTGGTGGTTTTCTATTGTTGAAGCCTTCAAAGATGTTTTGTGTGTGGTTTGTGAGGAGAGTGGTGGTGGAGTGGTTTGGTCTGAATCCGTGTTGAGTGTGTGAGAGAGGGATGTGAGGGGTTGAGAGTGTAAGCATAAGGTGTTCTGCAACCTTGGAGGGTGTGCAAAGTAATGTGATAGGTGTGCAAGAGGCTGCTGTGGCGGGATCTTTATTTGGTTTAAGGAGGGTAATGATTTTGCCTAGTTTCCAAATTGGGAGAATTATTGAGTGTTGGTAGTTGAAATTGCTTATATTTGCGAGGGTTGATATGCCATGTGGTTCAAGGTGTAAACATATACATATAATGGTAATCCATACATTGTAGGTTGTTTTTCATGCTGTAAGAAACCCCAGTTCAAATATCGCACCAATTCAGGAGACATGTGGGCCTTTTCTACCGTCTACCTCAAATACACTGCTATTAGTGGAATCCCAGATCATTTTCTCATCCGTGGAGGGGTGCCAGTAATGCAGCACGTCCCACATTTTGTTTGACATTTCACAAAAGCCAGATATCACGTTGCCAGTGGGAAATCTGGAAAAGCGGTAAGGGTGGAGAATATTGAATGGCTTTCCAGCACTATGTTTAAATGAACATGGTTGGTTAACAAGTACATTAAAAGTAAAAAAAGAAATTAAAAAAAAGGTAAAAGTGACAATTGAAAGAGTATCAAAGGGTCAAAGGTCATATATATAATGCTCTTGAAAAAATTCCTACTGAGATCACGTTTTGTCCGGTGGTCAAGTTCCACCAAAAGGAGCGCATTCACAAACGCACATGTAATAAGCTTGTGGTCCCATTTAAATAATGTGGTGAGTCCATTCTGCCCAGTGCCCACACACTGTACTCAACCACAATAATGTTACGAGAAATGAGTCTGTGGATAGGGAAGAGGAAGGGGGTGGAGGATGGGGAGTGGGAGGGAGGGTACCGGTATATTCATTGCCTGATTCGGGCAACATGGACAATCAAGTTGTAAGAAATAGTGGGGGTGAGATTACGACTTCTCATGCAGGTCGATCAAGCCACTGTGAACACACACTGGACTTGCAAATACTTAAGTCATTTGCAATAGCTCCACCTGTCGATCAACTGAGCAACATCTTCTATATATATCAAAGAAAGTTTCTGTTTGTTTGTCTGCACGCGCTAATCTCCTTAATGGTGAAAGATAGGAGGAAACCCCTAAAACAAAAAATGTCGGGACGGGCCCCGGGAAGGTTATAGGCTAGGTGGCGAGGCTGGTTGAGGCCGCTTCGGCCGCGCTGGGGCCATTTCGCAATTAAAAGCAGAGCTGAATTATAGTAGTCAATCTTCTACGGCCGTGAGTAAAAGCTGAATTATAGTAGTAAATTCATTCAAAAAGAACCCGGGCAACGCTGGGATCTTTCGGCTAGTATTTTATAAAAAATCTTCAAACGCAAGGCCAAGAAGGAGTTCAAAATAACTGCACTTTATAAAATCCCATTTATTCTCTGAAAGCACAGATTCCATCCCTGTTTCTTCGAAAATTCAGAGCACCTTATTTAATCATCTGGCGATTCATGGAAAATGAAACACCTTCAGAAATAAATTGAAGGGCAAACGAAACACGCAGCAAAATAAATACCAGAGAGCAGAGGTTCAGCAATAATGAAGAAGCAGTTCTTGTGACAGTAGTTTCTTTAACCACATCAATTGGAAGGAAACGTGTGTGTGCAATCCCCACGGAAGCAATTTCACATCAGTACAAAAAACTGAAGAGCAGGTGTGAAAGACGTCATTGGTCAAGTCGGAGGTTCGAATATTCATATTGTTACGTGTATGGGGGTAGGCAATGAAATACCTTAGTCCAGATAGGATTGTACAGATTAGCGTGCACCGTATGCCGTGTAGCCACCTTCATGTATCTAAGTCAGGGCCGGATGTCTGGGTAATCGTTGTGTCTTCATGCGGGGGGGGGGGGGGGGGGAGGGGGGGGTGGAGCTATGCTAATTAGTTAGGGCATTTGGATAAAATTCCCAGTGTGTAAATTGCCCTTGTGATTTTTTCCTTTGTTCTTATGAAGCACTTCCGTTTCCGTTTCCCCGGGTGAGGTTGTGTGTCGTCTGAGCTCGTCCACGTCGATCAAAGTAAAGTTGTTGTTTTTTTTCTCACAGTTAAGTAGTTTGTTTTGTTGTGTTTGTGTCGACTGTGTTTCTGGTTCGATCGTGTTTTGCATTTCGTGCACAATTGTGTATTAGTCTGTCTGTTTGGTCGTTCGTGTTTTTGGGGCCTGGTTAGCCTCGAGGCCTGCCCAGTCGTGTCGTATGGTCTTTTGTTATTTACGTTCGATCTCTCTCTGAATTTTTTTTTTCCACCCCCTACTTTTCCCCTGACCTTTCACCCTTTGTTTGATGTCTAAAATACAAAAAAAATAATAATAATAATAATAATAATAATAACCCTTCTCTCCTCGTGTTCTTCCTGCCCGTGTCAACGTGTTCTTCCCTCCCCCGCCCATGTCCACGTGTTCTTCCCTCCGCCGCCCATGTCCACGTGTTCTTCCCTCCCCCGCCCATGTCCACGTGCTCTTCCCTCCCCCGCCCGTGTCCACGTGTTCTTCCCTCCCCCGCGTCCACGTGTTCTTCCCTCTCCCACCCGTGTCCACGTGTTCTTCCCTCTCCCGCCCGTGTCCACGTGTTCTTCCCTCCCCCGCCCGTGTCCACGTGTTCTTCCCACCCCCCGCCCGTGTCCACGTGTTCTTCCCTCCCCCGCCCGTGTCCACGTATTCCTCCCTCCCCTGCCCACGTGTTCTTCCCTCCCCCGCCCGTGTCCACGTGCTCTTCCCTCCCCTGCCCGTGTCCAACCAGTGGTTATGCTTTTAAAATGTTTAAAATCCCCCCTGCCATGTTGTATTCCTTTGTATACTACAACTCACTTTTTTTCTTCCTGTTCAAAAGGCTGCAATCAATTCGCTCAAAAATCCTTCCATCACAAAAAAAATTCAATCTCATACAATTCTGTCTTCATTCTCTAAACTCACACTCATTCCACCCCTCCTCAAACGTTCTCAAACAGATCTCCAATTTGACTATCTCAAGAAACCCAGTCTGTAACAAACGTTCGATTTTCTTTAATCATTCAAAACTTTCAAATTTCCCGCCTCAAATCTCTCCCCTCGCCCCTCTACTTCAAAACTCCCAACTATTACAACGTGACTATTCAAATGTTGAAAAAAAACAACCTCATTTGTCAAACACTAAAAACATGTTCAGCCAAGGGTCGACAAAAAGTGAAGGCTTCTTGCCACGGTGGTATGCTAAACAACCCGAAAAGTGCCTCACATCCATCGAGCTAGGCCGCCATATCATCGCTAAAGCGAAGCAGCTTGCAGCTGTAACGTTTCGGATCACACTTCCAACAGTGGGGTGCAGATCAGGCCTGGTGGATAAGTACATGAATTGTCGATTTTTCCAGCATAGCTGGAAAGGTGCCCGGCTAATCAATCTGTGAAAATATATCTGTTAGCTCATTGAAATACAAACTAAAATACTAAGAAAAGGGTCGATTGATGCCAAGTAGCTTGGAAAAAACTATCTGAGATTGTAAAAATGGCTACTCTGTCAGCAAGCCAACAGGGCCCCACAGCCATGTGGAGAAAAAAAAATGGATATTTTTCCTGCACATACGCCAAAACATTCTCCTTTAATCATGCATGAACACGTTTAATGTCCAAAATGAGGCCAATTATTCGCATTGAAGACTCACTCGGGAACAAACCGTGGGTCTACATTCAAACATTCAAAGGGTTGTTCAACTGAGCTACATTAAAAAAATGTTTTGCCGAGAAAGGTCACACATAATATTTAGTCTTCCAAAATATACAACGGCATCTTGAACATCCACAGACAAGGCAGTCACACCTGTGTTTCTCTCATCAGGTAGCTGGGTTTCAGGGCCTTCTCTCCCCTACTGCAGGCAAATTAGTGGCATAACAGTACATCATTACCTCAAATCCAGTCTTGTACCATCGCCCTTTATAACCTCAGGCCCTCCAAACCACATACGTTCTTCCAGTCAGATTCCGTAGTACTCTCCAAATGTAAGCAGTCATCTCACCTCCATCTCCTAATTTGTGCCACTGTACCCACCACCATCCCATTCTCTCCTACGGATATACTGACTCAGAGTATTATTGACAAGCCATTGAATGTCTGATGAATTATTGACTCTGGTATTGTTCGTCTAGCTGCCTCTTGCCCGTAATTCCCCTCTGCAGAACTGCGTTTGTCTGCTTTCCACACACATACTCCAGCTCTCCCACCTCCACAAAACTGTAGGTTTGACCAGACTTGATGTTGTAATGGAAAGAGCATCCGTTCCGAGTCTGGGAGGTCGGTGGTTCAAACTCCGGCTGAGTCACACCAAAAACTTCAAAAATGGCACGGATGCTTCCTTGCTTGATGTTCAGCATATAAAAGCATAAGGGCATGGACAATCCTCGTAGATTGGCATATGTGAGGAGGAATAAATCCCCCCTTAGCATTGCATTGAGAAAAACAGCACCGTTGTTGTGACATCGCTGGTACCCAGAGCGCCCAGGCAAGTGATGGCACTTCTCCCAAACACATTGGCTGCGTTTGTCTCATCCAACACTCATGTGTTGCATTTCGTGCAATTGTCCGTATGTCCATGTGTGTGAGTATATGTGTGCAGCCTTATATATATATCCTTATATCCTTATCCTACGAGCCTTATATCCTGTAAAAAAAATAAAGAATAAACTAGAACGACACTTGGTAGACAGCATACCTCCGCCAGGTTGAAGTTTACGTTTTGTATCTCACCGATAGGCCGGATCTGAATCCCAACCTGAACCAAAATCCAAACAGCTTGTTCTTGTCACGCACCAAACTCATCCACACTAAGTAATCATAAGTTGTCTACAACTTCTTGAAATATCATGTTATTTGTCGTTTTTGGCCCTATCACAATGATGACTAAAATCACTTAATTAAAAAAACTCTCGCATCCAGATTCGGATCTTCACCAAAATCGAATGGATTCGTCGATGTCACACACCCAACGTGTTCACAAAGTTTCGTCCGAATCCGTCCATAACTTTTTGAGATATCGTGCTATATACAGACTTGGCATTTAATATGGAATATTTTTTTTGTGGGTGTGAACTTACTCTTCAAGATGACTTAGAACCAAAAGTTCATTGGAATTATGTTGAAATTATTCTAGATTTTGTTAATGTGACCTTTAAAAGAAACAAAAACCACATTTGACATTTTGAAGTAAATAAATTGATCCTTGAAAGTGATGCAAACTGATATCGAACTCAATTCACGGACAGAACATTGTTAAACTTCTGTACGTTTTCCAGAAGTATCTCTATTTTGCACATTAGCCAAAAAAAATTTCAACAAAAACAAAAGCTAAATTATGACTGGGATTACGGACAGTAAAATTACAGTTCAGTATGTCGTGTAACCCCCACGAGCATTCAGGAGAGCACGTACACGTTGAGGCATGCTGTTCACGAGATTTGCCAAGGTTTGGACAGGAATCGCTTGCCATGCAGTGACAAGTCTGCTGCAATTTACGCACAGAGGCCGGCTGCTGGTCCAAGTTGTCGATTTGACGCGTTAATTCTGCCCACAAGTTCTCTATCGGATTCATATCTGGGGACATGGCAGGCCACTCCATATGCTCTACACCACGGTCAGCAAGAAAGTGTTGGATCATGCGAGCACGATGAGGCCATGCATTGTCATCTTGGAAGACAAAGTTTCCTCGAAAGGCTGCATGAGCAAATGGAAGCAATGTTTCTTCCAGAATGATCCTGTACTTGAACTGGTTCAGGTTTCCATTCAGAACAACCGGGTCAGTTTTGCCCCCTGCATGAAAAGCAGCCCAAACGGTCACCCCACCACCTCCAGCTTGGACTCTTGGCACTATACAATCTTCGTTGTGGGCTTCATGCACTTGTCTGCGCACTCGGACGCGGCCATCTTGACGATAGACCAGAAATCTAGACTCGTCACTGAAGGTCACGTGATTCCAGTGTCCTGGCTGCCATTGACGGTGCTCTCTGGCCCACTGCAATCGGCGCTGGCTGTGTTGTCTGGTCAGGCGTGGCTTTCTCAGGGGACGCCTGGCACGATAGCCTGCTTGAACCAGTCGTTGGTTGACTAGCCTTCTGGATACAGGCACATTTGTCAGTTGCTGCCACTCAGCCCGAAGCCGATTAGCTGACTTGGTATGGCCATTGCAGACTAACCGGTGCAGCTGTCGATCATCTCTCCTTTTGGTTCTGCGTGGACGTCCTGGCCTCGTTATTGGAGTAGGGACACCCCTCTGAGCATTTCGTTTCAGGATCTTTGACACCTGACCTTGAGTGATACCATACTGCCGAGCAATAGCACGCTGTTTCATGCCAGAATTTCGTAAAGCCACCACTCCATGACAAACAGCATTGTCAAGTTGACGGACCATCTCCAGAGGAAGCGGCAATAACTTTTGTCGACGTGCAGCAGTTGTTTTCCACGAATACAGAACGCAACAACCCTTATATACCCGATTGTGAAGCCAATCGTCAAATGTACCTGTCCTTACATTTTGTCATGCCACCTGTGATATAATCCTGTTATCGACTTCTTGCTGCGAAAGACAATCAGTGACATGGTTCTTTCAACAAAGACATCACCGAAGGGTAAAAGAAACTCACCAGATTGATATACTGAGTTCAGAAAGTAAACCCAAGTGAAGAAAAAAAAATAATTCCATATTAAATGCCAAGTCTGTATATCGTTTTGGCCCCATGTCCTTAATGATGAAGAATCACTTTAAAATTCTCTGATCCGGATCTGGATTAGAACCTTCACCAAAATCGAATCGATGCGGTCTCGTCACACACCCAACTTGTCCACAAAGTTTCATCCGAATCCGTCCATAACTTTTTGAGATATCGTGCTATAATATATCGTTTTGGCCCCATCTCCTTAATAAAAATAATCACAGCTCCCCCTTCCTCACGCAAGTAATTCATTCTTCAAAATAGAAACATACAGAACTGGAATAAGTGTGATAGCTATAGTGTCGGTGATGAGCTGTAGCTGCAAGCAAGTTATTTCTGACAGTTACAACTGCAAAGTTCTGTGCAGGGTAGACCAGCTTTCGTGCACTTGCAACGACTGACACAACCGGCTTCTGACTTGCAACCGGCTTAATAAAATATAAAAATAAAAATAATCAATAAAAATCACAGTGACTTAATGATGAAGAATCACTTAAAAATTCTCTGATCCGGATCTGGATTCGAACCTTCACCAAAATCGAATCGATTCGGTCTCGTCACACACCCAACTCGTCCACAAAGTTTCGCCCGAATCCGTCAATAACTTTTTGAGATATCCTGTTCACAAACAGACAAAGAAACACACAGAGAAACAGACAGGGGTGAAAACATAACCTTCATGCACCTTCGGTGGCGGAGGTAATACAAAACAGCCAGGTGAAGATGATGCGCTCAAAGTGAGAGCACTGATGCAAGCATATCGCAATGTCTATTTCAATCGGCTCTTATCTAGGATGGGACTACGTAACCCAGTCACAAGCATGCTCTCGTAAAACATCAGCAAAGCAGAAAAGGAACAGCAGCAAAAATGCAAAGAAGTAACAACTCGAGCCAGCAAAATGGAGTGCGTTGGTTACAGAGGCGTTTCAAATGAAATAGCACATTTGTATTCATGTGAGGAGGCGGAAACAAAGAACACGCACTGCCCATGTTCATGGCTCCCAAAGTATTTTCTGACGCGTGTTCACGTCGGGGCAGGAACTGCGTGCCTGTGTGAATAAACACTCATTATGCACATCAGGCGGTGGGACATGGTCGTATTTCTGATGGAAACAAAAGAAGGTCACCCGGGCGGGTGCGGTGATGCAAACGGCACGTGCCTCGCGGAGCTCTGTCCCTGACGTGACTCCGAGTAGCGTGTCCAAGCAAAGCTGCCTTCTGAGTTCTTGGAAAAAATTGCGGTGCTTCCTGCATCCCAGCCCACTTTCCACAGCCCGAGCCAAACTATTAGCAACTCCTAAAAACAGACCGACCGGCACCGAGGCTACAAACCCCCGGTATCGTACGCGTCAGTCGAGGCACTGAAAACGAAAAATTGCAGTCGATGTATTTATTTTTAATTATCCTGAAGGAAAAGACAAAGCAAACATTGGCACAACACTAACTGCAGACCTTAGAATTGTGATAACCAGACGGCACCACAGAACTCGACATATGTCGTAATACCACAGATGAAATCCCCACATGGATAGGGAACAAATGACCATACGATGCCAGCCTCAAACCAAAAAATATAGAATCGGTCAATGCTTGTTGCCTGACTGGCGAAGAAATGGCCAGGATACTGATGCACAATGGCTTCCTGTTGAAAACAAACCAGGAGAGAATTGCCGACAATAACAAGGTTTGAAAGCATCATATAGTTTTATGAACACATGTGAAGGATCGAGATTCCTATTCATCCATAACTTGCAAAAGCTGCAAAGAGCTGACGGGATGGCCTGGAGGTGTGCACACTCACCTATAAGCCGTCTTAGCCTGGGTTTGAATCCAGACCCAGCTATAAACTGTCATCCCGGTGTTTCACACGCTAAGCAATTCATCAATGTGTGTGCCGTCCCTCAGGTGGACATTAAACGGGAGTCCCAACTGCCAGCATTTGTTGGTGGACGTCAAAAATCCCACGGTGTCCTCCGTGAAAGAGGTGAGCTATCGCCGGCACCATGACCATTTTACAAATTCCCACACCGACCAACAGAGGGCACTGCATCAGTGGTAAAGCTGCACCCTCAGCCAATAATGCTACCCCATGGCCTTGTGCAGCATATGAATGAAGAAGAAGAAAAGCTAGAAAACTCCAAGATGCAGCAGTTGTAACACTCATTCATTCAATGCGCAGCACGTGGCTGCTAGGTTGCACCATTGCTGAGGGAGGTGCGCTGCGGCTGTGTCGCTGATGCAGTGCCCCCCTGAAGGTTAGAGCAGGATTTGTTGTAAGCACACCTCAGATGTTCCAGGATCTACATCTATACATACAGGAGATATCTTAAGGTAACCATTTTATAGTTTTCTTTTACAGAAAAAGGTCCTTGACTAGCTCTATAAAGATCGCTGCGGCTAATAAATATACAGCATGCTCACTCTTGTGCATAGAGCCTGGTGTTGGTTTAGCGGTTAGGGTGCCGGCTTGGGATCCTAGGATCCTGGGTTTGAATACCGGTCGATCGCTGAATTAACGCCAGGGGGGTTGACTCAGCCTCTCATCCTTCCAAGGTTGGCAAATTGAGTACCAGCTTGCTGGGATGAATGATCACGGTGTGTACCCCAATTTAGAATAGGTACACCGTATCCCTGCGCATCGTAAGAGGCGACCAAGGGTTGGCGCCAGGAAGGGCATCCGGCCATAAAAACATTGCCTCAAACAGGGAACCATGATTGTCATGCGGCCCGCAAGGCTAACCCCCGCTCTAGCGGGGAAAATGGCCTTAAAACGATCATTCATTCATTCATTCTCACTCTTGTGTATCTCAAAAACGTTCTCAGCCAGCAGCATCAGCAAGCACGATCAGAAAAGGACTGGGCACAGATAACTGATCCATTCCCAACAACAGCTGGTAATGCAAAGAAAGGAATGCAGAAATGGATGGCCATGATGGCCCACGGAAGTGCAAGCCTGGTCATACAAAAGCAGAGTGCAGCGAAGAATGTGGTAGGGCCTCGAAGAGGGTGCAGCACTGTATGACAATGCAAACTTCCAGTTCTCAGTTCCTTTTCCACCAGATCTTATCTGCCCTGTTAAAATTATCTTCAAAAGCCGATCATGCCATCTGGAATCGTCTTGCTTAACCGGTTTTGGAGTTTTTTTTTTGTCAATGGTTCCCTTGCTTATGGCTTCTGCCAGTTAGTTCCTTCCCTCCCCCCCCCCCCCCCCCCACTCCTCCGTCACATCACTCTTCTATGGGTCTAGATGATGCATTAACAAAAAAAAACATTTGACATGCCTTTGTAACGACACAATCTGGGTGTTTACAAAGTGATACATGATTTATTGTTAATAACAAAAGCAAAAGACTCACTATAAAACAAAAAACACCATGTTGCGTCGATACACCAGGTGTTGCAAACATGTCGTTAATAAAGAAAATGCATTTTCTCACTTTCCAAGATTGAATGCCAAACCAAAAATAGAGATGGAAAAAAAGAGGTGAATGCAAACCAGAATTATTCCTGTCCTCTCTCCTCCTTGCATACATAATGTATAATGTAGATGACTGGAAGAAGGGCCAAATGTGCAAATCCATCAATCACTTCTGCCTGCTCTAAAGTGAAGTTGGGGAACAGGGTGGAACCCCCAAATAAGTGGACAAAGCCAGATAGGTATTGAGCATGGGACAACTTGCGTCTTACCATGGTATACTTTCCCAGCTGGCACAGATTAGGGAAAGTTTCTTGATGGGCTCGACAGACACGGCTGGTCAGGTCTTCCAGCTCGGGGGTGGCGGGGGGCAACTCCACCAATTCGACCCTCGGCACATCCTTTTTCTTCTTGCTTCGGTCATTCCGCACAGCTGTAACACAGAACAAAAGTGAGCAAACATGGCCAATGCCACCGTTATGTATCAGTGCATCTCAAATGGAAGGGATAACTAAATGGTAAGAGGAAACAGGACCCTGCATCCCCATTCATAGACTTTAACAACGATTCACTTGCTCGGTCTTGGCTTGTATATTTGGATGAAATGAGAGGGCAGCTTAATTCGGTTAAACTTGCAAGGGCCCTAACATGAGCTCGTCTGCCTGCTTCAGATTAAACAGCGTGCACCGTCATTGTGTGAGAGCGCTCCACATAACCAGGGCAACGCTTTGGTGCTCAAGCAGGCAATAATACACCCCCACCTCATGTCATCCTCCATCCTGACCTATGATCTCTTTTACCCCCATTAACTCTTCAGCACAACTCTCTTAATTGCTGCTTTCAGTGTTTCCTCCTCTCCAATCTTCTTTTCCTGCCCATTCATTCCCTTGCCAATTGGGCTTAACTGGTGCCATCCTCCCCGACTGCCAATTAAACATTGCTCTTGCATGAGCCCTAGTCTTTTCGAAAAATAAAATATTAAAAAGGCTCATCTTGTTCAATGTTGTGAAAATAAAAGCACCAACACCAAGCCATCTAAGTGCCCAAAAGCAGGTTCAGCATTTCCCAAAGCCAATCATTGCACCAGGTGGTTTTCCCCTGCCTTCTCTGCAGTACTCAGGGAAAGAATTTGAAATTTGTTCAGGGTGCCAGCAATAACTCGCCTGCTCTTCATGACCATGAACCTCCATGAGCACATGAGGGACGGCACACTTTGTGATGCGACCACTGTCTGTGAAGCATAATCCGACAGTTTATAGCCTAACCGGGAATCAAATCCAGATGATAAGGTCAAAAGAATGCACTACTGGTAAAGTGTAGGTAAACCAACACTTCGGACAAATACATTTCCATTCAATGGATATTGGACTGGCATTCAATTACCCCCCATTAAGCCTGGTGTTGGGCTAGTGGCTAGGGTGCCAGCTTAGGATCCTAGGATCCTGGGTTCGAATCCCGGTCGATCGCTGAATTAACGCCAGGGGGGTTGACTCAGCCTGTCATCCTTCCGAGGTCGGCTAATTGAGTACCAGTTCACTGGTAATTCCCTGGTTGTCGTAAAAAGGCGACAAAAAGGGTTGGCGGCAGGAAGGGCATCCGGCCGTAAAACATTGCTTCAAAAAGGGGACCAAAAAAAACAACAACAACCACGGTCCCCGAAAAAGGCCAACCCCCACTTGCGGGGAAAAATGGCCTCTAAAGGTGTTTTTTTTTTTGTTTTTTTTCAATTAGGAATTTGGCCTTGTGATTGCAAGACTGATGCAGAGTTCTACATATTAGGGTAGGAAATTGGAATTTAACCAGGGTGCTGGCACACAATGGCCTACGTTTTGAAAGGCACCGTGGGATATTAAATACAGTACTAGCACACAGGCCACTCTGCTTGACATCTCTCTGGAGGATGGAACATTCATTGATACAACACTCTGCCTATGAAGGAATAACTCATTTATAGTAGTTGCTGAATAATAATTGAGGAAATGGCCGCACACCTGCCGGAAATAAATAAATAAATAATAACATTCAGGCGAGCAAGTGATGCAAGAGACGGAAAGTATTTGGTCAAAAGTGTCTTGTATATTTTTCTAAATTTGAAGGTGCGTAAGTAAAGTTTAGAGGATCGAGTTTTGCCCATGACCACCAACAGATGGCCCGCTTTTATCAGTTAGTTTTCATGTATTTATGGCACGTTCCTTCATCACTACTTTTCTGTCCCCGCTTTGACAAAATCACTGACACTAGTCAAGGCGATCTGATCAGCCTTGCGTTTCCGAGAATGGCGGAATTTCACACAAATCATCGACTTTCTGTGAAAGGCTCTTTACTTGGTGGTCAACCCGAATACCCGAGTGTGCAATCCATTTTTGACGACGTTTTTGCCTGACCTTTATGACTGTGCACAGGAATGAAATTCAAATGATAAGATTTTATATTGATATTCCAGCTGCCATCGGAATTTGGAATTACATCGATTTAAGACACAAAACATTTTTTATGTTTTCTGCATGGACAGATGCAGAGAGACACAGACACAGAGACAGACATTCACTCAATCAAATAATAAACTAAAACAGTACTTGGTAGAGAGCATATCTCCGCCAGGCTGAACAGTTTACGTCTTGTATCCCACTGATAGGCCGGATCTGAATCCCAACCTGAAACCAAAATCCAAACAGCTTGTTCTCGTCACCCACCCAACTCATCCACACAAAGTAGTCATAATCCATCCACAACTCGGAAATATCGTGCTATATATCGTTTTTGGGCCTATTACTCAATGTAAGAAAAATCACTTTTTAAAAATAAAAATAGAAATCGGATCTGGATCCGGATCTTTTCCATAATCTAATCACTTTGTCCTTGTCTCACACACACCCAACCTGTTCAGCAAATTGTCTGAATTCATCTACAACTTTTTGAGACTCCTGCTCACAGATAAACATAACCTCCACCCATCTTCGGTGGCAGAGGTAATCACAACCAACATATAAAATAAAATTCTTATTTTTCTTTCCTCCACATAATATATTTATTAAATGTATGAAGCAAAGCAGAGAAGCAAAAAGATTATAATAAACAGCCTTCCTGGTGCAAAAAGAGTCGATTCAACAGGGAGGGCTTGCAGAGATGAGGTGGGTGCGGACAGTGGAGGAGGGAAACGAATTAACTGGTATGTGGATGAGGATAGGGGCAAGTGGGAGATTTGTACTGTGTATCAATATGGATGAGGATGACTACCCATATATAAAAACATTAACTCATAATGATAAAAATAATTCATGATTTTGCTTTGGCATGCCAGCTATATTTGGTTAGTACAGTATCGTCTTAAAAATAACAATAATTGGCACTCATTTTGTGCAGCAAGGTAAAAAAAATTGGGGTCATGATGGCAGCCGAGTCGTGGAGCGGATCCCAATATCCACAAATCAACAACCCAAGCTCAATGCAAAATTTTCTCCAAAGACCGGTTAAATTTCTAAGCAGGCACGTCAGCCCACTAGGCATGCTGGGTGAAGCAACTTGAAAACACCATCCCACAATGCACATGCTGGTGTGCGAAGGGCAGCCAGAATTACAGCCATAGACAGGACGCTCATACATCTGGTTTGCATCAGAGATCATATTTTATGATCGTGAGTAACTTTTGCGAGTCGCGCCGATGAAATCAAATATCTTCAGGGTTCTGGAGAAACCTGGATCTAATTTCAGAACGTCGAGACAGGCTGCCCAAGGGGAAGAAAAAGAAAATCACCACGCTGCGGCCAAAGTGCACTCGCATGCCCAGTGAAATCACTTTGGCTAACAGACGTTTCCTCCTCACCCACTCTACTAGATGTGTGGGTCTCACGAGGCCGGCCATTGTTGCGAAGGATAATTTGGAAAAACAAGATGTGGCTCGCTCAGTACATTTATACAAACGAGAGATTACATGAGCTTGTCGCAAAATTATATACACCCATGTTGCAAGCTGAAAGTCCCATCACACTTGTTCAACAATCAGATACCATAGACAATGTCAAGCACACACGTCTACTCATTATGTTAGTACTCAAGGCTTTGCCAGTTGCAGCAACACCAATTTCCAGCCATAGAGTGATGACAGGGCTTTGCCAGCTTGTCTGCCTACACCCTTCCTTGAAGATACCACAAGTCTGTTCCTGTCGACTTCCTATGCCTCACGGAAAAAAAATAAAAAAATAAAAAAAATCTACCAGACAGCATCACATTCCCCTTATGCACCACGGACACGCCTCTGGCTAAAATCGCATGGTGGCCGGCACGTAGCATGCCTCGCCACGTCACCAGAGAGGACCGCACCCCAGCCATACCGCCAGTGTATAGTAATCTCAACCCCCAAACAATCTTGGCCGGCACAAGATAAGCAGCAGCAAACAGCTGCATCCACAGTGAAGGTACAACGCAGGACAAAAACATGAACAGGTCTTAGAAGTGGGTAGAGACAGAAATTGTGACAGATATATGTATGAAAATGTAAAATAATAATAATAACATAAATAAATAAAACATTATTTTTATATATACACACACACACACACACACACACACACACACACACACACACACACACACACACACACACACACACACACACACACACACACACACAGAGAAACCCTGGGCACATTTTGAAGAACTATACCTGCAACAAACAACTAAGTTTATTATTGTTCTTTGGTGCAAAACAAAACATGATTACTCGCAAATGGATGTGACCGCTTCAACATGCACAGGCATCACATGATACGCAACACGGTGAGGTGCATCACGTGATATGGATCGGGGTGAGCTTCGGTCACTGTGCTGCACGTGTTTGTCTTTGCATTAGTTTAGTTCAATGTGAATTAGATGCCCTAATATGACGGAGGATATTGTGAGACAGAAAATTCGCGCTGTATGCTTGTATTCTGTATCTGGAAATTCGGCTGAAGTTCACAGACAACTTGTCAAAGAATGTGGCGCCGACGCAATTGACAGAAGAACCATCGGCAGAATAAACAAGCAGTTTGATGAAACCGGCAGCATTCTTCCAAAACAATCAGTTAGGCCTCAAACTGTTCAAACTGAGGAAAACAGAGTGGTCATTCAACAACTCGACAGTAACACACCATTATAAACTCATCGTTTATCAAACGTCACCAACATAAGCTGATCTCCGATTCAAAGAATATTAAAATACCTTAATGTGAAACCATACATACCCAGATTAATTCACCAACTATCTGAGGATGATTTTGACAGGCATGTTGAGGCATGTGAGACATTGCTTGGGTTAATGTTTGTAAGATTAATGGATATGAACAATGATTTGCAGAACAGGATCTTGTGGTCAGATGAATCCAAGTTTACTTTATCTGGTTCTGTGAATCGTCATAACAGCGTGATATGGGCAGTAGACAACCCACAATTTACTGTTGAGCACAACATCCAGTTCTTTTGGACCAATATTTTTCGAAGAAAATGTGAATGCTGCAAATTACCTTCTAATGTTGGAGCAGCATGTATTTCCACTCAATGATGGCCAACATGTGGTTCATGCATGATGGTGCGCCTGCTCATAATGCTGCCAGTGTACGTCAGGCCCTCGATTTGAGCTTTACAGACAAATGGAATGGCTGTCGTGGTCCGGTTGAATGGCCGCCGCAGTCTTGTGATTTAACACCCGGTGATTTCTTCCTTTGGGGTTTCCTCAACACACAAAGTGTATGCGAGGAATCCTAAAACCCTTACAGACTTGAAACAATTCATCCGTAATGAGACTGCTGCCTTAACGACTGCAACATGCAGAACTGTGTGTCAGAGTGTTTCGTCACGGCTACAGATGTGCATAGACAATGAAAGAAAGCAGTTTGAACATTTGAACTGATCGGTTTCATGTATATTAGACTGATTGGACTGTTTAACGAGTAATCATGTTTTGTTTTGCACCAAAGAACAATAATAAACATAGTTGTTCGATGCAGGTATCGTTCTTCAAAATGTGCGCAGGGTTTCTGGACCACCCTGTATATGCAAAATAACATTTTAAAAAGGCAAGCACATATGCACATTGGTTTTAAAAGTCTATGATGTAAGTAGGATAAGCACTTTTTTGTTTTTAAACAAACTAAAGCTTTGGGTATCTCAACAAAAAAGAAGTTGCATAAATATCCCAAAAGAGATTCCATCAAAATATTATGCATATTTGCAAAAGACCCACGATGTACTATACAGCAATTACCACCACGTTGTTCAGTGATGGGTCTGCAAAAAGAATTGATTACTCTCATCAATTTAAGCCACACCAGATATTCATTTCTTAAATAATGACAATATGAATGTAAACACAGAGCAATTTTATAAACAGCAAAAGGAAGAACATTTGTAGCTTTAAAAAGAAATCCAAAATGTAATGAAATACCTGCAGCCAACCAACAACAACAATAGACATTTTAAGGCCATCTTCCCTGCAAGAGCGGGGGTTAGCCTTGCGGGCCCCATGACAATCTTCTCCATTTTGCCCTATTTTCTGCATCTCCCCTTGTTAACCCCCTTGCCCGCATTCCTTCTTCCACCACCTATAGCCAAGTCTTTCTCATTCTTCACCGTCCCCTACTTGCTTCTACAATCATTTCCATCACTCTTCTCAACCAGTCACTTTCATCCTTCCTCAACACGTGACCAAACCATCTCAACCTGTTTCTCTTTGCAGCATCCATCACAGGCTCTATTCCCATCATCTTTCACAATTCATCATTTGTCTTCCTCTCTCTCAACGATACTCGGCACATCCACCGAACCATTCGCATTTCCACCCTTTCCAGCCTCCGTTGCTGCTCCACATTCACCAAACATGTCTCACTCCCATAAATCCTAACACGTCTCACACATGCAGCATACACCTTTCCCTTCAGCTTCAACGACACTCCCCTCCTCGTCAGCACGCCACTCAGTTCCCGAAACTTGTTCCATGCACATCTCACTCCAGCAACCGTTGCCGAGTCTGATCCACCTTCTCCATTCAGCATGTCTCCTAGGTAGCAAAATGTTTTCACACCTTCCAGATTCACACTGCCTCCAAGATCTAACTCGACATTTCCTCCATCTGCAGCTCCCCCTGTGCACACCTTACACTTGAATGTAGCTGCCACACTGGTTAATGACACTCTCAGACCACTACATTTTTGATGAACCCACTCAGCGCACATTGTACATTGAATGGAGTTCACTCCGACACCCTTCCTGCACACAGCACACGGCCACTTCCCAGTTCTTTCCACCTCACCACATGCTTTACCACTTGCCATCACCTTCGTTTTTCCGATATTCACCTTCAGACCTTTTGTCTCCATACATTCCTTCCACTTGTTCATCTGCTCCTTCAGTCCATCCATACTTTCCGCAATCAACACCAGATCATCTGCATACAACAACTCCCACGGTAAACCCACCTTTGCATTCTGAGCCAGCACATCCATCACAGCTACAAATAGTAGTGGACATAGTACCGACCCCTGATGCACTCCCACCTTCACCTCAAACTCACCACTGTTCCTGTCCTTCGTCCTTACAGCTGTGCGCGCTCTCTCGTACATTGCAATCAGTACTCTGATCAACCATTCCTCCACTCCTAACTTCCTCAATGCCCATGTCACTACTTCACATGGAACCCCATCGAATGCTTTCTCCAGATCAACAAACCCATGAAACAACTTCTTCCCCTTCTCCATGTACTTCTCCTGCAACTGCCTTACAATAAAAAGCGCACCTGTCATTCCTCTTCCTGGCATAAATCCAAACTGCATTTCGTCGATCTTCACTTTTTTCCTTATCCTCCTCTCCAACACCCTTTCCAATACCTTAATTCCATGCTCCAATAACTTTATCGCTCAATACGAGCCACATTCCAGAGGGTCACCTTTCCCCTTGTATAGAGGGGCGAGGGTACTCAGTTCCAAATTCACTGGAATGCGGCCTTCTTTCACCACCAGATTACAGATCTCTGTCATTCTTTTCACTCCCCAACTTCCCGCTGCCTTCAACATATCTCCCACAACTCCCGTCAACCCTCCTGCTTTTCTACTCTTCATTGCTTTTATCGCTTCCTCAACTTCCTTCTGAGTTATCTTCTCTGCCGGTCCTAAAACTGGGTTACCCTCGATGTTGCCGTCCCATTCATTCTCTGCATTCAACAGCATTTCCATATATCTCTTCCATTTTCCTTTAATTCCATCTGGGTCCACAAGGATTTGTCCCACTTCATCCTTCAAGCAACTCACCCCCATCACATCGCACCTCTCTTTCGCTATCTGCTTTGCAATCCTGAATACCGCTCTCTGACCCTCTTCCGAATTTAAGCGTTCTCCGAACATTTTCCTCCATGCCTTTGCTACCTCTTTCTCTGCAGCCTTCTTGGCTGCCTTATAACTTTCATGTTCTGCCTTTTCTGCCCCCGTACCCTTCGCCTTCTGCCACTCCTTGAACGTCTTCCTCTTCTCGTCAATCCTCTTTCCAACTTCATCATCCCACCACCATGTTTCCGAGTGCCTCTGTGGTCCTTTAGTCCATCCACATACCTCACCAACGGCTCCCAACAGACTATCTTTCATTGACATCCAACCACATTCAAGCTCAACACATCATCCTCTGCCATACTCAGCCTCTCTTTTAATGCCTCCCTCACTGTCACCTCTTTCAACCTCCACACCTTCATTCTCGGTTGGTACGTCACCCGCTGAGCTCTCCTCACACCTTTCACCCTTATGTAGCAGACAACCAAGTGGTGCTGTGAAACAGGCTCCTCCCCCGGGATCACCTTTGTGTCCCGTAGGTGCCCCCTATCTCGCCTACTCACCATCAGGTAGTCAACGGTTGTCGTCGACCCACCTGATGTGTATGTAACAAGCTTATTATCCTCTTTCTGGAACTGAGTATTACAAATCAACAAACCAGCTCCATCAGCAAACTTTAGAATCCTTACACCTTCTCCATTCCTCACACCATATCCATAACCCCCACGAACTCCGTCAAAACCGTCCATACTCCTTCGCACATGTCCATTTAGGTCTCCTCCCACCACAACAACTTCCTCATCTTTCACGTTTTCCATCAGCTTCTCTATCGCACACCAGAACTTGTCCCTTTCTTCATCGCTCCGACCAACCATCCCGAGATGACGTTCACCAAGAGCTTTCCAATCATCATTTTCACCATAATCAACCTTTCACTCACTCTAGTCACACTCACCACACTGTCTACAAACTCCTCAGAAAACAGGACACCAACCGTACAGCTGTCTACAACTGCAGGACACCTGCAGCCAACCATACAGCTAAAAAGAAAGTTACAACTTTTTAATCAAGCTTTTATTTGTTACAATGATTTTCATCATGTAGAGATTGTGGATGGTTCATTGGTTGTAACGTTCTTGAAAACATTTGCCGTTTAATGGTTTAAAAATTATAAAGACAAGTCAGGAGACGACGATGGTTCACGAGCGAGCGGTATTCAATGACAAAGAATGTGAAATATATGAATGATCGTTTTGATTATTATTAGTTTTGATATTATTATTTCGTTTGATCATTATTCAAGGACAAAGGACGGACTATAACCGAAACAGGCCCGGACAGGCCAGGCCCGGAAATGTCAAAATGAAGGTTACTGAACTTGAAATGAGATAGAAAATAATGTATAATCAGTTATGAGGTTAGTTAGCTACACAATACCGAAAATTCGGTGAAAAAACAAAAAGAGAAAAAAAATGAAAAATGAAAAATCGAGCTCCGTGGGGGCGAGACATGACATTGGCCTAACCAAATATTGAAACCCCTGCCAGATTCCACCGAACCCCTCGGAGAAGATGTAGCTTGAAATTGAATACCCCCTAAAAAGACATCTTTTTCGGGCGTGGCTCCGCCCACAATGGGCGCAATACGCCCACTCTCGGCAGGACACAACTAGATCACGATATCAACCTCCCACCCAAGTTTCATCAAGATCGGATGATATCATCGGGTAGTTATGCTGCAGACAGACAGACACAAACACAGCCAGACGCACACACATGGCGAATATAGTGGTCACTCTGTTTGATAACTCGTCAACCAATAAAAAACTGCAATGCATGTGATGGGGTGGCCTTTTAAAGTTGGAAAACATGGAGTATTAAAAATAAAATTGCATCTGTTTGAGTACATCGCCTAATACGGTATGCACATAAAGTACATTTAATCTATTTAGAAATATCAATCTTAAAAATGGATCGAGGTTTCATCATCAAGTCCATGGATTGGTACAAAAGGTCTTAGCTGTTCAAAATTTAAAATGAACTTTAATTTACCATTTTTAAATGAGTACTTGCAAAAACTGTATTTTCCTACCAATATGTTAGGGCATCAATCGACTGATTAATCTGTCATAAGATAAACCACACAATGGTGCTGGGACTTAGTAAATACATTAGTACTCTCATTTTTAGTGAGGTCACGTATCGTCAAAGATGACGTCACGAAAAGAGATGGAGAGAACGCTCTGAAAATCCATAACAAATATAATAATTTATGAGACAATAAAGAGTCATATTGTCGACAAAATAGTGATAAATCAATCTTCAACTCCAACCATCATGGCTGAGTGAGGCAGGAGGCATTCGCAGCATATCGGAGCGATTTCCAAAACTTCACGGCTAAGGTCATGCAGAAATTGGATGCCATGAACACCACTATGGTAGTGGTCCAGCAAGTTATGAAGCAGATAAACACGTTGCATTGGAGCTGCAAAATCTACAACGGATTCTGCAGATAGGCTGATGATGCTCAAAAAATGTAAATGCAACATAACATGGAAAGGGAAGGAAATCTAATGGACAGATAAAGGGAAGGAAAGCTAATGGTGTGCAGGCACCCTGACAGGCATTGTGAAACCCAGGAGAAAAAAAATCTTGTTCCACAATCTTCAATCCATGGATGCAATTCTGGCTCACTGAAAGTCATCA
This sequence comes from Myxine glutinosa, assembly GCF_964187855.1. Taxonomy (NCBI): domain Eukaryota; kingdom Metazoa; phylum Chordata; class Myxini; order Myxiniformes; family Myxinidae; genus Myxine; species Myxine glutinosa. The sequence goes on along the minus strand of NC_136267.1, from coordinate 83,631,250 downwards.
GTGTGGTGTAATTTTCTATTTACTGTCAAGCCAATGTCGGTTTATTGAAGTTGCGGTTAGCAGTGGACGTTGCTTTAGGCACTGAGCAGTTTTGTTTTTGACAAACTGCAATCGAGCCATAATTTACATTATATTTTGTGACACACACAAACACGAAACAACCAATTTGATGAACTTTTGTAACAAAAAAAAAACAATATAAAAGTAATAGGCACCAAGTATGTGTGTGTATGTATATATATATATATATATCCACTTAAAATGAGATGACATTACATCAATATGGTCCCTCCCCCCCTCCTGGATTTACCACGTTACAGTATTCTCGTAAACTTATCAGGAAAGTTGAACTAACGAATCACTCACTTATCTCCTTTGCCTTAATCAGAGCTGTCGGAACTTTGATGATGACAAAAGGTTTCTGGCAGTTCAGTTTGGCAGTGCTTGAGGTACAACTTTATCTGGCCGGTATAAAGTAGATTACGAGAGCTATTCCACTCCCAAAGCACAAATGAGGCAGGATGCGCTCCTAAGGCATAAACATCTTTCAGAATAATGCTCCCCTCCACATCCTAGAAGCCACAGTGGGGGTACTCGAACCCTGAGCCTTCTTCAATTGACCCCTAAAACAAGGGACATCATTCTCTTCTCTGCTCACCATCACTCAAAGGCCAAAATGGTGAATGATCAAAGAGCCGTCTGTCACAAAACAAAGTCCCACAAATGCAAGAATTCATTCTGACAGACTGGCACATTAACACCAAGGGTGAAATACCATATTCATTTCCAAACAACATAAGATATCGTAACAATGCGCATCAAAAAGTACCAACTGCAAAAAACAACATCTTAAGCAGATGTCGCTGAAAAATAAAATCCAAAATTGTAAGAAAATGTCCGACTAAAAAAACTTGCAGGATGTGTGTGGACTATCTCCCATTTGTGAACAAATGAGGAACTGATATTGAACAAACCAATAAACGAAATGTACAGTTAGTCGGCTTTACTTTGGCACAGGGTGATCTTTAAAAACATGTGCTTATCCTAACAATATATTCACAGGACAGGGATGGAACATGTCTTAGTATGCAATTCAGTTCCATCTGTCAAATAATCTGAATTGGTTGCAAGTGCAGCTTTCACATAGATACAAACACATTTGACTCCAGTGACAGAAAATCATTTTGGCAATAATTTTCCATACAAAGTAAAATGCATATCAGCAAATAGATAATAATTAGTGACCATTTCCTCACCCCTACCTCCCAACCCCGGAAAGAGTCAACAAAAAATATTTAGACCGCCAAAGTATGAAAGTGCTAAAGATAACCAATCAACTTCCTGTGACGCTTTGCATGTTTTACCAATATAGCGGTATTCATCTGCCCATAGCGATGGATTTTGGATTGAAAACCTACACAAATCAAGAATGCAAGGGTAAGCAAGTCTACGCCAATTGTGGTGCGTTTGGAGCATTTGCTCAGAGTCTGAGAGGTAGGTGGTTCAAACTACGGCCTCGTCATACCAAAGACGGTACGTGCTGCTTCCTTGCTTGATCATCAGCATATAAAGGGATGCATCATGGACAAACAACCGCAAGTTAGTAATAATAGCCTGAGGAGCGCAGACAAAGAAAAAAATAGAGCACGGCCAAACAAGCTAATGGCCTCCTCCTGCAATGAAGTTCCTTGTAAAGGAACTGACATCAAACAATATCACAATAAAATAGCAATATGGAAGCAAGTGTAGTCGTAGAATTGCACAAACAAAGCAACACTTCAATTCAGTAGTGGCACAAAGCCAGGGCAATTCCATATCATATTGATCTAACAACTCAATAAAGATTTGCCCAGTCATAAAATGTTTAAACTCAACATTAGACGCAATAAAAAATAGCACAAACAAAACAAGATTTCAACACTTCTTTTTTAAAAAGTTAAAATAAAATAAATATCAGCTGAAATAATTATCATATTTGAAATCTTTCCAATTTAATGGTGCAACAAGATGAGAGCTATACATTTACAGTGCCTTCAGAAAGTGTTCACACCCCTTGACGATTTTCACATTGTGTTGTATTGCAGACTGAATTGAAATTGGATTAAATTGATTGAGATTTTTTGTCATTGATCGACCCCATAATGTGAAAGTGGATATTTTTATATATATATATTTTTACAAAATAATTAAAAATAAATACAGAAATATCGAATTTACATAGGTATACAACCCAATGAGTCAATACTTCGCAGAAGTGCCTTTGGCAGCAACTACAGCTTCGAGTATCATTGGGTATGTCTGTATCAGCTTTGCACAACTGGATTTGGGGAGTTTCTCCCATTGTTCCTTGCAAATTTGCTCAAGCTCTGTCGAGTTGGATGGGGAGCGTCAGTGAACAGCAATCTTGAAAGACTTTCCACAGATTATCAATGGGATTCAAGTCTGGGTTTTGGCTGGGCCCCTCAACGACTCACATTCTTGTTCTGAAGCCATTCCAGTGTTGCTTTGGCTGTATACTTGGGGTCATTGTCCTGTTGGAATGTAAATCTTTGCCACAGTCAAAGTTCTTTTTGCACTCTTAAGCAGATTCTCCTCAAGGATTATCCTGTATTTGGCTCGATTCATTGTTCCTTCTATCCTTAAAAGTCTCCCAGCTCCTGCCACTGAAAACCATTCCCATAGCATGGTGCTGCCCACCACCATACTTCACGGTAGGGATGGTCTAAGATGGGTGATGAGCTGTGCATGGTTTCCACCAGTCGTAGCGCTATGCATTTCGGCCAAATAGTTCAATTTTCATCTAATCCTACCACAGAACATTTTGCCTCATGCTGTCAGCCTTTCATGTGCCTTTTGGCAAACTCCAGGCATGCTGTAATGTGCCTTTTTCTCAGGAGTGGCTTCTGTCTGGTCAGTCTCCCATAATGCCCAGACTTGCGAAGAGCTGCAGATGCAGAGAGTGTTGTCCTTTTGGTAGGTTCTCCCATCTTAGCCAAGGAACCTTGCAGTTCTATTAGATTTGTCATTGGGTTATTGGTCACCTCCATGACCAATGTCCGTCCTGCCCAGTTGCACAGTTTGGTTGGACGGCCAGCCCTAGGAAGAGTCTGGGTAGTTCCCTATTCTTTCCAGTTCCTAATGATGGAGCTCAATGTGCTCTTGGGAACTTTCAACACTCTTAGAAATTGTTTTATACCCTTCCCCAGATCTATGCCTCCTCACAATTCTATCTCGGAGTTCTACGGACAGTTCCTTGGACTTCATGGTAGAGTTTCTGCTCTGACATGCACCACCAACTTTGGGACCTTATATAGAACGGTGTGTTTCTTTATAAATCATGCCCCATCAATTGAATTAGTCACAGGTGGGTTTCAATCAAGTTGTAAAGACTTGTGGATGATGAAAGGACATTGGATGCATTTGAGCACAATTTGAAGTGTCATAGCAAAGGGGTTGAATACTTACTGACTCAACAAATTTCAGGTTTTCATCTTTAATTAATATGTAGAGATTTCCAAAAAATAAATTCCACTTTGACAATATCAGGTGTTATGTTTAGATCAATGACAAAGAATCTCAATTTAATCCATTTTAAATTCAGCCTGTAACTACAAAATGTGAAAAGGTCAAGGGTTATGAATACTTTCTGAAGGCACTGAATAAGCTTGTACTTCCACCAAGGCACACATGCCGAAAGGGTTGAAAAACCTGGAGCCAGTGATTTTCTGCGATCATGGAAAACAGACAGAATTCATGGAATTGGGACTTCAAATGGAAAATAAAATGGAAGGTAGTAAATTACAAAAAACAAGGGTGAATAGCCAGTTGAATTACAAATAAGCTATTCACTATATGGTCTTATTTCGTGTGTGTAGGATTCTCCAGAGACACCTTTTCCCAAAGGGTAATTACTCGTAGTAAATGAATAACTAGAATGGCACTCTGACATTGCGGCGTCAACCGATGTGCTTCCGTCCACATTATTACATCATTAGATATACGTGCACAAAGTTTGATTTAAATCTCTTCAGCTGTTCTCAAGTATCACATTTTTACTTGACATGACCTTTGACCTCTTGACCCCATAATGTAATCCTTTATTTTTTTTCATCGTACATACAAGTACCAAGTTTAACTTAGTTCCATTCAGCCGTAATTAAGTTATCGCGATAACAAAAACCTATTATATATAGAAAGTGACCTTTGACCTCAATACAGAAATATAATCAGTTCACCTTTGCATTATAATATATAACTAGAACTGCCACTTTGTAACTGCTGGCAGTGATGACCAGTTTCCTCTGCCTTCCTGCTTTCATACAACCCCGCTTTCACATTATTATTTTTTTCTCCATCAATTTATCCCTAGATGATGCTCAATAAATTCCAACGTGATGAAACTAATGCCGACAGACGGGACGAGCAGCCTGACGGCCATCAACTAATGCCGACAGATGGGACGGCCAGCTTAACGTCCATCAACCAATGCCGACAGACGGGCCACAATCGCTCGAACCACGCCGACACGAGTTTACCTCAGCGATTTATTAAAAAATATAAAACGAAGCTCGAACCATGCAAACACAACTTTACCTAAGTGATTTATGAAAAAAATATAAAACGAAGTCTCTGCTTTGCTTGAAGGCACAAATCGTCATTCACATTGAAAATAGCAAATCCCATTAACTCTGACAATACACATCGCGTTCCAAAGAGCAGCATTTAATGTGTATAATATGATTAAATAATGCGACATGACGAGATATGCACCAAAAAAAGGGCCGCCGTTCTCCTTCCCAATCGCTGCAAAGATGCCGACACGAGTCTGTTATCTGAAACAAGCGTTACGCCTCGGTCCCCCGTCGGGGAAGTGATGCGAGTTGACAAAGTGGAAGACGCAGAAAACATGCTATGATATGATATTTCGCTCACAAGGTTCAGACGTACATGGAGGCGGCCATCTTGGATTTTGACGTGGCGACCCAATTTTCAATAGCGTTCTTCCTTATGCCTAGATACACCCACACACCAGAATAGAAGTTGGTACTTCGCTTATTTTTCAAGATATTCTGCTCACAAGGTTCAGACATACATGGCGGTGGCCATCTTGGATTTTGACGTGGCGACCCAATTTTCGATAGCATTCTTCCTGGTGCCTAGATACACCCAAACACCGGATTAGAAGTTGGTACTTCGCTTATTTTTCAAGATATTTCGCTCACAAGGTTCAGACATATATATGGTGGCGGCCATCTTGGATTTTGACGTGGCGACGCAATTTACAATAGCGTTCTTCCTTATGCCGAGATACACCCACACACCAAATTAGAAGTTGGTACTTCGCTTATTTTTCAAGATATTCATCTCACAAGGTTCAGACATACATGGCGGCGGTCATCTTGGATTTTGACGTGGCGACCCAATTTTAAACAGCGTTCTTCCATATGCCTAGATACACCCACACACCAGATTAGAAGTTGGTACTTCGCTTATTTTTCAGGATATTTCGCTCACAAGGTTCAGACATATATATGGTGGCGGCCATCTTGGATTTTGCCGTGGCGACCCAATTTTCAATAGCGTTCTTCCTTATGCCGAGATACACCCACACACCAGATTAGAAGTTGGTACTTCGCTTATTTTTCAAGATATTCATCTCACAAGGTTCAGACATACATGGCGGCGGCCATCTTGGATTTTGACGTGGCGACCCAGTTTTAAACAGCGTTCTTCCTTGTGCCTAGATACACCCACACACCAGATTAGAAGTTGGTACTTCGCTTATTTTTCAAGATATTCAGCTCACAAGGTTCAGACATCCATGGCATCAGACATACATGGCGGCGGCCATCTTGGATTTTGACGTGGGTTGCACCCACACACCAAATTCGAATGCGGTCCTTCGCTTACGCATGCATGCCCGCACGCACACACGCACGGAAGGACGGACGGACGGACGGACACACGGACGGAGGGGAAAACCATAGTCCCCCTTTCGCTCCGCTGTGCGACGGGGGACAACAATATATACTACAAAGGTGATATTTACCTGATAATCAAAAACATGCCTCTTTGGAAATTCTCACATAAACGTGGAAACAGGTATTCAATCCGATTTGCAAAGATCGAATTGAAACATGCAAAGATTGAAACAGGTATTCAATCGGACCAACGGTTGCTGAGAACATTAATTTTAAATTTTCGAAAGTGAAAATCTGGTGGAAGAATAAGAAAAATAATTTTAAATTCTCGGAAAAACAATCGGTGTTCCTCTGCATGGAATGCAGAGGAAACCTAATTATACCAAGTTTGGTAAAAAAAAAGCCCATGACTGCTTCACAAGTTAGCTTGGTAACATAAGTTTTACCTAAAGGTCGTCTGACATTTGATCTTTGACCTATTGACCCCAGAATCTAATCAGTTCATCTTTGCCACATAACACATACCTGCACCAAGTTCGACTTAGATACCTTCAGCTGCCGTCAAGTTGTCATGGTAACAAAAACCTATCATGGACGGACGAACGGACAACCAAAAAACAATGCCTCTGCAACATAAAAAGACAACATAGGCACAAAAAGTGCGAGAAAGAAATTGATCATTGTGAGATTTTTGCCAATTTTTTTTTCTTTTCCTTCGCCTAAGCTACAATATCCCCAAAAAGCAAATATTCTCCTTCATAAACAGGTTTCTAATCTATTAAACTACACTGCAAGGCTGAGCCACGATGGTCGTCATGTGCAAAGCCGAGCTTACAGAACAATGTCAAAATCCCAACCTCTACCAAACTGAGGGAAGTGTGTGGATATTGATATTCTGCTCCATACAGGCAATTTACCCCTTCCACAGATTCTATAAAGTTTTCCAATAAACTAACCTTTACTACATCTAACGTTTTGGTACAAATAAAAGCAAACATTTCAATGTTGTTCAATAGATGACATCTCTTCACCAACGAAAACCAAAAACTATCACATCAGAAGACAAATCCAAACCCTTTGAGCTATTTCACCATTGCTATAACTTTCAGCCATAAATACACATGTCGAAGGCATCACTTGGCCAACCAAAGCAAACAAATCAAACAGCAGTTGAAGATAAGTGATCAGAAATTCAGAATTGCTACAAGTTGCAATAAGAGCTGTTTTGTGGGCAAAAACGTCCGCTACAAACCTTTCCATTCCATGACAACATGCTTGGTGATGAAAAATATGACAATTCCACTTGACTTCTTCAAACCTCTCACAACGACCGACCAGGACAGGAAGCTGAGGCATTCACCATTATAAATGACCTTTCTCAGCTTGTCAGCCCCTTGGCTCCTTAGACCATTGTCAGATTTCTACTCCAAGCACCCCTTCACACCTCGACTCCCCCAACCCCCAATCACATCCCTCCACTAAACGTTTTTGGCTCATACCAACTGGAATGAACTACGCCAGATCCAGTCAGAATCAGTGGCATTATGGTTAAAGCATGCGCATTCAGCGGTTTGAATCCGACCGGTTTGGTCAGGGTGAAAGTCCAGCGGTTTGAATCCGACCCTAGCCAAGTCGCACAAAAAAAGGAGCTGATACTCTAGGTCCCCTGCCTTTTGAGGAGTGGTGTGAGGAATAGATCTCTGTAATATGAAAGATAAATATTGACACCGTTTTGAAATCTCACATACAGAAGCCAAGTTACTGAGATGGTTGCCATGGCAGTATAATTCAGCCAATCACAGCCATTACCTAATCTGGTTCAGATGATGTAATGAGGAATAGATATCTGCAATATGAAAGCTAAATGTTAAACAGTTTTTGAAATATTGCATACACAAAAGTGCTTGGACAGATGATTTGTCGGTCGGAGTTCATTTTAATGTCCCGTGTCAGACCTTGGCGGAGCGCACGGGGGATACTTATTTTTTTAATTGCACGTGGTGCTTCTTCGCTTGACGCTCAGTGTTTAGAGGATAGAACACGGCCAAACCCCATGGGCTGGCATCATTTAGGAGGAAGATTTCTCCCTAAAAAAATGACCCGCTAACTCGGAGACAAAACTGCCACCACTAGATGGTAACGCCAGCACCATTAGGGTTTCAAGAAGCAACTCCCCCAAAGGTCGATAGCTGTTTTTGACCGATATCAAGTTCTGTATCTTCTATTGTTCTATTGTCATACAAGTATGTGTATATGTATATGTATGTATATGTATGTATATGTATATAAAATCCCTTGGAAAGAATATCTGTAGGCTCTGTCCACACCCTTCTGCAATTGTCACTGCAATAAGATATCGTTCTTAGCATTGCAATAACAACTATACACTCCTCTGTCGACTAAAATTTTCAGTTGTCTTCTTCCTCGATCATTGGATGCAAACAACAGTTCAACTGTAAACTCTCTGAATTCTGATCTTAACTCTATAATGGAAGGGGGGCTCAAACAACCTTGTTACATTCGACCACACGAAGACCCAATTCATTCCCATCTCAGTCCAAACCAATTATCCCTCTAATCTTGTCCAGCAGATCCTTCACACAAACCTCCACCATCATCATTCTGAGAATTGAAATTTTCCTTGATCTTTCATGAAGCCTTATATTGTAACCATTGCCAGAAAGTCTTCCCAGAAATTGGGATTTATATTTGAGCCCCAAAAATACTTTACTTCTTCCAAACAATTTGACTCTTACTCTTCATACATCTCAAGTTCACCCCATGATGGAATACAGCTCACACATTTGGGGCAGAGCTCCTTTGTCTGCACTGTGCATTCATGATAGAGTGCAGTCCAAGGCAATTAGACTTCTGGGTGATAGCTCACATACTGTCAGCATTGAGCCCCGAGCCCAACGTGGTGCAGTTTCCTTTCCATCACTCTTCTACCATTAATACCATGTCCGTTGTGCCACAGAATTAGAAGCTGCAGTTCCTCCACCCTTGACAAGTCCTCGTTCCACTCACCTGGCTTCAGCTAGCCATCCTCTTAGCATCATAGCGTGTGTATATATATATACAAAATATTATTATAGCATTATATATATATATATATATATATATATATATATATAATTATATATAATTATATATATATATATATATATATATATATATTCATATATATATTCATATATATATACATACATTATATTATATTATTATAGCATCATAGCATCATAGCATTAGCAGCATTGCGTCTCTGCTCACAGGCAGAACCAATAAACATGCATCCTCTTTTTTCCCTTGCAGTCTAGAATTGACTGCCTGTTTCTGATTTCACTTTCAGCAGCAAAATAATTTACCAGACAAGTGACACCAAGTATTAACAAGCCAGGCCTAAAAAAAGAATGAACATTAAACAGGAAACCAATTTTCATTCCTGTGGTGCAAGAACCAGCATGCTCATATGCAAACACCAAGAATTTATATTTAGAATTTAAAAAAACGTTTCAACAATAGCAGTACAAGTTGAAATCAGGTGAAGAAATATTAAAAGTAGATGCACTTGGTACAAATCGTTCTCTCAATAAGATCATTCAAAAGTTGAATCAAATGCAAAGTAGAGTGCTGTGCAAACTAATGAAGAAGAAGATTATTAAACAGAATCCACAACATTTGAGATATTTAGGGCTTCATAGGACAAGGAAGTTTTCTTTGGGTTTTGGTTATTTATGTTGAGCTCAGGCTTGTGGAGGATCTCTCACGTGAACCACAGACAGGACAGACATTAATATATATCATATAGTTGGTGATTAATGACATGGAATTCAGCAGATTTGGCAGGTAAAGACACCGAAAGGACTCGATCAAGTCAAATCTAAGAAAAAGGCCTAAAGTATTACAAAACCATTTTCACTTACAACAATGTTGTTCATCTTAAACTTACATAGTTTATACATCGGCTATGTTGCTCTTCGTTGAATAGCTGAGATATGCAGACTTCACCATCTGTTGTTCTCAAACCTTAATTTTACAAATCTTCATTTTAGAACACATCCGTCATCTATTTTGCTGGTGGACTTTTCTTTTTGACTTGCTGGGCGATGCACATTCCGTTAAAGCAGAGTCCACAGCATGCACAAAATTGTTCCACCATAGTGAATGTGTTAACAGATACTCTCCAATGAATGGCCATGGGTATTGCAGCGAACACAGTAATCAGGCTTTATACACTCAACCAATGAGCTGTTCTGAGGTGACTACCATTCCCACTGCCACCAACATGGCCCAGCTATTCCGACCTTCTCGTGGAGTCAGCCAGAGAACAGCTTTGGCCCAAGCTTTTCACGAACCTTTGGCTCTGGCCTATCATCTCAATGAGTATGGCAGAAATTTGTAAGTTGGTCAGGGTGCTGGCAATAATTTGCCAAATCTTCGCTAAAATATACGGTGGGCTTTTTAACGTCCACCATGGACTAGTGGTAGCTAACTTGTTCTCTTACTTTCCATAGAAGGAAGAGGTGAGGCAAAAGTATTTTGTACCCATCTAGCAATCCCTGGTCTGCGGCAGGGGTCACTAAGCCACTTGCATTGTGGCACGTGCACAGACTAAAATTGCAAGTAGTCCTTCCCCCTCGCAGAGGGAGGGTGGGGAAGTTTTTCAATGACCTGACCGACTACTACCAACATGGAGGCAAAGTTTGGTGGACATCGGGCCAGCCCTGTTTTATTCCTACGATTTACAAATTTTTTTAGTGTAATCATATTTGAAAAACATCTGCGTGGTTGAAATATACAGTGAAAATGTACAATTGGGGATGAAATAGTGGAATGCATTTACTCGTTCAAAGAAGAGAGGGTTAAACCACCATTTAACTATTAACACACTTTGCTGCCTGATATAAACCACTGTGTCTGGCTTGACTTCCGTTTAATCTGTACCGTTTCCTCCCAACTTCAGACCACTTTGCACCATCTTCAAGACCACATGTTCAACAAAATTTACATCTGGTACACCGTTCTTTTTCTATTCCATCTCCAGACGCTGCATGACGTCATCGCCGGGCACTGGAGGGGGCCCGGCGATGACACGCGCTGAAAGGAGCGCTCAGTTTTCACTCCGGTTATTTGTTTTCTTTCTTTCTTTCTTTCTCTCTTTCTTTCTTGATTGTTTGTCCGGGCAACATCTCAGCCATTCTTTGAGCTATGAAGCTGAAATTTGGGCACAATAGTGAGCAAGTGCTTTGGCAAAAATGGTATTTTTTTGTTTTTTGATGAATCAATTGATTGATTAGTTACTTAATTATTATCGATTAATTAAGTACCTATTTATATCCTCTTATGGGCATTATCTCAGGTGCCTTTTGAGTTAGGAACCTGATATTTGGATATCACAATGATCAAGTGACTTGGCTGTAAATGGTATTTTTGATTTATTGATTAATCAATTAATTGATTAATTATTTGATTATTCGATTAATGACTTGATTTTTTTTTTTTTTTTTTTAGTTACAGATTCAGATGAAACAGTGGTGGTTTCAGTATTATATTAGCCATTTGATTAATAATTTAATTATCACACCATTATTATTTATTTATTTTCATTATCAATCACTCATTTATTTTCTCTCATCTGGGCAATATCTCAGGCACCTTTTGAGCTAGGAAGCTGATATTCGGACATGACAGTGACCAAGTGATGTGGCTATAAAGTTTTTTTTATTTATTGATTAATCAATAAATCAATTTATTGATTAATCAATTAATTATTTTTCCAATTAATTACGTATTTAATTAATTTTCAAAAAGTTACAGCTTCGAATGAAACACTGGTGTTTGAGGTATGCTATTTAGCAATTGATTAAGAAATTATTTTACAATTATCATTCATTCTTTTTTCATTTTAATTATGCAATTAATCAATCAATTATAGCACACCTCTCCCTCCCAATTCCGTTTATATGTGCTGCATGGCGGTATCGCCGGGCGCTGGATGATGTTATTTATTTATTTGGCATGGGGGCGGTGCACTTTGAATGTATCTGTACTTATTACCTCCACCAAAGGTGGATGGAGGTTATGTTTTTACCCCTGTCTGTCTGTGTGTGTCTGTATGTGTCTGTGTGTGTCTGTATGTGTCTGTATGTGTCTGTCTGTGTCTCTCTGTGTGTGTCTGTCTGTGTGTGTCTGTCTGTGTCTGTGTCTGTGTGTCTGTGTGACCAAGATACCTCAAAACCTTGTGGACGGATTCGGACGAAACTTGGCAGAAATGTGGCGTATGTGACAAGGACGAAATGATTAGATTTTGGTGTAGATCCGGTTTCGGCTACTCGAATTTTTAAGCAATTCTTCACCATTGGGAGATCGGGCCAAAAACGATACATTGCAGGATATCTCAAAAAGTTGTGGACTGATTTGGACGAAACTTGGTGGACCGGTTGGGTGTCTGACAAGGACGATTCGATTTTGGTGAAGATCTGAATATGGATTCAGATATGATAATTATTTAATTTTTTAGAAGTATTTCTTCACCATTGGGAGATAGGGCCAAAACGATAGATAGCAGGATATTTCAAAAAATTATGGATGGATTTCGACAAAACTTGGCGGAGGTGTGTGACAAGGAAGAATCGATTCAATTTTGGTGAAGATCTGGATCCAGCGAGTCGAATTTTTAATTGATTCCTCACCATCGAGTGATGCCAAAAACGAAGGGCAGATCAGGGTATGAAAGATTGGACCGATGGTGATTCCTGTGATAGATTTTGATTAAATGTGATTCTGTATTGTGGTTTTCTGGTCTACTCTGAGATGCAAAACGTAAACTGTTCACCATATATCCTGCTATGCAGATCTTGGGCAAGTTCCTGGATTCCACGGAGCACAGATCCCCAAATTGTTTGACCCTGCTTTGGCAGGCCATTTAGACAATGTGCTGACGGATTTTAAATGCTTATTCACCTTGAACCACGGGGAGACCCATTCAATATGGCCAGATATTTTGGGAGGTTTTGTCCTGCTCAAGCAGGAGGAATATGGGAGAGAGATTACTGGAAAGGCAAGGGATTGCAGAAAGTGTGTAGAAACGGGGGAAAGGAATGGGAGAGGAGGAAATTGGAATTGCAAGGATCATATATACGAGAGAGAAAGAGCAAGGTGATAGAGGAAGAGAGGGGAGGGTAAACAAAAACAAACGTTGTTTTTCACAATTTATATGGGACATGATAATAACCCCACCAAAGACTTGTAAAAGAAAGTCAATATAACTTGTGCGTTTTGCTGCAAATGTTTTTCCATCACTCTGCCAAGAAAGGAGAAGCCTGGTCAATAGACAGGCAGACAAGTGATACAACTCACATTCCTTGGACATGCCGACCTCAAGGCACCTCTGCAAGCGGCAGTATTGGCAGCGGTTCCGTGTTATCTTGTTTACAACGCATTTCTTGTCACGGTGACAGGTATACACCATGTTTTTCTGGATGCTCCTCCGAAAGAAGCCCTGAACAGAAAGAAAGAAACGGTATTTCATTACTTGAAAGCTTTATTCTACCCAAGCATATATTTTAACAATCGCAGGGAATGAACAAACAGTAGGTTGCTCCAGTTCTTAAAGATTCACAAGTCTGGCATACTATGCATAATAAAATGTATTGTTGCAAAAATAGTGATTTTCTTGTATATATTAAATAAAACTAGGGCATGCCCGTACTATATATAAGCTAGGACGTGTCCGTACGTGGGTGCCCGTTCCTTGCCAAAAAAAAAAAAAAAAAAAAATTTGTGTAGGGGTGTGTGTGTGTAAACATCCTAGGGCGTGCCCGTACGTGGGTGCAAAAAAACATGCGTGCAAACAACAACAACAAAAAAAAACTTTGAAACCACGTGGCAGTAACGACCACAGAACCCCCCCCCCCCCCCTCTATTTACATGAATGGTTTGGTCCATTCGCAACGACCACAGAACCCCCCCCCCTCTATTTACATGCAATGGTTTGGTCCAAAGCGAACGGTTTGGTCCATTCGATGTGATTCGATGATTCGATGTGAATGGTTTGGTCCATTCGCAACGACCACAGAACCCCCCCCCTCTATTTACATGAATGGTTTGGTCCATTCGCAAAGCCAAAGCGAACGACCACAGAACCCCCCCCCCCTCTATTTACATGAATGGTTTGGTCCATTCGCAAAGCCAAAGCGAACGACCACAGAACCCCCCCCCCCTCTATTTACATGAATGGTTTGGTCCATTCGCAACGCCAAAGCGAACGGCGAACGGCTAAATCGCCATAGCTCGGTAAGTACTTGTCCGATTAATTTAAAACCTTGAAAAGGCACATCCTCGGGTCCCCAGCAATATACCTGGCAAGTTTCAAGTATATCGGACCGGTAGTTGTCGAGAAACAGCGGTCACAGACAAACAGACAAACGTACAAACGTACAAACGTACAAACGTACAGACAGAGATTACTGGAATTATAGATAGATAACCATATTTTTGTGACAATAATTTTAAAATTACATCGGGACAAGCAGGGTCACAATGATGGAAGTCTTTACAGATAGGAGTTATATTTTGTAGCCTGTTATTAATGTACTAGCAGGTACCTGCGACCTGGTGTTGGCTTAACGGTTAAGGTGGCTGGCTGAAGATCAAGGTAAGGAAGCTTTGCATCAGCAGCAAGGCTGCGCCCTCCCAAAACGATGCAGCCAAACAGCAAGGAATAAATAAAAAAGGTACCCACGGAACCTCCGCATAATGTATAGTGTGACTTCAACAATATTATGCAAAGAACAGTTAAATGTAATGTAAATTTTATAATGTTTCGCTATGAGCTCTCAAAAGACGTTGCTTGATTATACCACCCCACCCCTCATCCCGACCCCAAATCCTCTACTCCCCCCTCCCGCCACAAGTCCTCAACCTTCTCCCTTCCCATGCTAAGGATTAAATCCCATACCCACCCAAAGTCTTCAACTCTCCTCACGTCCAACTTCTCTTCTCACGAAACAACGTCCAATTCATAATATCACGAGATATGTCCCACAGAAATTCCATGTGGTAGTGAGTAGCCTAATTTTGTCAATAAATGATGCTAAATTACTGATCTTCTTGATGTGTGTGTGTATATACACACACACACACACACACACACACACACACACACACACACACACACACAATTAAATAACGAAACATTAAATGAACAATGTCGCAAGGACGACGGAATCTCATGATATGAGGTGGAGAGAGACAGATAGACCGAGATGTATTATTTCATACATTGTATAAAATTCCACAGAACCTGAGCTAATTGACAAATTTGGATGGGCTGAACATTTGAACAAGTATTTGTATATCCACTGCCTATGTCTGGCACAAACTCACTGTTGCATGAACCACTCAGCAAATGTGTACACTAGTTAAAGGAGGGACTGAGGGTCAAGCATGGGGGAAAAGACAATTTTAAGGGATGCGCCAGCAATGTTTGACAGTAGAGTTGGAGGGATTCAGACAGAGAGACAGAGATTTTGAGAGTCGAGCAGCGAGGGAGACGCAGAGGAATAATTGAGACAGAAGAGAAGGAAGAAAAATTAAGTTACGTCCAGCCTTCGGAGTTTGGTTGGTGGATATACAAAAATTGTGGCTCATGGAAGAGTTGGAACAGAAAAGAGCAGAGGAGGAACATGCAAACGTAGGGAAACAACAGAATGACATGGAGGAAAAATGGGTGAAGGAAGAATGAGAGAGTGAGGGGAGAGGGACGTGGACACAGTGGGTGATGAAGCAGAAAACAAGTTGAAACACAGCAAGAAGGGGGCTGAACAGGAAGTCAAAACCGGTAATGAAACAGCAAGGGAAGGAAATAATGGAAATGTAAGTGGAGGGAAGGGGTAAACACAATAACTTGGAAAAGAAAAGGATGGACTTATGAAGTGTTACTGAGGGTAGAAAAGATAAATAATATGATGGAGGGGGAGGGGGTGGGGTGACCTTCGGAGGTATAAGCATCCATCTTGAAGCTCTTAAAGGAAGAAAGATTGAAAAGAGGAAGTCAATTCCACATGTGTGAGAAAAGAGGAACAAATGAGTGTAGGAGAGTTTCACCAGAAGTTTCACGCATAACATTGTGCACCCGGAAGAAACTGGGAATAGACACAGTATGGAAATGGCATGGGGTGCAAGACCAGTAAGGAGGTGGAAGACAGAGGCCACCAATCTGACAGAAGCTACTGCTTGCCTACCTGAAGGATGATGCTACTCCAGAAGGTAAAGTCAGTCAACAGTGAAAAGATGAGTGTTCCAGAGGATTAGAAAGATCGTTGATTAAGATTAGGAACAGGACAGGGCCCAAGACACTGCCTTGAGTGAGAGCAGATGAAAGGATTCTGTTGAGAGCCACACACTGACTACGTGAGTGGAGGAAGTCAGCAAGCCGTGAGAGGAGGTGAAGCCGTGGATTGAATTCGACAATGTTGAGAACAAGGCATGCGGTGCCAGACTGTTAAATGCTCAAGACCTGTCCAACAGGACAGCCCTGATCACCGATCTGTGATTCAAGGCCTCCATCCATTGTTGAAAGAGCATCAGCTGCGTGCCCAGGGTGGAGAGACTCGGAAAATAAACCGATTGCCTGAGAGCAGGCCGTTATAGAAAAGGAAGGATTTTATGTCAACTGTGATGATGGATTCCACGACTTGGCTTGTAATTGGAGGTAAACTGATGGGCCTATAGTGAAGAGGATCTACTTTTGTGGTCTTTGGTGCAATGCAGTGGCATTGGCTGATGTCAAGGTAGACAGGCGATGACCCAAGGCAAATTATCGGTTAACAGTGAAGAACGAGGACATGCAAAAATGGCACAGTGAGTGAGTGAGTAGGGTAGGGTATGCACAGGAAGTGAGAGGTTGCATGTGACATTTGGATACAAACACAGTTGAGCCATTTGGCCTTCTCACGAACAGCGTTGGTCATGGTGACATCTGAAGTGAAGGAAAGGATGGGGGTAAGGGGGTGTGGGGAGGGGGAGGGAGGGTAGATATACACCAAAGTGACTTCATTAGGCACCACCAGGACTTTGAGGAAAGAGAGGTTTGAGAGTTGAGAGTTGAGGTACGCAGGATGTTGGTTTTCAATCTCCTGAAAGCGGACACGTTTGTTGCATGGTTTTTGGAATGACCTGAGATTGCCTTCAATCACATTTCCCTTCCATGAAGAGTAGGCATGTTGTGTGAAGACGAGTACCTCACCACTGTGAAGGAGGATTTTGTGCAATAGGAGCCAAATGATTAGTACACTAGCTGCAGAAAAGTTAGTTCCCCTGGCTGGCAGCCATAAGTACAGCAGCGCGCGCGCGCACACACACACTTTTTCAGCAGTGTTTACATCTTCTCTTCATAAGTTTGCGGTTTGACTGCAGGGTTTTATACACTGGGAACAGTCTCAAGGCTCTCTCTCTCATCTGGATCCAGTGTGCCAATGGCATGACGTGGTGCCCTTGGGGCTCCTTCGCAGCTCTTGCTAAAGCATACCGCCACTGCGGAACTTAATGCCTTGAGCATCCTCAGGATTCTGCATGAGCCCACTGCGCTGCCTTGCCCAGTGCCCCCAGGATGCTTTCATTGGTCAAAAGGCTCATCATTACCAAAGTCAGTGATTCCGCAATAGTCCCTGGCTGAAAATTGCCACTTCCCCTTCGACACACTCTTCCCAGCGCTCACATATATTGCTCTTAGCACCCTTCCAACACACCTGACTTCTCATTACTTCTCTTCTTTTAATCCATAAATCCTCATTTTTGGTTTTCATTCTTACCCTTTGTATTATATCTCCTCTGTTGGCCAATAGAACCATAAATCATATTCTTGTTATAAATTTCTCCTTTTGTACTTTCCTTGTTGCTGTGGTAGCCAGCCATAAGCATCGTCTGTACTAATATTTGAAGCCGTGCAATTTGTCCAGAGCTGCATTCACTCAACCTCAAGCTGTACTTGCACTCCATTAATTACAAATATGCACATACAAGTTTTTATTTATTTATTTCTCCAAAAAACAGAATAATGTTCCAATTCTTGTTCATGGTAATGAAAAAAGCCACCGTTAAGTTTATATTTGAGGGCGGTAACGAATATCTGTCTCCAACACAGAGAGAGGAAGCTAGGACCACATGGGTGCGCAACAAGCCTCCGTGGATGCAACAATAAATAGGCCGCACTGCACTAGTTTAACTCCTTTGTGACAATACCCAAAACTGCTGATATCACATATTTCCTAAAATAGTAGGCCAATTATTTCCACAGACTGATATTAAGCAATTTGTTTGATTTATGAAATGCCAAATTTATCCAATCATTTGAATATTCACGGTGAAGGAACTTGTTTTTATTTTTATGTGATATGCCTGATGGGCTAAACTTCCTGCATCCAATTTCCCATATATTAGGAGAGAAAGCCTTGACAGGATGGCCTAGAGGTGCACACACTCACCTCGGAGCTGTCTAGCCTTGGTTCAAATCCGGACCCAGCTATAAACTGTCATCCCGGTGTTTCATCAATGTGTGTGCCGTCCCTTGGATCGATGTTAAACGAGCGTCCCATCTTCCAGCATGAGTTGGTGGACGTTAAAGATCCTTCGCGGAGAGTAGGAGAGTCATCACGGGCACGATGGCCAAATTCAAAATCCATGCCCTAACTACTGCTGGGAGAGGGATGGCAAACTGCCTTCAGCAGAACCAACACTGTAACACGGAGTATGGTACATCAGTCAGTCAGGACAGAAAGCCTGTAAATAATGCCCCACACCAAGAATCTCCCATGTTTGTACATTTTGCAGCGAACATTCGAAACACCTTTTATTTTATTCCACAGCTCATTTCACAAACACTCTACATTCTTTCTGCCCTTAAACTTATTTATTTTACAATGGATGTGCTTTGGAATTCAATTTTAGAAATTTTCAGCTAGAGCAGTTTTACGCACTGGTTTCGACATCCATCCGCTATATATATATATCACAGTTTGGCACTTAATCTTACATGTTGTTCATAAAGAAGCAATTGATGATTTTCTTTCTCTCCTTCCTCCATCAGCTTAGCTTCTAATGACAATTAATGGTGTCACCTATTTACTGCAATCTGGAATATGACCATTTCCCCCTGCATGTCTCATACATACCCACACCCAATAAACTTCATCTCCTCCATAGTATTTCCTCCCATACCGACTGTCCTATATCATCTATCTTGTCATTTTCCCAGTTTTAGGTCTCCCTTTAACCACCCCTGCATACACAGAGGTGGTCCCATACAGATGTTTAACGGTCTAACACGAGCTATGAGTAATACAATAATATTTAAAATAAAAAATAGAAAAATCAAAAGCATGTCACAACCATGTACTGTACCAGTTATTCCCCATGAAACAACATTTGGAGGCAGGTAGGTTTGCCATACAACTCAAGACGTCTTCACGGGCCACGATTATTCCCACTTGTGGGTTTGGCCAGAAGAAAGCTTGGCCCAACTTTTTCATGAACCGGCTGGCTCTGCCTGACGTTTGACTAAGTAGTTGGGGCAGGAAATGACAATTTCCTAATGGTGATAGCTCGCCTACTCTTCACAAGTTCACAAGGGACACAGACCGTGGGATCTTTAACGCCCACCATCTCACGCCGGCAGACGGGATGCCCAGTTTAACGTCCATCCAAGGGAATCATCCTGCCTGTAAAACACTGGGACGACGGTATATATCTGGGTCGGGATTCAAACCCAGACTAGGCAGCTAAAAGGTGAGTGTGTCTACTTCTAGGCCATCCTGTCAGCCAAAATAACTCAAAACTCACGGGAAGAATAGTTTACATTTCTTAAAGGCCAAAACCAAAACCGCTTACATCAAGTGATATGGATCTTTCCACTACACCATCACCAGATATTTCATCAATGTTAAAAATGTCAAAGTTGTATCCTCAACATTGAACTATATATATATATATCAATTGCGGCTGGCTCAATAGCGCAGTGGGCTGTTGACGCGTTATCAACGGAGGTCCGTAGTTCGAGCCCTGCATTGAGTCAGAATTTTTTCACACTGCCCCTCGCAGGGATTTGATTCCTGTTTGTAAAAAATATATATATATATTCTTTTCAAAGACAACATTTTACAGGGTCAAAGTGAACATTTAAACCCTCGTTGTTATGCCAAAATTTTCATAACAACAGTCGAACTCTCCCTGGTCTTGGTGGGTTGCAAAAAGCTTCAATTCCTGCCGGCACAGAATGAGCCACCTGCTGGCTTGCTGAGCACTCCAATTATTATCAACTCCATGGCAGTCCCAGTTGCCTCTGCATGCCAGCATTCCATTAATTGAATTTAATGAGAGCTTGCTTAAAAGGTGTTACAATATCAAAGAGAAAAGCCAATGGATATTTAAATACATGGAACCCACAGTACAAGGAATTTGCCAGTAACAAACCCGCTGAAATAAAATAAAAATCGTCATCTTAAAGTTATTTACTATGAAAAGAAAAACATTGCAAAGAAAGTTTAAACATTAAAAAAAGTTTTTATTTTTAAACATGTACTTGGCAACTCTAGTACATTTTCTGCATTTTCTCCCAAACGTTTCCTTGAAAAAATGCCTAATGCTCAGAAGATACCGATTCAACAAGAAACTCGTGAGAAGGCTCAGGGTGTATGCAGAACTTTGAAGGTTTGTGGAGATTTGAAACAAAAGGTTGCAAACCTTGTACGCAATAGAGATCACATTGACAATGGCACACCAAACTGGCACCCTATAATCAAATGTTGCATGGAGGGATAGTGCAGTAATCACCTCCACCACCGAAGGTGAGCATAGGTTATGTTTTCAGTCTGTTTGTCTGTTGCGAAAATCGAAGATTTTTCGAATATATTGGTTGGTAGCGTATGTTATTCTTTCTGTCTGTCTGTGCCTGTCTGTCTGCCTGCCTGCCTCTGTCTGCCTGCCTCTCTGTCTCTCTGTCTGTGCCTGTCTCTCTGTGTGCCTGCCTGTGCCTGCCTGCCTGCCTCTCTCTCTGTCTGTCTGTCTGTCTGCTTGCATGCATCTCTGTGTCTGTCTGTCTATGTCAATTGCCTACAGGTCACAATTTTAAACCGATCTTTACAAAAACTTCATGAAATTGTAGAGTTGGTCATAAGCAAGAGGCCTATTGATGTTGAGGTCAAAAGGTCGACGTAGGTCAAATTTCTAAAATTGTCAATCTTCTTCCAATCAACTTGAAATTTGAAGACGATTTGCATATTTGGTCATTGAATTCAACCACCAATTATTTTTAAGGTCAAATTTGTTTTAGGACTTTGGCAAGTGTCGTGCTCTCCACGATACCTTGTTTGTTTGTTTGTGAGCATGATCTCTTAAAAAAAAGTTATGAATGGATTCGGCCAAAACTTGTTGGAGAGGTTGGATGATGTGTAACCAGAACAAATCGATTCGATGTCGGTGAAGATCTGGATCTGGATACTACACTTAGGTGATTGCTCACCATTAAGTGATAGTGTTGAAAATGAAACCGAGCATGATATCTCAAAAATTTTATGGACGGATTTGAATGGAATTTGATGGATGAATTGGCAAGGTGACAAGAACAAGCAAGTTCAATTTCCGTTCAGGTCCAGATCCAGGTCCGGCCTATCCGTGGGATTAAAAAAACGTGAACTGCTTAGCCCGGTGGAGGTATGCGCTCTAATGAGTGCCATTGTAGTTCTTCATATTTCAGAGATCTGAAGCTCATTGACGATCTTGCACTTTAAATTACATGCTATACAAAGACATTAGTAGACATCTTTGGAGTTTTACCACTAAAATGACAGTAGACAATGACCACATGGTATAATTGAGCCTGGATCCCCTGCCTTACTGGTCAATGGGTTAAGTTGGGAATAATAACAGCCAACCTGATTACGGTATTCTATAGTTGGCATATGCTTTATTGGCATTTACAGGCAGAAAGGGTGTGGAAACGTGAGGCAGAGATATACAAGGTAAAAACACTCAGATTTGGGCCAAATGCTATTTTGTGCGAGTTACTTATTCCATTGATAATTTTTTTATGTTAATGGCACAATTTAAAAGTGGAATAATTTTGGAATGATGCTTGGTAAATTCTTCATCGAGTTGGAAGTCAGTGTCACCAAACAATTCTATTGGCAAACAATCTTTTCAGCTTCAGTACAGAGCGGCAGAATTGAATCTGAAACAGAAATCAAAGACTTCTCGGGATTGTATACTCAAGATAGTGCAAATTTGAATATGTGCATTATCAAGATGCAGGATTAGGCCGAAAATGCAAAACCAAACAAACTCTCAGGGGGAATAACAATGGTTTTAATCCCATCAGAGCCAGATAGTCCTTACAAAAGAGCTTGGGAGAAACTGGAGGGGGGATTAAAAGGAAAACAAACAAAGAAACCCTCCAGTAAAATGCATTAGAGGAACCTTTCCAATATTTGGCCTCCTAGAATCCATAAACGTTCTGGTTGTAGCTCCAGTGAACTCAATAACAGGAGGATATTTTTTATTATTCGAGAGAATGAGAGAAGAAGAGCATCAAATTTAAAGCACAAGGCTCAGTGGGACGGCGAGTGAAGGTGATGTAAACGGTGCACAAGGCAGAGCAGCGCAGAGGTGAACCAAATGAAGTTAACGACCGAAGAGTTCGCTGAGGCAGCATACGCGCCTTTGAGCTGTCCCAATCTGGGTTAGATTCCTGACCCAATCAAAGAATGTTATCCTCATGCTCTGCAGGCGGGAGCAGGCGTTGGTTCAAAAGGTGCACCGTCCGTCCGCAAGACGACATGTTAAGCCAGGGTGCTCATCTTTAAATATTTAAGTTGAACTTTTAAAAGATAAAGCCAGGGTTTATCAACCAGGGCGTTTGCTGATGGACGTCAAAGGCCACACGGTGTCTTTCACAAAGAGCAGGCCATTGTGTGCCGGCATCCTGGCCAAACTCCTGTCATGCTATTATCTCCTCAATACCGGTATAGGCAAATGGCCCATTGCATGGTCTGAAACATGGGCTGGGATACGACTACGACTACTACTACAAACACCAACACTTGACAGTGTAAGCTAGAACGGCACTCGGTAGAGCGCATACCTCCGCCACGCTGAACAGTTTACGTTTTGTATCCCACCGATTGGTCCGGGTACATATCTGGCCTTTCATTCTTGTCCCATACCAAAATCGATTTCAGCTTGTTCTCGTCACCCATCCAACTCATGCAGATCGAGTTTTGTTCTAACTATTCCACAACTTTTTGAGATACCATACAATATATTGGTTTTGGCCCCATCTGTCAATGGTGAAGAATCACTTACATTTTTTTTTAACTTCTCGTATCGATAAAAGGATTCGGATCTGCAACAAAATCGAACAATTTGTCCTCGTCACACACTCAACCTGCCCACCAAATTTCATCCGATTTTGTCCACAACTTTTTGAGATATCATGCTCACTGACAGGCAAACAGACAGAGATACAGGACAAGGATGAAAACATAACTTCCATCGAATTTGCTGGTGGAGGTAAATATAATATTTAGTCGGGTATCATTCAAGGACAAAAAATTAAAACAACAACAACAACAACTACTACGACTACTACTACTCTTCACACAAATCATTATTTCAAGCTCAAGCAAACAATAAGTTTCTTCACCGAAGATGCATGTTGGCTTCCCAATTGACAATATGATCAAAGCTGTGGGATTTAGGAAGAAAGAGTTAACAAGTCAATAAGTTGGGAAATATAAGAGTTGGATCCCTTAGAAGTTCAATGCCCACGACTTTAATGGGTTAATACAAGATTTACACACTTGAAAAAAAAAATGCCATGACACTATACCCTGTGTGGCTCCCATCCCATTACAACAGGCCATTTGACGCAGGAGACAAGGCAGCCGTTGTTTGCTCGGGCACGAAGCTTATGGCAGGCATGTGGAACGCTGGGGGCACATCTGCAACGCATTTTCCCCCAATCAAAGTGAAACAAAAACGAGTACATGGGAAGCACAGACAAGGATTCATATCGGCATGCCTCATTTGCATAACATGCCACTTGTTAGCTACAATTCTTGTATAATCAACCCCCATGCGTAATGTGGATACGCACTGCTTCAGCAGGATGGACCGAGACACCAATAAGTGAAATGCACAATCAACCCGAGTCTGAGGACAACTCAATGTGTCACTCTCGAGCGAATTGCTGCGGACACTCCTTTTACACCTTTTAGCCATGGACAGAGTTTGTCCTGATTGGCATTCCCATCTGAGCACTACAATTGTAGGTTCAAATTTCTTACACTGCGTTGATTTGTCCATTGTCTACGAATTTGTTTGTGAAAAAAGATGAATGTACAAGCTCGACCACCAGTACAAAATCGCTTGGCAATTCAAAAATAATAATAATAATAATAATAATCACACCTCCCTTATGAAAGGTGGTGCGCATTGGTGTGAATGGGATGGAACAGATCGCTGGCTATTCATGCCACATTATTACAAACATTTGATGTGCTCGAGAGAGGATGCTTTTGCTGAAGAGCAAATCTAATGTGCATTTTGGAGTACTGCAGGTTGTGGTAACAAATCTAATGTGCATTTTGGAGTACTGAAGGTTGTGGTAACAAATCTAATGTGCATTTTGGAGTACTGCAGGTTGTGGTAACAAATCTAATGGCAGTGTAACTTTGACACACACGCACACACCTTTGAGCAGTCTAGCCTCTCGGCCCAGCTATAAATCATCACCCTGGTGTTTCACACGCAGGGTGATGCACGAAGGTGTGCGCAGTACATCGGAAGGATGTACTGCGCACACCCTTCTCTGCTGATACCCCAGGCAATGTGTATTGCGAAGGAGCAGGAAGTTAGCTCGAATAGTTTGCTCTTCACTGGGACGTCAGCAAGCAATTTGGAACCGGTGACCATTCCTGATGAAAAGAATATAAAAGCTGCATCTCGGATTGCACAATTCTCTTGAGGGGACTTGAAGCAGGCCATCACATCAACACACCTCCCGTGCATATTAAACATCTCCATATAATTTACGAGAGACACCTTTTGGGTGAGCACTCAAATCAAGTTCCAAATTCGTGCTACAAGCCACCCGCGATGTGTTAGATTTGGAGCAACACGAACCATACTCCTTGTGAAGCAGAGCGGCCTTTCCTTTCAATGGTTTTCAGTATATGGCGTGGGAATGATTGGATGCGCTAGAGCACAAAATAACGCTTTTTCGAAAGTTATATTTCACTGTTAACAGACTAACAACAGACAATGTCCCGAGTCAATGGAACCTAAGTAGCATCGGAAGCAGGACGATATTAAATATAGCAGAAACAAATAAAACTTACATACTGCACACGGTTAGGCCCTGCAATTCAAAGCAGAGTCTATTTAAGCCAAGCAGTGTAAAAAGTTACCATAAGGTTCGAAGATTGTTCCAAGACAGAGTCAATAAATAGCAAATGTTTCAAGACAGACCGGTGTCATGCGCTTGCACGAGGGAGCTTATGTTTCCAATTTCCTGCAATCACAGCAGAAGTCAAAAAATTAAACCTTTGGGATTTTCTTACCTTTCCCTGGCACATGGGGAATAGCTAATCACTACCTCCTGTTAAAAAAGTGAAGTTTAAGGGGTTAAAAACTGTCACCAGATTTCCCCCCCAAAAAACCGTAAATTAGTCTAAATGCTTCCAAACATCACCCCGTTTCCTTTAGGCTGTTGCAGCCAATTCAGAAACGCTTGGTAAGGAAAAGGATAAGGACAAGCCAAAGTGGGAGAGGTTTGTTAGGAAAGAGGTTGTGGAGACATTTGATGGGAGGAGGGATGTAGGGCAGCGGAAGGGGGGTCGGGGGGGGGGCAAGGGTAGAAAGAGAGAAAAGCATAGAGTGAGCTCACTGTTCATAAGCAAACAAGGACCCTGGCTGTTCCCTTCATGAGCTTGAAAGCTGGCAAATTACAGCTAGTCTGGACACCGATCTATTCAGAGAACAACTTTGCCATGGCCCACATTCGATTCACATGAAAGTTCCCACTGCGTTTTGGCGAATGAGCTTGTGAACCCACAGTGCCAGGCCGCAATAGGTATGGCCAACGGGGTTTTTAGGATGTATTCATCGGGGGATACATTATAAATAAAAAAAAGAGGTAGTGTGGCCATTGTATAGAAATTTAGTAAGGCCTCATCTGGAATATCATGTGCAGTTTTGGTGAGAAAAGAGAAAAAAAAAATTTTTACCAAAAAATAAAAAGGGGAGAGACTGCCGACATCTCTGTGATGCGAAAGCAACATGTCGTGTGCAGTCTCGTAGCAGGAGATATGAAGAATGTTTCGAGCTTTAGATTCCACAGAATCCAGGAGAGATAGATGTGATGCTGGGTTGGCGATG
Organism: Myxine glutinosa; assembly: GCF_964187855.1. NCBI lineage: Eukaryota > Metazoa > Chordata > Myxini > Myxiniformes > Myxinidae > Myxine > Myxine glutinosa. Next base: position 83,604,899 of record NC_136267.1, on the reverse strand, counting down.
CAGAGGGTAAAGCAGGACTTTATCGAACTACGGACAAAGCTTTGTAGGTTGTGAGTAGTTCTGATTTCATCACGGAATTGCTCCAAACACAGAAGATGGCAGGTCTGCAGCTGGCTTTCAAGACCAGCTTTGCTATATGTTTGGCCTAGGAGAGGTAATGACGATGGCAAATGAGGTGTGTAATTTGGAGACTGAACTTCTTTCAGGGACTGACAATGGAAGTGGATAGTTATGTTAGTTTTCCAATCATTTGGCAGCAACAGGGTGAGAATGAGATTTGTCAGATTTTGAAAGACGTGTTCCATTTGAATCCAATCTATTCAACATAACTGTGGTCTGCCTGTCAATGAGATGGGGGTAATGTAGAATACGAGTCATCATCTGCAACATGAAAGGTTTCCAGAGTATCAGAGGGCCTTACTGCAAAGCAGCAACAATACTGGGCTCATTGAACTGATTCTGGCCGCTCGAGCTTCCATCAAGGGACTAGAGGTCTTCCGAATCACACGTGAATGTAAAAGGTCGGAAATAAACCAATTCCATAATACCTAGCTTTTGGGGCTGGCAGCATAGCCTAAAGGTGTGCACACTGGCATATAAGTAGTCTATCCCGAGTTTAAATCTCGACCCAACTATAAACCGTCATCCTGATGTTTCACAGGCAGGGTGATTCATCAATGTGCATGCCGTCCCTCGGATGGACGTTAAACTGGACGTCCCATCTGCTGGCATTAGTTGGTGGACGTTAAAGATCCCACGGCGACATTCGCAAAGAGTAGGCAAGTTATTGTCGTTATCCGAAACAAATTACAAATTTCTGGCCTAGCTTACAACCCCTGCATCTGCATCAGGGGCCACTGCATCAACAGCACAACCAGACTCCCAGCAATGATGACTATAAAAGAGCCGTTTGTCTGAATGTGTCGAAATTTTTCTCAGATGGCTGTACGTATCTTTATTAAGCTTTTAGAGATTCATCAGTGAGTGCCAGGGAGTGTTTTGGGCAAAAAATTAGAACATTTAGAAAAAAAAAGTTCGTTTTTTTAAATTAAAAAAAAAATTAATAGTAATAAAAATAAATAATTAAATCACTCTGATGCCCGAACCTTTGTAGCGATGTGAAAGTTAATATTAGCGTATCCCCGATTAGTGTGTGCGTGTGTGTATGTGTGTGTGTATGTGTGTATATGCATATGTGTGTGTGTATATGTGTGTGTGTGTGTGTGTGTGTGTGTGTGTGACGTGTGTGTGTATGTGTGTGTGTATATGCATATGTGTGTATGTGTGTGTGCATGTATGTGTGTGTATGTGTATATGTGTGTGTGCGTGTGCGTGTGCGTGTGTGTAAGAGAGAGCGAGAGAGCGAGAGAGCCAGATAATTGTGAGGAGCAGAAATGGGGAAAAAAAGGAGATGTGTGTGTGTGTAATATAATATTAAACAAATTTTCCTGAGTGGGTGTCGGGAAATGTTTTCGGCATCCACAAAAAATAGAAATATATATTTAAAAAATTATTTATTCAAAATGCCAACAGGGTTAGAACATCACCAGGCAACGCCAGGTACTCCTGCTAGTACAAAATGAATGAATGAACCTAGATTTGGAAAAATTACATGCTGAGAGCTCGCATTCGGTTTCTAAAGTCTCCAAAAAAACAAAAACACTATCAACATCTACTAATCGTTGTATTTTATTTCTCCGTGTAGTATCGATGCACTTTTTTGTATGTATAGTGTCGAGGCTCGCTAAGGAGATACAAGATTTGTCAATGGAAGCCAGTGGGCAAAAGTTTACATCGAGTCACTCTGTCCATCGATGCAGGGAATTTCAACCACAACTTATACAATTAAATAATACACCGCAGCCTCCTATGTGTTTTGCAATATTGGAAATCTAACACAAAAGGTGCTGGAATCACCTGCTTATGCAAATTTAAGACATCGACAGTAGGCGTGTGAGTTTCTGCACAATCAAAATCAATTGTACAATGGGAATAAAGAAAAAAGACCATCCTATGAAATCCATGCTAATACACAATGTGCAATACACCTGTCATGTTCATGGACACATGCAGATACTATAAAAGATGTGGAGAGCCCTGAACAAGATCCAAGATTCATGGAGATGGCTGCAGTACACATGTACTGGACAGTACCAGGACTACACTAATTACAATTGTCATATATAAAAATAGGGGCAATACCCCATGGCACTTCTGGGCAAGTTTCATCGGAATCGCACGTGTCGTTACTGAGAAGAAAGTTTAAACCTATTTTGGGGGCTACCCCTCGTAAATCCCCCAGGACCCGATGTTTTTAAATTCCATGAACAAACTTTGGTATATCACGGGTGATGAAGGTTGTGGTCAAGTTTCATCGGAATTGTGTGTGTAGTTTGTGAGAAGAAAGCAAATAGTCGGACTACGGCATTAACGGGGAATACGTTCCTGGAGAATGTCGCGAATGTCAAATCTGCGAATGTGGGGGCATTGTTTGAATTGGGGGGGGGGGGGGGGTAAAAAAAATTACGACATGGTCGAGGTTCGTGGAAGACCTGACACAGAACAAATCATGACAACACAACACAACAAAGGGAACAACAGGAGAAAGGGAAAACGCCAACAGCAGGGTGGAGGGAGAAAATAGACGAGGACGGACAAACAAGGGATGCAGGTAACGATGAGGTGCAAGGGAGATCGCAAAGGGTGCACAAGATGGATACATTTAAGCAAAATGTTTGGGAGGGGTGGGGTGGTTTAACAGGTGTAGAAAAGCTCATGACTTTGGATGGGGGATGACTTGATATGGTCGTGAACAGTTGTCTTGAAAACCTGAAGGGAAGAATGAGATTGAAGAGAGTATGGAAGGTGGTTCCACAGGTGGGGAAAAAAGGAGGAATAAATGAGTGGTAAGCTGTACTTCTGGATTGAGGCAGTTTCACTAGGAGGGGGTTGCTACTGGACCATGTGCAGTCTGCAGATACCTGAAGGTGATAAACACGGAGAGGGCAAAGGGTGCAAGTCTTGCCAAGGTGCCACCAAGTTTTAGAGGAGGGAGACAAGTTTGAAAGTTCATTCTTGAAATTGGACAGATGCTGTTTTCTGGCTCACCTGAGAATGGACACACTTGTTCCTAGCTTTGTGGAATGATCTGAGGTTGTCTTCAGTTGGATTTGCCTTCCAGGAGGAGAATGCAAGTTGTTTTAAAACAACTGCCTCAGCACAGGATTCAAGTAGCAAGAGTGGGAGGATGGGTAAGATGATTGAAGACAAGATGGGATGAATCTGTGCAGAAGAGAGAGTAGGTTTCTGTGGAAGAATATCCATCCCCGAGTGGACGTATTTTCTCTAGACTATCAAAAAGCATTTGGTAAGGTACCACATAGAAGCCTGTTGGCTAAGGTGAGGGCATGTGGATTGGCTGGTAGAATAGCCAAATGGATTGAAAACTGACTTTGTGATAGGAAGCAGAATGGAAAAATGTCCCACTAGGAGGGTTGTAAGTCATGGGGTATCCCAAGGATCAGTTCTAGGACCGTAATTATTCATAATCTACATGAATGATTTGGTCAATGGGGTTAAGAGGAAACATTCCAAATTTGCAGGTGACAGCTTGGAGGTGAGGTAATAGCAGAGAGGGTGGAATGCGGGGTGGGGGGGCGGGGGTTCACAATGCTTAATATGAGGTAGAGAGAAGATATTATCATGATAACTTTAGATTGATAAAGACATCCTCCCAAATACTGTATTGTGAACGTATTCCCAAATATATTTTCTACTCGGTATATATATATATATATATATATAAAAAGATGTACATATATTACAACCAAAAGCAAAAATACAAACACTGCCCAATCATAAATACAGAAAAGTTTGTGTGGGCAAGCTCACATGAAAGTATAATGTTCACAAAACTGCAGCAATGAAGGATGATTGATGATGAGAGATACTGTCATCGGAACAAGAAATCCGAAGTGGATTCCTCCTCCTTCCCTATCACCACTCAAAACTGAGGTTGATTCCTCATGTGTCATGTACATTGTGTCATGTGTTCCTCATGTGTCATGTACATGTGTCAATGTGTCATGTACACAAACTGAAAAGTGTCATGTACATTTGTGTGGAAACACAGCTGTATTCATTTGCGTCAAATTTCAAATACGGTCATCAGTTTTGGGGTTTTTTTTAAATCAGATATTAACGCATTAGTGAATAAATTGAGATTATTGCACCGCAAGTCAAACTGAAATTTAAAGATAAACGACTGATGTTCTGATAATAATATGTCAGTCAGTCATGCGGCAGACCACAGCTCACCAGCTTGCTACATCCGACTTTGGTGCCCATTTGCTTTTTGTCAATTCAAATAAATGGTCGAAGTGCAGCAGTCAATGGAAAGTGCAACATCATGAGCAAGTGTTTGTCTGTTAGAATCCAAAAAACAGGTATCCAACAACGCTCGTCCGACTATGGCTATACACCGTGCCAGCTGTCCCCACAGTTAGCCACATTTGGTCCGGCATCAGCTACCTCATAACAGTACAATTTCACAAGACACAGCAGAAGTTTTTTTTTAACGAAATGTGATGCGACAAAAACCGAAGGGCGTAATGAATAAGAGCCTGAATCAGAGAGAAATTATAAAATTACAAAGTTAAATAGCATCACCAGAGGCAGCCCAACACAACAGCAGCACAGTGGTAGCGGTTGGCCTTTGGGTGGCTAGTCTGGGTCTATAAACTGTCAGATTGGTGCTTTGCAAGCAATGGTAAATCAACAATCAAATGCAACCCATTTGACTATCGGGTGCCATTTAATTATAGGATGAATTATTAGTGAACAATAAAAAGGATGATCACATTATAATTATTTTAACAGGATCTAACGCTCGTAGTGGAGAAGTCACACACACATGGACATACAGACACATATGCAAGACACAGTAAAAGACTGTTAGACAAGATAGAGAGCCACTGAGCTTTGAGGGAGGGTCATCACCTCCCAGGGAACTCTGGGTACCAGTGGATGACAACCTATGGGGTTGTCATCAGGTACCAGAATTTCCTCCTACCCATGGATGCCAACCCATGGGGATTGTCCATGCCCTTATCCTTTTAAACGCTGAACGTCAAGCAAATAATCAGCATGTACCATTTTAAAAAGTATTTAATATGACTTGGCCGGGTTTCAAACCACCGACCTCCCAGACTCGGAGCGGTCGCTCTAACCATTACACCCCCGAGGCTCGTAAATTATCTGCAAGTGAATTTGATCCAACACATCAACCTTCGCTCTATAAACGACTTGCATGTTAACTGTCACTTTGGAGAAAGTAAATTTAATAACATCCAATTTCTGCATCATCATCTGTCAATACATGCCTGATATCAGCCCTCAGTTCAATCTAATTATATTGTTAAGAAGGAATGAGTGACAGTTCAATTTGTTTAAATCACTCGGCGATCTCTCCACCAAAGTACCACCCAGTACCACCCATCTAAAGGTGGGTGGTACTCGGCGATCTCTCCACCAAATTGTCAATGCGAATCCAGCATGTTACGCAGGAATGGAACATCATCCCAAAACTCAAGTAGATTATATTTTTGTTTTCATCCAGGACCAGCCAACACAAAAGTAAAACTATCAACCATCTCCCTCTCAAAGCCTTTGAAGCCTTAGATCATCTGATGTTCCACCAAGCGATGCCAACTCCTGAAATCAGCTTCATATCAGTAGTTACCTTGTTCACCACTCCTTCCCTCAACTCAGGTAAAATGCTGCTGAGTGCTTTCACCCCCTTACAATCCACCCTGTTTTACAGCCTGCAAAGTTTGTCTTCATTTTCTGCCTTTTAGGTGTGGTTGTTTTTTTTTTTAAGTTAAAATATTTAATTGATTAACAGAAACAATAACTCGTACATAAATATGCATAGGATTCAACTCAGGTTCACAGACACAATGTGACAAGCACCCTTATGCCACAGCAACTGCGCCTGAATATGGGACAGCTTACCTTGCATCCTTCACAGGAACTCACACCATAGTGGTAGCCCGATGATTTGTCCTGGCAAACAAAGCAAGGCTTGTATATGCGAGGGGGAAGTGGTGGTGAGGCCGAGTTGGGTGAGTGCTCTTCGGAGCTTGTGCTCTGCATTTCCATAGCTGCAAATACAGTGCAATACATGATGAGAATCTATATAAATTTTTAAAATACAGTGCAATAAATGATGAGAATCTATATAAATATAATAAATATATAAAATACAGTGCAATCAATGATGACAATCCATATAAATATAATAAATATATAAAATACAGTGCAATCAATGATGAGAATCTATATAAATATAATAAATATATAAAATACAGTGCAATCAATGATGAGAATCTATATAAATATAATAAATATATAAAATACAGTGCAATCAATGATGACAATCCATATAAATATAATAAATATATAAAATACAGTGCAATCAATGATGACAATCCATATAAATATAATAAATATATAAAATACAGTGCAATCAATGATGACAATCCATATAAATATAATAAATATATAAAATACAGTGGGCACGTCCCTGTCATCCTTTCAAACAAATATTGTGATGCACTTTTTGCAATGTAAAAAAAATTGTAATAACAATCAAATGGGGTTGCAGCATTTGTATACAGTATCAAAATACGGACTAAATATACGCCTGTTTGGTACTGGTGGCAGCACTTGGCAAACTGGCCTCCAACCACCCGCCTAATTCACTGTGCTGAAAGCACAGCGTGACCTGCAGACTCTGCACACAGCATTTTAAACCCGAAATTGCCCCCACAGTACCGGCCCCAGATGTACAAATGTTCTATTTGTGCTACTACTCCAACAGCAGTTCTCTGGAGGTGATAAAATAAAGTCCTGCTGGGCGCATCAATGATGAAGACGTGAAATCCAGCGAGAACATGAGATGGCCTGCTGGAAACAAGTCAGCAGCATGGAGACGGACGGGATGAAACCAGCTAGATACCATCGCGTAATTATATAAACACGTACACACTACACACACCCCAAAACCTTCCACCATTGTTTTGCTTTTGCAACCGGAGAAAATAAGAACTACCGGACCACATCCGTAAAGAAAAACATTCACCACACCTACCAACAGGAAGCACTCACTAAAACGTAGGCCAATATTCGCTAACAATCACTTGAGGTCGTCTTTTTAGGCTCATGTCTGTTTTTTTTTTTATGGCCAGCCATCAGGTAATGGGACAATTCTTCACAACAGTGGAGAACCTGTATGTTCCATATAAAATGGTTACATTTAGGACAATGTCTTTGACATGCGAGGAAACGCAGATCTAGGAAATTACAAGAGTGGGGGAAGCTGGGAGAGGGCCTAATGTGGTACATTCTGATACTAAAAACACAGATTTCCAGACAATAGCACTCAAAATCTCATTTAAATAAAAGAACACAGGTACACCAAACAGTAATTTTATGATAAACAATACTGCACAGAATAAAATGAAGAAAAAAAAGTTTTATATGGACAAAAAGTGAAATTCACAGCACATCAATCTCAGCCAATAAGAAGTTCAATAACCCATCTTGTACCCTCCAGGAATAATACAGCTCACAAAAAATGATCCTCTACTATGTAGAACCCTATAGAGGTACACACACCCGCCCCGAAGCTGTCTAGCCTGGGTTTGAATCCCGACCCAGATATAAACCGTCATCAGTTTCACAGGCAGGGCGATTCATCAATGTGTGCGCCGTCCCTCGGATGGATGTTAAAACGGGCATTCCATCTGCCAGCATTCGTTGGTGAACATTGAAGATCCTATTATGTCCTTCGAGATGAGTAGGCAAGCTATCACCGGCATGAAGGCCAAATTCCAAATTCCTGCCCTAACCAGCAGAGGTTAGAGCATCAGCGGCACAGCCAACAGCCTTGTGGTGCATACCAACGAAGAAGAAGACTATATAGACCCATCAGTGAAAAATAAGTTAAACAATTTAAGTTGGATTTTTACATAGGATACACCCTGGTACACACATGCCCTGATACCAGGGTGCCTGTGTGTACCCCACTGGTAACAAGACATATGAACCACAGCATTGCTACAGGTAACAAGACACATGGACGACACAGTTTCCATCAAGATACATGCATTTGTGAGTCCTATTACAAGACCATTGCTCACTACCACGTTGTTACATACTGCACTTGCGTCATCAAGCCACCACCTACCTTTAAGATGTAGGATCCACTCAATAAGTTTACAAAAACGGTAAATATCCTACATTTACCCAAGTTGGCAAAAAGACTGCCTGCCGTAATCATCGAGCATGAGGGCAGTTGTTGAGAATGGCGTCATGCCCATCAAGAACGTCATGTACATTATTACAGTGGAATAGGAACAGAAGTTTTTAATTGGGTTTGGAATCTTCAAATACAAAATAAGGCCTCCCAAAAAAAGAAAGAAAAATAATTGGGAAAGAAAGCCAGGAAGGTGACGCATTTGGAGGGCACCAGTTTAAATTGGACACCGTCATGCTCATTGAGATCAGAAAAACGAAGGTGATAAACATGCGAATGTCGATGTAGCTTACCGTGCTCTGGGAGGTCTGTGTCGTCGTCGGTATAACGGTAACTTGCTATTCGTTCTTTTTTCACTCCCTAAACAGTTTAGCTACAGGCAATAATAACCACCTTTAGAGGCCATTTTTCTCCTCAAAGCTGGGGTTGGCCTTTTTCGGGAACCGTGGTTGTTGTTGTTTTTTTGGTCCCCTTTTTGAAGCAATGTTTTACGGCCGGATGCCCTTCCTGACACGAACCCTTTTTGCCGCCTTTTAACGACAAACAGGGATTTACCAGTGAACTGGTACTCAATTAGCCGACCTCGGAAGGATGACAGGCTGAGTCAACCCCCCTGGCGTTAATTCAGCGATCGACCGGGATTCGAACCCAGGATCCTTGGATCCTAAGCCGGCACCCTAGCCGCTAGCCCAACACCAGGGAGATCAGAAAAACGAAGGTGATAAACATGCGAATGTCGATGTAGCTTACCGTGCTCTGGGAGGTCTGTTTCGTCGTCGGTATAACGGTAACTTGCTATTCGTTCTTTTTTCACTCCCTAAACAGTTTAGCTACAGGCAATAATAACCACCTTTAGAGGCCATTTTTCCCCGCAAAGCTGGGGTTGGCCTTTTTCGGGAACCGTGGTTGTTGTTGTTTTTTTGGTCCCCTTTTTGAAGCAATGTTTTACGGCCGGATGCCCTTCCTGTCGCCAACCCTGTTAGTCACCTTTTGCGACAAACAGGGATTTACCAGTGAACTGGTGCTCAATTAGCCGACCTCGGAAGGATGACAGGCTGAGTCAACCCCCCTGGCGTTAATTTAGCGATCGACCGGGATTCGAACCCAGGATCCTTGGATCCTAAGCCGGCACCCTAGCCGCTAGCCCAACACCAGGGAGATCAGAAAAACGAAGGTGATAAACATGCGAATGTCGATGTAGCTTACCGTGCTCTGGGAGGTCTGTGTCGTCGTCGGTATAACGGTAACTTGCTATTCGTTCTTTTTTCACTCCCTAAACAGTTTAGCTACAGGCAATAATAACCACCTTTAGAGGCCATTTTTCTCCGCAAAGCTGGGGTTGGCCTTTTTCGGGAACCGTGGTTGTTGTTTTTTTGGTCCCCTTTTTGAAGCAATGTTTTACGGCCGGATGCCCTTCCTGACACGAACCCTTTTTGCCGCCTTTTAACGACAAACAGGGATTTACCAGTGAACTGGTACTCAATTAGCCGACCTCGGAAGGATGACAGGGTGAGTCAACCCCCCTGGCGTTAATTCAGCGATCGACCGGGATTCGAACCCAGGATCCTTGGATCCTAAGCCGGCACCCTAGCCGCTAGCCCAACACCAGGGAGATCAGAAAAACGAAGGTGATAAACATGCGAATGTCGATGTAGCTTACTGTGCTCTGGGAGGTCTGTTTCGTCGTCGGTATAACGGTAACTTGCTATTCGTTCTTTTTTCACTCCCTAAACAGTTTAGCTACAGGCAATAATAACCACCTTTAGAGGCCATTTTTCCCCGCAAAGCTGGGGTTAGACTTTTTCGGGAACCGTGGTTGTTGTTGTTTTTTTGTCCCCTTTTTGAAGCAATGTTTTACGGCCGGATGCCCTTCCTGTCGCCAACCCTGTTAGTCACCTTTTGTGACAAACAGGGATTTACCAGTGAACTGGTGCTCAATTAGCCGACCTCGGAAGGATGACAGGCTGAGTCAACCCCCCTGGCGTTAATTCAGCGATCGACCAGGATTCGAACCCAGGATCCTTGGATCCTAAGCCGGCACCCTAGCCGCTAGCCCAACACCAGGGAGATCAGAAAAACGAAGGTGATAAACATGCGAATGTCGATGTAGCTTACCGTGCTCTGGGAGGTCTGTGTCGTCGTCGGTATAACGGTAACTTGCTATTCGTTCTTTTTTCACTCCCTAAACAGTTTAGCTAAAGGCAATGCCATAAAATAATGGAATCCGCTACGTCCTTGGATTCCTGCCATTTGTAGAGAGAGCGGGGGTACAACACAGCAATTTTGTGAGAGCAAATGTGGAGGGGTTTGGTTTGTTTGGTTTGCAAGGGGGGCGTAATAGCCGCACGGCCCCACCGGTGGATCTGTGCCTCTTGTCGACAGCAAGGCCGCACAGAAAGCCAATCCTACAAGGACTTATTCAGAATGAAATTTCAGATACATTTGTTGATACTTATATTCCACTTTCGCTCCAAGCCTGGATGTCAATCATTCGTCAGAGACCGATTCTATTATACGTTTCGTAATTTGGAAATTGACAGCAAACTGGTGAGGGCTGCAGATTGCACCAGTCTATGTTGTGGCAACATTCCTCAGCCAGGTACAGTAGGTAGTGTGTTGTCAGAGAATGAGACAAAATTTTGGCTCGCATACCAGCCCACATTGGCCTACCTTCTTCAAAAGATATTGGATTGCTCATTTCCGTAATCAGATGCTAGCAGAAGGGACCAGCAGTTCACCATCCTCTCCAAAGGTTAAGTACTCTATAAAGCAATGTCCTCCCTGCCGAGCGTCAGGATGACAGATCGCATTCAAATGCCATTTTGTTAATTTGATAACTTGACTACTCAGATATCCTGAAATCAAACAAATTGGTAACATAGCAGGTTCATAAGGCCTTGCAAAAATTCAATACCGTACAGGAAAATATACTAAACAGTTAGTTGATGACACGGCGGCGCGTGGTGTGCACATGTGTGGACATTATTAGATGGGCAGTATAATTTGGGACGAAATTGGAGGAGGGTGCATGGGTGGAAATAGAAATATTTTCTTGCAAAGTGCCCTCGACATGACGTAAATGTTACACAGGCCGAACCGGTTTAGGCCGAACACCCGCGCACTCACTGTACCGCACACTCTGCGCACATCGTATGCCTTTAATGCTCAGCAGGATACGTATCCGACACCGATGGAGAGATGAATCTTTCTTTGGCAATGCAAGTAAATTATTCACAACCTGAGGATGCACGAGGCACATTCAAGCTTCATACGAAGGTGAAGGGCAAAATGGCGAAAGGTGTTGTTATTGGGCATCTCAAAGGGCCGTTTCCATGAGCCTTAGGGCTGGGTATGCCGGAATGTATGCAATGAGCCTTTTCGTGTTAAATAACCTTAACTTGAAATCCATAAACCCAGCTCATGTTAAAAGGGACAAAAACAGGTCAACCGAATACTTGGCGAATCAAGCTTCATGCACATGCATTGTAACTCCATCACACGTTTTTGTTTTTTTCCTTACAATAATGTATGTCTAACGCAGTAGACCTCACATAGAAAGGAGTTCGAGGAAGAGGCATTATCCAGGAAAAAATTTCTCGCAAGGCACGTCTGTGGCAGGCACACAACCCAAGACTGCCTCGAGGGTGCAAGTGATTGGTCAGCTCGGCGCCTAATGTAATTGGGGAGGGTTGGGGCAGCATCACAGATGAATGATTGCATCCAAACATTTCAGCAAGCATTCACTACTCAGGGGGAAAACTCACTTTCACTGTGAATACAGAGTTCTTATGTATGGCTCGTGGTGACAAAATGACAATTTAAAACAGTTCCCAGCAAAAGGAGAAGAAAAGCTGAAAGCAATGAAGGACAATTTTTGCAATTGAAGGGAAAAAATGGCAATAACTGCATTTAGAACGAGAAGGGCACTTGGAAAAGCGCATACCTCCACCAGGCTGAACAGTTTACGTTTTGTATCTCTGATAGTTTGTTTTGTATCTCATGCCGGGTGTTGGCCTAATGGTTATGGCGGTGGGCTTGGGATCCTAAGGTCCTGAGTTTGAATCCCGTTCAGCTGTTGAATTAATACCAGGTGGGGTTGACTCGGCCCGTCATCCTTCCGAGGCATGCAAAATGAGTACCAACTCACTGGGTCCTCCCTCAAGGAGGTTGGTGGCAGCATTTGCACTCCGGTCGCCGTAAAAACACCTCATTCCGTAGCATAGCATACCCAGTAGTGTGTGTCGGTATGGTGCTGAGGAGTCGTCCAAGGACGCAGCGATGTGCTGATCCAGTGTATGCTTATATACGTATATATCTGTGCAGTGTCTGTGTTGTGTTGTGTTGTCTTGTCTTGCCGTGTCACTGAACTGCTTTCTCAAACTTTTGTGAAATCGTACCAAACTTCTGGTATGCACATATCTCTCCCGTCGGTATGTCCTAAGGGTATTTTTTTTTGAAAAATTTTGCAACTTTTTTTTTTTTGGGGAATTGTTTCGGGAAATATTTTTTTTCCCAACTTAAGTTTTCAACTTCAATTGTTTATAAAATGTGATATCACGTATATTACAAATACATTTGTGCAAAATAACTGTTTGAATTATGATTGGTGTAAACCATGACAAAACGGCAACTCGGGTACAGTCATTTATCTATACTAGGGCATGCCCGTACTATATCTATATCTAAAATTATATCCCCCCCCTCTATTTACATGAAATGGTTTGGTCCAAAGCGAACGGCTTGCGAGTACGGTGACAATCCCCCCCCCCCCCCCCCTCTATTTACATGAAATGGTTTGGTCCAAAGCGAACGGCTTGCGGAGTTTGGTAAAGAAATCGCCATAGCGTGCACAAACGCGCAGGAAAGCAAAAGAATCGCAAATTAGTTTTAATTAGTTTTAAAACATAGTTTAACGCCAACATAGCGGCAACATAGTTTGCCAACGTGAAATAAATGAATACGCTCTCAAATGTGCCGTCCGAGGCAGAGTCTGTTCGCCACGTTCGGCACACGTGATAACTCGCTGCTCTCTGATTGGTTGAATCGTTTTTTGGACATAGCTCGGTAACTACTTGTCCGATTAATATGAAACCTTGAAAAGGCACATCCTCGGGTCCCCAGCAATATACCTGGCAAGTTTCAAGTATATCGGACCCGTGGTTGTCGAGAAACAGCGGTCACAGACAAACACACAGACACACACACACACACACACACACACACACACACACACACACACACACACACACACACACACACACACACACACACACACACACACACACACACACACACACACACACACACACACACACACACACACACACACACACACACAGATTACTGGAATTATAGATAGATATCTACACATCTGGGCAGTGTCTGTGTTGTCACTTAACGACTCCCTCAAACTTTTGTTTCCGTGGTTGTGAAGTGTTTTTAATAAGGTTGTGGTGGTTTTGAATGACGTGGTGGTTTTGAATGACGTGGTGGTGAGGTGATGAGGTATTTTGAATGATGTGGTGGTGAGGTATTTGGAATTATGTGGTGGTGTGGTGTTTTTAAATCACATGGTGGTGAGGTGTTTTGAATTACGTGGTGGTGAGGTGTTTTGAATTATGTGGTGGTGAGGTGTTTTGAATTACGTGGTGGTGAGGTGTTTTGAATTACGTGGTGGTGAGGCGTTTTGAATTACGTGGTGGTGAGGCGTTTTGAATTACGTGGTGGTGAGGTGTTTTGAATTATGTGGTGGTGAGGTGTTTTTAATTTCGTAGTGAGAGGTTCTTTCTTGAAAAAAAAAAAAACATTCAACCTAAATTGCCTATAAAAATGTAATATCACAAACAAATACATTTGTGCAAAGTAATTGTTTGTATTATGATTGGTGTAAATCATGACAACACAGCAACTCAGGTACAGTCATTAGCCTCAGCTAAAATAAGCCCGTTCCTCAGTAACGACCAAGCTAGTGTATATATATATCTCTGATAGGTCAAATCAGAATCGGGACCTGAACCAAAATCTAATCGGCTTGTTCTTGTCACCTGTGCACCTACGTCTATCACCTAACATCCTAACCAACTGATCCACCTAGTTTTGTTACAACTCGTCCCCAATTTTTTGAAATATCATGCTATGTATTGTTTTGGCTCTGTCGCTCAATGGTGAAGAATGAATCACTTTTAAAATTTTCATATCCGGATCCATATTCAGATGTTCCCCAAAATTGAATCAATCTAGCCATGTCACTTACACAACCTGTCCACCACGTTTCGTCCGAATCCGTCCGCAAATTTGAGATATCCTGTTCACAGC